>NC_134675.1:16807612-17107612 GCF_030463565.1 Pelecanus crispus
CAGATCGACACTCCCGCCCAGTTTGGTGTCATCTGCAAACTTGCTGAGGGTGCACTCAATCCCCTCATCCAGATCATCGATAAAGATATTAAAAAAGGCTGGCCCCAAAACTGAGCCCTGGGGAACACTGCTTGTGACCGGTCGCCAACTGGATTTTAAGATGGTAGAGAGCAGCCTCCCAGTGACATTGGCCAGCTCCTTCAGCACCCTCAGATGCATGCCATCTGATCCCATGGGCTTGTGTATGTCCAAGTAGGTTAAGTGATTCCTAACTCTTTCTTCCTCTACTGTGGCTACTGCTTCACTCCCCCAGACTCTGCTAGGATGCTCAGGGACCTGGGAGGCCTGAGGGCAGACCTTACCAGTGAAAAATGAGGCAAAAAAGGCATCAAGTACCTCAGCCTTTTCCCTGTCGCTTGTCACAAGATCCCCTGCACCATTGAACAACGAGCTCATGCTCTCCTTAGTCTTCATTTTGCTACTGATGTACTTGGAGAAACCTTTCTTGTTGCTCTTCACCTCTCTTGCTAGGTTCAACTCCAGCTGAGCTTTGGCTTTCCTGACTGCATTTCTACTTGCGCATGCAGTGTCTTTATATCCCTCCCAAGTAGCATGCTCCTGCTTCTACCTCCTGTGTACTTCCTTTTTGTGTCTGAGCGCAGTCAGGAGCTCCCTGTTCATCCATGCCGGCCTTCTGCCACACTTGCTCGACTTCCTGCACATTGCAAATGGACCGTTCTTGTGCTCTGAGGAGTTTGCCCTTGAAGATCAACCTGCTCTCCTGGGCACCCTTGCCTTCCAGGGAAATTTCCCATGGGATCCTGCCAAGCTGGTCTCTGAACAGGCCACAATTTGCTCTTCTGAAGTCCAGGGTTGTAATTCTGCTGTTTGTCTTGATCACGCCTCTCAGGATCATGTTCTCCATGACTCCACAGTCTCATGTTCGCTGCAGCCAAGGCTGCCCTCGACCTTCACACCATCAACCGATTCTTCCTTGTTTGTGAGTAGCAGGTCCAACAGTGCATTTTCCCTAGTCGGTTCACTGATCACCCGCATCAAGAAATAGTCTTCTATATGCTCCAGAAGCCTCCTGGATTGCTTGCACCCTGCTGAATTGTCCTTCCAGCAGATACTGAGGTGGTTAAAGTCCCGCATGAGTACCAGGGCCTGTGACTGTGAAGCTTTCTCCAGCTGCCTAAAGAAGGCTTCATCTACCTCTTCTTCTTGATCAGGAGGTCTGTAGCAGACACCTAGTACAGCATCACCTGTGCCGGTCTGTCTTCTAATCCTTACCCACAAGCTTTCAACTGCTTTGTCACCTGTCCTAAGGTAAAGCTCCATGCATTCAAGCCGCTCCTTTGTGCAGAGCTCAAACCCTCCTCCTCACCTGCCTACCCTATCTTTCCCGAAGAGCCCGTATCCCTCCATTGGAGCACTCCAATCAGGAGAGCTATCCCACCACGTCTCCATAATCCCAATGAGGTCATAGCTCTGCAACTGTGTATGGACTTCTAATTCCTCCTGCTTGTTCCCCATGCTACATGCATTTCTGTTCAGGCATTTGAGATGGGCCCCAAGTCATGCTGCTTTTACAGGGCAAGTGTGAGAGCCTCCCCTGTCATGCTGTCCCCCAGATACGTTTGCTCTGCCCCTTGTGCCTTCACTTCTCTTCAGGTTATGGTAACCCTCCCCGGCATACCTACTTTAAAGCCTGCCTCACTCGGTTAGCAAGCCTGTTTGCAAAAACACTCTTGCCCCACTTTGTCAGATGTATCCCATCCTTGCTCAGTAGCCCTTGCTCCTCAAAGAGGTCCCCATGGCCATAGGAGCCAAAACCCTGCCTGTGACACCAGTCACACAGCCAGGTCTTGACCCACTGGATGAGTCCATTTCTACCTGAGCCTTTCCTCCTCACTGGCAGTATTGAGGAGAATACCACCTGGGTCCCCATGCCCTTCACCCTCACCCCCAGAGTTCTGTAGTCACTTGTGAAATACTCCAGGTTACCCCTGGCAGTAACATCGGTGCCCACATGCAAGTGCAGGAAGGGGTAATGGTCTGAGGGCCAGACAAGCCTTGGCAGTCCCCTTGCAGCATCCCGGATCCTGGCCCTTAGCAAGCAAAAAACCTCCCGAGACATCAGTTTGGGTCAGCAGATAGGTGCCTCTGTCCCCCACGGGAGGGGGTCTCCAGTGACTGTCACTTTCCTTTTTCCCTTTGTGCAGACACAAGGTTTGGGCTCAGCTGGCTCTGATGCATACTCTGAAGGGTCTTGTTTGTCCTCACCAGTGCCCAGGGCACTATACCCAGGGCAGTTGCAGGTCTGCAGGTGGAGCAGGAACCTTTCTTCCATTTGCCAGAAGTCACAAGCTTCCAGCCCTCTCCATCTTGACAGCCACCCTCAGCTACCTGTTTGACTGTGGTCTCTAGCTGTCCCTCCTTCCTCGCTGTGTGTGGCTCAGGCTGTTGTCTCTGCAGAGTTTCTGCAAAGACACTGTCCATCTCCTCATTGTCCTCCCTGATGGTTTGCAGCCTGCTCACCTCTTCCTGCATCTCCTTCACCTGGTGACTCAGCACCTCGACCAGAGCACATCTCTCACAGGAGATGCCACCACTGCCCGCAGTCCCACAGAGAGGCCCCAGGCACTCTCTGCAGCCCGAGACCTGGGAAGTGTCATCCTCCCGCCCCGCCCCAACTCTGTTTGGGTCGAGGCCTCCAGTGTGCCAAGGGCATTATCACCAGTCAGTGCTGGGGAGTGTGCCCTGCTTCATGTTGAGACCATCGCTGCACAACCTCCAAGCAGCCCCACGCAGTCCTCAGCATAAGTGCCTGTCCCCTCTGCACCACAGTCGTGTTAATAACTGCTGCGACAACTACCATGTCACTATCTGCTGCTCTCTGTGAGCTGGATCCTCCCTAATCAGGAGTCAGCCTTTCTGTGTGCAAACTGAGAGCAGCCCCTGCAGCGTCCCAGGTGCCCTGCACCACAAACTGCCCCTGCTAGTGGCCGCACCTTTGTTTGCAGCGCTCTGGGCTGCTGCACTCCCTAAGGAGCAACTAGATAACAAAATCATTGCATGCTTTGTAGAGGCTAGGAATTTCTATGTGTTTGGAAGATGTCATCTTTTTCTTGTACTTGTAGATGCTCAGTATACTGAAAGAGTGATGACAGATGCACCAGGTGTAGCTGTTTATTGGTGGTGCATCAATCAAAAGATGTTAATGAGGCCCTAAGTTTTAGAAGCATGCTAATCAGGAAGAAAAAATGGAAGTGAAATTTACTAAGGTAACTTGACTGTTTTCTAAATTACTGGAGTTAGAAGGGCTAGCAAAATGAAAACAACTGTTATTCTTGCTCTAAGGCAAGTTACTCTTGCTTTAGTACATATTCTAATATCCCTTTAGAGACTCAATTATTGACTTACATGAAATACAGCTTGACTAATTATTTGCCTGTCGACTTCATAAATGTAAATTATGAACTGACGACAGATGTTCTTAAAAATATTATTTAAGATTATTTACCAAGTGTATATCTTTTAGTTTAATACATTGCCTAGGCACCCTCGTTTTGGGGGAGTCGTCTTTGAGCAAAGTTTTTCTCAATCTGCTATATAAACTGTTGTTGGACTGAATGCCCTATCAAGCTGATCGGGGGACTTGTTGTTCACCCATTCCCCAAAGCTTCGTTTCAGAGACAAATTGCAGTACTTATTTTGATGAAAATTGCCAGGTTTTTAGGCTGAATACTTAATTTGTCTGAGGGATTATTTGTGACTCATTTCAGTAATGCTTTCATGATTTCTGGTGATGTAGGAGCTGACTACTGGGAAGAAGAACTTTTTTATAAGTAATACTGTGTTCAGTAAGGATTTAAAGTGTCTACTGTATTAATTTCCTTTGAATGTGCACAGATTGTCCTTGTTTGTTCGTATACAGACCTGGGGCTATAACCTGAATTTTCTATATCTGACATTCCTTTAGTACAACTTGGAAAGTTGGAACAGACCAGAAGGTGTTATCTTAATTGCAGAGGTAAGGGTATGCTGGAGAAAGTGGTACTATGTTAGTGGGCATGGTGGTGTTGGGTTGATGATTGGAATGATGATCTTAGAGGTCCTTTCCAATCTTAATGATTCCTAGTTTTTACTTTCATTATAAATGATCCAGCCACCAAGCCAGGAGGCGTGGGGTTGCTACTCTACCCTTAATTGGTTTAGTGGTGGACTTGGTAATGTTAGGTTAATGGTTGGACTGGATGATCTTAAAGGTCTTTTCCAACCTAAACGATTCTATGATTCTATGTTGTGGGTATAGCTGCTTCCTTGCAGTAGCTGGCTATGAGAATGTAGCCTTACTGGTTATGAGCCCCTTGTAATGTTAACTTTAGTATAGTGTGTGTACTTCAAGAAACCACACCTTCTTGTAGCTTTTCTCTCCTTCTATAACAAAGTAGAGCACCTCAAGTACTGATTGTCTTCCAACTTACGTTATTCTTTTAAATCTTAATGAAGCAATAATGCTGGGTAGGGATATACAAATAAGTTACTGTTAAGTCAGGTAGTGCAAGAACTTGAGCGTGTCAGTTATGTTTTGGTAATTCTCATTTTTTTGTCCCCAAAGATGGGCACTGTTGCAGATTAATTGACTTGCTCTAAGTTTGCACATTTGCTGATATTCTAGGAACTTGTTTTTTTGCTCATACCAGAAACAGATGTTTTTGCCCTGAGTATCATTACTGCTGAATACCGCACAGTGCTTTATACCTTTTAAATCGTTAGAGAAGCATGCTTGCAGCAGTCTTCTCTCTGGTGTTCTAGTTGCAGACTTAAATGTGGCATTACTAGCCATAGAATAGTCTATAGCCGTAGAATACTCCTGTAAAGAAGACCAATTTCAAAAAAATTAATTGGGCAGAGAATAGAACACTAATTCATTGTAAAATAATATTTTAAAATAACTCTGTGACAATTGGCTTAAGAATCTGCTAATCATTGAGTTACTGTTATTTAAAGGTGGATGTGCCATGTGAAGGAATGGATGATTTTGTGTATGGTGGTGGGTGCATGGGTTTCCCCATCCTTCTGCATTACCCACCAAGTACACCCGGGTCCTTGAGCGAAGACAAACCCACGAATAGGTTTGCCTTTTTCCCAAGGGAGGAGCAACCCACACTGCCTTTCCCAGCCACTTCCCTATGTGCACTACGGGGACCTTATCTCCTCCCACAATATGTAAGGGCTGTGTTTGGGCAGGACCAGGTCGGTTATCAGATCCTCTGGTGTTAACCAGCCAAGTGGTTTCTGCTAATTTTACATCCCAGTGCTTCTATTCCCCAGCGCCCAATGCTCTCAGCAGTCTTTAATAGTCCATTATATCGTTCAATATTTCTGGAGGTTTGTGGGTGATAGGGGATGTGATACACTCAGTCAGTGCCGTGTTTCTTGGCCCAGGAGTCTATGAGGTTGTTTCAGAAATGAGTCCCATTGTCTGACTCGATTCTTTCTGGGGCATCCTGTTGCCACGGAACTGGCCTTTCAAGGCCCAGGATGGTGTTTCGAGCAGTGGCATGGTTTACAGGGTATGTTTCTAGCCACCCAGTAGTTGCTTCCACGCAGCGCTTGCCTTGGCAAGTTTGTGGCAGTATAGTCAATCTACCAGGCCTCGCCATATCGATATCCCAGCCACCACCCGCTCTTCCAGGGACACTTTACTTGTGTGGCTCACTTCATTGCGGCGCATGTTTTGCATTCACGGGTAACCTGTGTGATGGCCTCAATAGTCAGGTCCACCCCTCGATCACGAGCCTATCTGTATGTTGCATCTCTCCCTAGATGTCCTGATGTTTCATGGGCCCTCCAAGCTATGAATAGCTCATCCTTACTTTCCCAGTCCAGGTCCACCTGAGCCACTCCAATTCTGGCAGCCTGGTCTACCTGCTTGTTGTTTTGATGTTCTTCAGTGATGCGGTTCTTGGGCGTGTGGGCATCTTTCTACCCAGGCAGCGATGTCTTGCCACAATGCAGCAGCCCAGATGGGTTTACCTCTGCGCTGCCAGTTGGTCTGTTTCCATTGCTGTAGCCACCCCCAAAGGGCATTTGCCACCATCCATGAGTCAGTACAGAGATAGAGTACTGGCCACTTTTCTCATTCAGCAATCTCTAGGGCCAGCTGGATGGCTTTCACTTCTGCAAACTGACTCGACTCGCCTTCTCCTTCGACAGCTTCAAAGACTTGTTGTGTCGTTGCTTTCCACTTCCGATGGTTTCCTACAACACGACAGGATCCGTCGGTAAACAGAGCACGTTGCCTTTCACCTTCTGATAACTCATTGTATGGTGGCGCCTCTTGGGCACAAGTCACCTCCTCAGGCGATGCTCCAAAATCTCTGCCTTCTGGCCAGTCCACGATCTCTTCCAGGATTCCTGGGCAGTTGGGGTTCCTCATTCGAGCCCGTTGCATGATTGACGCTACCCACTTACTCCATGTAGCATCGGTTGCATGATGAGTAGAGGCAACGTTTCCTTTGAACATCCAGTGTAGCACAGGCAATCGCGGTGCCAAGAGGAGCTATGCTTCTGTACCAACCACTTCTGAAGCGGATGGAATCTTATTGATCACATCCCTTGGGTCTGTGAACAATGTCCATCTTGCCATTTTATTCCCCAAAACTGGATGTCTTGTGCAGGTCCTTTGACCTTGCTTTGTCTTACGGTAAAACCAGCTTTCAGAAGAATCTGGATTATTCTTCTCCCTTTCTCAAACGCTTCCTTCACTGTGTTGCCCCACACGATGATGTCATCAATGTATTGAAGGTGCTTAGGGGCTTCACCCTGTTCCGGTGTAGTCTGGATCAGTCCATGACAAATGGTAGGGCTATGCTTCCACCCCTGGGGCAGTCGATTCCAGGTGTACTGGACACCCCTCCGTGTGAAAGCAAACTGTGGCCTGCATTCTGCTGCCAAAGGGATCGAGAAAGATGTATTAGCGATATCAATTGTGGCATACCACTTGGCTGCCTTTGACTCCGGTTCATATAAGAGTTCTAGGCACGTCCCGTACGGCAGCACTCAATGGCAGTGTGACTTTGTTCAGGCCACGATAGTCCACTGTTAACCTCCACCCTCTGTCAGACTTTTGCACTGGCCATATGGGACAACTAAAGGGTGAGCGAGTCTTTCTGATCACCCCTTTGCTCTCCAGTCGACAAATCAACTCATGGATGGGAACCAGGGAGTCTCAATTGGTGTGATATTGCTGCCAGTGCACCGTCAAGGTAGCAATCGGCATCTGCTGTTCTTTGACGCACAGCAACCCCACAACAGAGGGATCCTCTGAACGTCTGGGCAAGGTAGACAGCTGTTTAGTCTTCTCTGTATCCACAGCAGATACATGAAAGGCCCACTGGTACCCTTTTGTGTCCTTGAAGTACCCTCTCCTGAGGTAGTCTATGCCAAGGATGCACGGAGCCTCCGGGCTGGTAACAATGGGGTACTTTTGTCACTTTTTCCCTGTTAGGCTCACCTCAGCCTCCAACACAGACAACGATTGGGATCCCCCTGTCAGTCCAGAAATCCAGATGTGTTCCACCCCCTTGTACCCCAATGGCATTAGGGTACACTGTGCACTAGTGTCCACCCAGAGCCTTATACTCCTGTGGGTCTGATGTGCCAGGCCATCAAATCCATACAGTCCAGTACACTCAGTCATCCCTTTCCTCTGCCTGGCTGGAGGCAGGGACCCTCTATTCCTCGCTGGAGTATTCACTATCTGACCCCTGCGGTGTCAGACCAGGAGTCCTTTCACCAAAATCAAGAGGAGAGGCATTCTCAGTCCTTCTTCTGCATCTGGGGGATTGCTGGTTGCCAGTTGCCTTCTACCGTCTCAACAGCCCCTGGAACAAAAGCGTTCTTGGATGGCCTCCTCGTAGCAGCTGTCTTCCCCCACAAGTCACATACGTGGGCTTCTAGCTTTGAGGTGGGCTCACCATCCCACTTCCTCATGTCCTCCCCCTGGTCACGCAGGATGATCCAGAGGGTGCCACGCAGCATGCGCCTGGGGCTCCCTTTCCCTCTGGCCGGGAGAGGCTGGCTCCGTGGGACGCCCCTGACAGCCGAGATGCTGGCCCGTGGGGATGAGGGGGATGAGGAGGATGAGAGACTGTCTTCGAAACGCCGGAGCTGGTGGGACAGTCTCTCCACAGTTGGTATATTGAAGTCTGGCCAGTCCATCATCGCCAGGGTGTTGGAGTACAACACTGGTGCATTCCGGACAAACCTCCTCCACATGGCCCGTGTACACTGGATGTCATCCAGATCTTTGGAGACCTGGTTGCTGTCCAGGTCACTGTAGACGACTTCCACCACCGTTAATTCCCTCAGACACTGGATGCCTTCCTCAGTAATGGTCCACTTCCCTCGGTAATTTACAAGATCATCCTTGAGGGGATATCTCACCTTCACACTCGACAGGAGCCACCTCCAGAGGCTGAGAACTGTTGCCTCTCTTCCGATTTCTTTGTCAATTTGCCAGTCCCTAGCTAGGGATACCAGCTGCTGGGCTTCCTTACCCTCTAATTCCTGACTGTTGGCCCCAGTATCCCTGCATCAGAGCAATCAGGCAGCAATCCGCTCGCCTGGCTGAAGGCCGTAATCTTTCTGCAGATCTCGAAGTTCACTCGGGGTTAGGGACCATGTGGTTTCTGCCTCTTGGGTGAAGTCTGTCACATCCTCCTCCTGTTTCTTTGTCGAAGAACCAGCTTCCTGATCAGACCCTTCCTCCTCCTCCTCCTCCTCCTCCCTTACTAATCAATGGTATGGACCTGTCAACCTCCACATCCAGTGTTTCTTTTTGACTACTGGGGCAATTACTGCAGTTGGGGTTTGGGTCCCTGTCTCAACCATTGTGTCCTCAGATGTAGAAGCCCTCCTTCCCGTGCTCCTCTGATGGTGCTGAACAGAGGCTCAATAGGCACAGGCCATGCCCCAATACAGTGCTAGGAGCTGCTGGGTCTCATTGGGGTAGGCAAGGCACCCTTCTGTCAAATGGTGCACCAATTCAATGGGATTACATGCCCGTCCAGGCGTAAAATCCCAGGCTATCAGAGGTGATAACCACCTTAGGCATCTGCCCAAATCCTCCCACACACCCTGCCACTCGGGGATCGACTGCCAGGGCATGTCGACAGCCATTGCGGGGGGGGGTGGGGGGGGTGGGGGGGTGGTGGTGGTTGGACTAGATGACCTTTAAAGGTCCCTTCCAATCCAAACTATTCTATGATTCTATGTTTCTCTGTGGCCTCACCAACAAGTTGTTTCCTCTTATGCCAGGATGAAACCAGGTTCCACATACTCGACAAAAAGCCAATGATGTTTGTTAGATAACAGAATCAAACAGCTTACGTAAGGATGTACAAGAACCTCGGGAGCCCGTGCAACAGAGCCAGCTGCATCAATCCCAGAGGAGAAGAGGGAGATGTAATCCCTCATTCTCCCCACAAGGTAGCCCACCCAGCACAGGAATGACATCAATTACCAGGGCCATATGCCAGCCCAAGTATATGGCCATTGCTTTTATCAAAATGTTCCCAGGCACAGCGAAATAGAGAAATAAGCAGCACAGCAAACAGCAAGAGTCAAAAGCAGCCACTAACAAGCCCTAAACTCTATTATACAGTAAAGCAAGCAAGCTCTGTGACCAGCACAGAAGCCTGCCAATTAACAACTACAACAGCTATAGCACGCTCAGATCAAAACTGTTGTTATCTCGTGCCCCATGTTGGATGGCAAAAAGGGCTGTGGTGGGTTGACCCCGGCCAGCAGCCAAACACCCACCCAGCCTCTTGCTCACTCCCCCTCTCCTGTGGGACGGGGAGAGAAATAGAAGGAAGGCGAGAAGATTTCTAGATCGAGATAATGACAGTTAAATAGGGAAAGCAAAAGCCACATGCACAAGCAAAGCAAAAAGAGGAATTTATTCACTACTTCCCATTGGCAGGCAGACGTCCTGCCACTTCCTGGAAAACAGGGCCTCAGCACGTGTAACAGTTGCTTGGGAAGAAAAATGCCATAGCCACAAACCTGTGGGGAGGAGCCCATGCAGGAGCAGGTTTTCCTGCCAGGAATTGTGGCTCGTGGATGACCCATGCTGGAGCAGGGGAAAAGCATGAGGAGGAAGGAGCAGCAGAGACAAAGAACTGACCGCAACCCTATATACCCCATCCCCCCCCCACACACACTGCTCAGGGTGGGAGGAGGTAGAATAGTCAGGAATGAAGAGAGTGATGTTGAGCCTGGGAAGAAGGGGGAGTAGGGGGAAGGTGTTTTAGTTTTTGTCTTTGTTTCTCACCATCCTACTCTATTTTAGTTGGCAATAAAATAAATTAATTTTCGCCAAGTTGAGTCTGGTTTGGCCGTGACGGTAATTGGTAAGTGATCTCCCTGTCCTTATCTTGACCCATGAGCTTTTCTATCTTATTTTCTCCCCCCATCCTGTTGAGGAGGGGGAGTGAGAGAGTCTGGCAGCCAGCCAAGGTGAACCCACCACCAAATGTAATCTCTCTTGCTCATTACTTTCAGATCTTGGCTTAGATGGATAAGAAACTGGCTGGATGGCTGCATCCAAAGAGTTACAGTCAACGGCTCAATGTCCAAAAGGAAAACAGTAATGAGTGGTGTCCCTCAAGGGTCCCTACTGGGACCAATACTATTTAATATCTTCATCCGTGACATAGATAGTGGGATTGAGTGCACCCTCAGCAAGTTTGTGGATGATACCAAGCTGAGTGATGCAGTTGATTCACTAGAGGGAAGGGATGCCATCCAGAGGGACCTTGACAGGCTTGAGAAATTACCCATATTGGATAATCTGATTTTGTAGGAGTACCTTGGGGGCAGTGTCAAAGCAGAACTTCTTGACTGGGCTCTGTCCAAGTTGACTCCTATAGAATCACTGAAGTGTCTCTGCACTGGGATATCCAATGTTGCGGATTTCAGGAGGGTTCATATACTCAGACACAATGCCAGCAACATTTTGTGTATTCTCAAATAAGTTTACCCCTGAACCAGAAATGGCTTCCTGTAGAAAGATAAAGCCAACTGGAAATTTGAAGCCATGGGGAGGTTTTCTAGTTTTACCCTATTTATTTATTTGCAAACTTGCTGTGTTGTCCATTAGAACAAAATGGAGAAGCGATCATAAAAGTACAGACCCTTGAGGGACACCACTCGTTACTGGTTTCCACTTGGACACTGAGCCATTGACTGTAACTCTTCGGATGTGGCCATCCAGCCAGTTCCTTATCCATCTAACAGTCCATCCATCAAACCCATATCTCTCCAATTTAGCGACAAGGATGTTATGGGGGACCGTGTCAAAGGCCTTACAGAAGTCCAGGTAGATGACATCCATAGCTCTTCCCTTGTCCACCGATGCAGTCACTCCATCATAGAAGGCCACTAGATTAATCTGGCATGATTTGCCCTTGGTGAAGCCATGCTGGCTGTCCCTAATCACCTCCCTGTCTTCCATGTTTCAACATGTCTTCCAGGAGGATCTGCTCCATCATTTTTACCAGGCACGGAGGTGAGGCTGATTGGATCAGCCAATTCCCTCGGGACCCTGGGCTGCATCTCATCACGTCCCATGGACTTGTGTACATTCAGGTTCCTCAGGTGGTCTCAAACCTGATCTTCTCCTACAATGGGTGGGATTTCATTCCCCCAGTGCCTGCCTTGAGATTCAGGGACTCGAGAGATGTGGGAAGAGAGATTAGCATTGAAAAAAGAGGCAAAAAAGTTGTTGAGTACGTCTGCCTTCTCCATGTCAGTTGTCACCAGATCCCCTGTCCTATTTATCAGGGGGGTACAATTTCTTTTGTCTTCCTTTTCTGGCCAACGTACCTGTAGAAGCCCTTCTTGTTATTCTTCACATCCCTTGGAGAGACCTTGATTAAGAAATTGTCCTCGACGCACTCCAAGAGTCTCCTGGACTGCTTACAGCTTGCTGTGCTGC
Organism: Pelecanus crispus; assembly: GCF_030463565.1. Classification (NCBI taxonomy): domain Eukaryota; kingdom Metazoa; phylum Chordata; class Aves; order Pelecaniformes; family Pelecanidae; genus Pelecanus; species Pelecanus crispus. The sequence goes on from NC_134675.1 coordinate 16,819,626, forward strand.
TCTTCCAGCAGATGTCAGGGCAATTGAGGTCCCCCAGCAGGATCAGAGCCTGTGAGCGTGAAGCTTCCCGTAGCTGAAGAATGCTTCGTCAACAGGCTCCCCTTGATCGGGCAGCCTGTAGTAAACACCAGCCACGAGGTTTCCTTTGTTGGCTTGGCGCCTAATTTTTACCCATAAGCTCTCAAGTTGTTCATCGCTGTTTTTCAAAGACAGCTCTGTGCAGTCAATCCATTCTTTTACATAGAGGGCAACCACCCCCACCACCCCTCCTTCCTTGCCTGTCCCTTCTCAACAGTTTATAGCCATTGATTGCAGTGCTCCAGTCAATGTGAGTCATCCCACCGCGTTTCAGTGATAGTGATTAGATTGTAGCTTTCTAGCTGCACAGTGGCTTCCAGCTCCTCCTGCTTGTTACCCATGCTGCACGCATTGGTATTGAGGCACTTTGGCTGGGCTACCTACCTTGTCACCTTTATAGAGGGACAAGCCCCAATTCCTTTGAGGCATTTCACAGGTGTTTCCTTGTTGGTTCCTAATACATCAGCAGCCCCTGGCTCTTCTCTGTTGCTCAAAACTGCATCCCCTTCCCCTGCTAAGTCTAGTTTAAATCTCTCTGTATCAATGGCTGTCTTTAAGCTTAAAGTGTCCATGTTGCTTTACCAATTCAAATTATATTCATAACAGAGTTACAGATTAAAAAGGCTTTGTTGTTATACCACTGATTAACATTCTCCTTCTGAATGCCTTAGTTTTTCTTTGAACCCCTCTGCTATTGTCTACATCTTTAGTTCATCAGGTATAAATAGGATGGTATATAAAATAATTGTGATATAGTCCTCAAGAATTTATACTCGTAATTATCTGCCTTTACTCTCTACAAGGCTGGGAAGTCTATTGTCCAAGTGTGAGCATCACAGTGTTGAAAGATGCATTTGGGAGGAACGACCACAAGAGACTGACTTCTTTCTGGTTCTAATGTTTTTTGGCTTGAATAACATGGCTTGTCATCTTTGTAGCTAGTCTCAGGAAGTAGCTGCAGATGGGGAAACCTCAATAATGGCCATGTCTCAACTGTGTTTTCAGGAGGAAGTTGCAAATCACTTTAAGCTAGAACTAATTGAAATGCCTAAGGTTACATAGGGGTGTTTTCCTGAGGTTTCCTTACAGAAATACCTGCTCCTTATGTTTAAAATAGGTCAACAGACTGACTTAAAATGAGGTGGAGCTTTCATTTGTTTATTATATGTTTATCTTTTAAAAAGGTATACTTTTAATATTGTGGGAGTTGAGAAGAAAAATTTAAATTGCATGCCGGGATTCCACATGGGGGGAAAAAAGGAAAGGGTTGAATTCTTTGATAGTCTTTTTTCAAGGAAGCGTGTGAAAAGTAAGAAGAAATAGGCTCAATAGGATATATACTTTATGCATTATATTCTTACCTTTCACCCTCTATCTCTCGGTAAATTTGTTAGTTTAGGAACTGCCTTCATTTGTACTTCAAATTACCTAATGATTACCTCAGTTTAAATACTGATAACTAATATCATTCATGTTGTCTTGTTTATAGATGCTGGTCTTTGGGTGTAGTAAGAATAAATATCCATCACTGTCTTGCTGCTTGATTAAGGCTATAAATTAAACCATACACATCTGTGGCAAATTAAACTGCCCTCATTTTAAAAAACTGTAAACACATAATACAGCCCCTGAAGCAGTTCAGCCTTATAAATTTATCCCAGAAAAATCAGTTTTATAATTGTTCTATCTATGTATCAGTACAGAACCTACTTATTAAACATTTTGGAAATGCACAATTCTCTTGTATGCATCATAGTGCGGCAAAACAAGTTTGTTCATGCCCTGAGGTTGGCTGCTATGTTAATGTGTTATCTTTTGGGCTCATTTTTTTGGGGTGGGTTTTTTTTTTTTGTTGTTGTGGTTGGTTGGTTTTGGTTTTTTAAAAGGAACATTTAGATGGTTTTTAGAAGGCAAATTTCCTTCTTTATGTAAAAGTTAGAAGAAAAGGATGTTTTGCAAATAAAGTAAAATACATCTGTGAAACATTCCTGTTAAAATATTATTTCCAAAATGAGCGTGAAAAGTAGTTCCCCCAATTTGATATTACAGTAATTGAACCTATTCTGAGCATTTTTAGAATTTACTTTAAATTTTTCATCTTAGAGTCCTCTTCCATATGCCTTATCTTCTTCACTTGGTATGGCTCCATAGCAGTTCTATTGCAATAATGTTTTCTTATACTTGGTGTGTAGTGTACGAAGGTGTTCCTTAAGTGGTTGGTTTTTGTTTTGTTTTTTTTAATATACTACTTTAATCCAGTTAATATTTCAAAGAAAATAACTGTTTACACACTACAGTTTTTAAAAGAACACCTGTGTAACTGAAGCAATGTATACCTCAGTGGTTTAACTCGAATCACAGGAAAAACCTTGTATTGCTGAAGTAATATGTATTTAATTAGTTGAAGGCTTGAGAAAATGTGTTAGGATAATGAATGAATGAAACATGCTCTACAATAGAGTAGTTTCATAACTTACTACCAGCACTACTGTGAGCACAGAAAGGAGAAGAGTCATGAGAGACTTCTGTTTCTTACAGTTGAAAGATTTATGGAAGCACCAGTCTCGATTGGTTATGATAGCAGCCTTGTTAGACCTTGAGAGCCCATCTCCCTCCCTCCTCCTTTCTCAAACATTGAAGGATTCAGCAGCAGTGCAGGTCAAAAAGAATCAGGGTTAAGTAATAATTCCAATTTGGAAGTCCAGGGAAATCTTAAAATATGGTTGTGGGCTAATATTTTAAGTATATGGGCTTATTTTAGTCATAAGGAACAATTCCATGAAGCAAGAAAAAGTTCAGTGGAAAGAGAGATTAAGCTAATTTGTAGGTTAAAAAAAAAAAAAAATCAGCCCCAACTTTTAAAAATATATTTTTTACAAATTGTGTTCATAACAGATCTTATTAAGAGTAGAGGAATAAAATACTTAAAGCACAACACTTGAATGACTGAACATTGCTCTAACTTACCCAAGCTCAAACCAGTTGAAATCATCAATGTAGAATTTTTTTCACTGACAGTTAGAGTAGTTTAGTCAGTTTTCCTTTCTGTTCTTAACCAGGATTACAGAAAATAAATATTCATTATCACATTTTCCTTTTAGATAAACGAATTGGTGGATGCCCGTGATGTCAGCATTGGAGCCTGGTTTGAAGCTCATATAGAAAATGTTACTCGAGCAACAAAAGGACATAAGAATGGTAAAGCTCAAGTAAAGAGTGGCAATTCTTACAAAAGGACTAATGGAAACTTAAGTCAAGATCATTCTAGAGAGAATGCAAATTATTTGGACAGTACACCATCCACATCTTACTCAGACTGCATGGACACTGATGAAGAAGCTATTTATCATATCAAGTATGATGAGTAAGTGTTCCTGATATTATTTTGAGGGCATCATATGTTATGATTTGGTGTGTATAAACAAAGAATTTTGTTGAAGAAACTTGGAATCAAAGAGAGCAAGTTCAATATTACAACCAAGGAAAGAAATATTAAAAAGCCATAATGTCTTTCAGTCAGATATAATGAATATCCTGAGAGTAATGAGGGTTTTTTTTCCTTTATTCACAAGTTCCTGTGAAGTATTAACTTTATCTTGACTTTATGAAACTAAGAATCCCTACCTCTAAAGAAAAGAAACTATGCACTGGATTTTTCTGTACTTGTTTTTTCTATGTAAAATACAAGTTAATATTTTCTTTAAAAACTACTCTGCTCATATTCAGTTCCTTCCATTGAAGTCTAAACAAGTGTTTCATGGGAGCAAATTCTGGTGCTTGAATTGTTAAAATTTTGTTTTAAAAGTAATATTTATGCATGAGATGACAGGTCTGCATTTCATGTAGAGGTTTCTTGTAAAGAATCTGGTGACTAGGAACATAAAAATCAGTTCTGAGCTGGAGTGAGGGTACAAAGGGATTTTTTAGTTTTTTAAATCTGTGGTACAAGCAAATTTCAGAACCTACGACAGATGTGCTAGAGTAGAGGCTTTGTGCCGTAAACTCAGTGGGATTTGCAGGGATTTCTCATCACCAGCTTTTGCACTGATGCATTCACATAAATTGGATCCTAGTTTTTTAATGATGCCTTAATTTGCTGAAGCAGCTAACTAAGCTTCTAAACCAATAGCATCAATGAGAATTTTTTATTACAGAGAACAACAAAAATATCGCACTTTGGCATGTGAGATTGAAGGTAAAGGAACATATGTTTACTTTACACGGAAGCATATTCAGTATTAGTCTTGTTGAGGATAAATTCAATTCAAGTTTTCAAAATACTTTTTTAAGTATCGATTTCAAGTTTTGTTGTTTTCAATAATTACAATTTAAACCGGTTTTGCTAGGGAAAAAACAAGAATGTTGAAGACTTAAGCTGAACATCTTTTAGCTGCTCTTGGCAATACTAGATACAACTTTTCTTTATATACTTACCTTGGAGGATAATATAGCTTTTGTCTGAACGTGGAGGTCAAATGCAGCTTTATATCTGCAACCATCAATGTTTTATCTGCAGATATGTTTGTCCACACACACACAAAAATAGCTAGCTACAGCGTAGAAAGCAAAAATTTACTTAAAAAATTATTGAAATACTTGACTTCAGAACTTTCTCACAACTTTAGTCACCCAGTATCATTACTGTTGGACTAGATGACTGTTGCAGGTCCCTTTCAACTGAACTATTCTTAAAAAAAAAAAAAAGAAAATTGTCTCTAAAGTGATAGATATACATCATGGTATGCTTTCAAAGACCTGGTTCTAAGACTGGTTAATTGTGTAACATCACAGAAGTATTTAATTGAGCAAAGGGCAAAAATTTGAGAGAGTGTGTTTGTAATTATTGGAGTTAAATTATGTTCCTCTTTTGTAGATAGTGTCATTTTATGCGAGTTAGAGATTTGAGGGAGAAGCCACCTGTGAAGTAGAAAGTATAGTCAGGCTGATCTGACTTGCATAGGTGTAGCTGTGCTTACAAAAACATCAATTTTACTTCATGGATACCTTAAAATCTAGCATTTCCAGTAGATGCAGACAGTCATCTTAGTCTTCCTATAACACGATCTGTCACAGGGTTGTGTTCTTAGCCAGTGACCATCTTAAAACATTATGTCTTATCTGATTTTGCTTACGTCATGGTCATTTACTTGATTGGCCTGAAATGTTAAAAGTTTGAGCTTTCAGGGAGAAAAGTTATTTTAAAACTTTCTAGCAAGCAAGATCTATGCATTTATCAGTGTCGCGGTTTAGCCCCAGCCAGCAACTAAGCACCACGCAGCCGCTCGCTCACTCCCCCTACCCCAATGGAATGGGGGAGAGAATTGGAGGAGTAAGAGTGAGAAACACTCCTGGGTTAAGATAAGAACAGTTTAATAACTGAAATAAAGTAAAGTAGTAATGATAACAACAACAATATAATAATAACAGTAATAATAATACACAAAGCAAGCGATGCACAATGCAATTGCTCGCCACCCGCCGACCGATACCCAGACAGTTCCCGAGCAGCAATCGCTGCTCCCCAGCCAACTCCCCCCAGTTTATATACCGAGCATGATGTCATATGGTATGGAATAGCCCTTTGGTCAGTTTGGATCAACTATCCTGGCTGTGCCCCCTACCAGCTTCTTGTGCACCTGGCAGAGCATGGGAAGCTGAAAAGACCTTGACTAGCATAAGCAGTACTTAGCAACAACTAAAACATCAGTGTGTTATCAGCATTCTTCTCCTACTAAATCCAAAACACAGCACTATGCCAGCTACTAGAAGAAAATTAACTCTATCCCAGCTGAAACCAGGACAATCAGCTAATAGAGACTTCGTTAAAAGTTAACGGCCTACATATGACAAAACACAAGGCATCATTTGTGACACTTTGTATTTACCTTTCAACATCCCACTTCTTTGTTAGAGTAGACTTGGTGGTGTAGGTTAATGGTTGGACTGGATGATCTTAGAGGTCTTTTCCAACCTAAACGATTCTATGATTCTATGAGCAGTAGTTAGCATGCACATTCACATGGTGGGTGGTTGTGCATGCACTCATAACACTGGCTTCAGACATTAGTCTTTTTGCCTTTTTGGTATCTACAGAGCACACGTATCAAACACAAGGGAAGAAGAATACATGGATTAAATAGGGTAGTGTGTACTGTGCGTCCTTCAGTTCTCAGGTCCAGATGTTCTTATCCTATTTGCCATCTCTTTGTGCTTGTTCTTTGAGGTTCATATTCTACTATTAGTTCCTATTTCTTCTGTGCATGGTTGCTGTTCCTGGATGGTTAGGTTTGGGCTAGGCTGTGTGACACCAATCCACCTTGACAGCCTTTTCTTACCAAGCCTTTTCTTACTGTGTTCTTCATTGAAGTAGCTCATTTCTCCTTCCTTCCGTCTCCTACAGCAGATGATTTCACCCTGGTTGAAGGGCTTTAAGCTCCTTGCCCACAACAGGAACATTCCTGCCAGAGATGGAAGCAGTTGCTTTTTCTGCTTTGGGAAACTGCATGTCTCTGACAAGCAACCTGCAGATGGAGACCATAAGCCTGGTGCCCATAAAGTCATCAAAATGTCTTTCTTACATTATGGAGAAGACTATGGGGTTTGCCTCTGACGCAGATTAACAGCTGCTCAGATCCTCACTGAGATCATCTCAGTATCTAGACTCGTTCTCCTCCACTGCTTGTTTTATTATCCAGTCCAGAAAAGACTGTCCACCAAGAAGGCTACAGCTGAAGGACAAGTCTGTTGTAATGTTTCGAGATGGGGGTGGGAACGTGGAGTAGACCTACGCTTTGTTTCTGAGACTTCGTGTTATGGCAAATATCGTTTCATACCCAGCTGTTGTGGCAGGTCCAGTCTGACAATGCATACACACAAAAGGGGGGGTGGGGGAAATCAAACATTAATTTTCTTTCTGTTTACATCTGGAACTGACTACTCAATGATGTTTATTCAGGAGATAGCTATTCACCCTTGATCTCAACATGAAGCCCTCCACTGTCATAGATCTAGTTCTTTGGACCAAGCTTCCTAGTACAGGTCTATTTCTCCTAGCTGTCTTCAAATCCCAAAGATCCCACAGGTCTCCACTGAAATGGAGATCTAGAGCTGCTCCTTTCTTCCCCCCGCACCTCCAGTTGTCCCATTAGTATTGACACTGGTCAATTCAAGAGCAAGTCGAATGTTGTCCGACATATCTCGCACCTCTGTAGTTGAGAGCCTTAATCAGCTTTATTTATACTGGAGCATGATTGTGTTTTTCTTGGGGGTGGGGGGGAGGGAGGGAGAAGATCATGCTAAGATGTCCTACCAACCTCCTTGTAGGTACTGAAAGGCTGCTATTAGCTGCCACCACCACCATCCCCCCACCAAGCTTTTCCTTCACCTGACTGAACAAGCCCAGTCCCCCAGCCCCTCCTCACAGAGCACATCTTGACGGTCAACTTGCCAGCCCTCCACTGGGCTAACGCCAGCTTGTCAGCATCTTCCTTGCATTGAAGGACCTAAACCAGACATAATATTCTTGATACGATCTAAGAAGTGCTGAGTAAAGGGAAACGGTCACTTCCCTCAATCTATTGCCCATGCTCCTGTTGACGCAGCCCAGGACGCTGTTGGCCTTCTCTGCTGCCAGGGCACACTGCTGGCTCATGTTCAGCTTGCTGTCTACCAGGACCCCCAGGTCCTTTTCTGCAGAGCTGCTACCCAGCCAGTCATTCCACAGCCTGTACTGTCACAGGGGGTACAGTGGGTTGACCCTGGCCAGCAGCCAAGTACCCACACAGCTGCTCACTCACTCCCCTCTCCTGCAGGATGGGGAGAAAGTAGAAGGAGGGTGAGAAAACTTGTGCATCGTGATACAGTTTAAAAGGTGAAGCAAAAGCTGCGTGTGCAATCCAAGCAAAAAGAGGAATTCATTCACTAATTCCCATCAGCAGGCAGATATCCAGCCACTTCTTGGAAAGCAGGGCCTCAGCACACATAATGGTTGCTTGGGAAGACAAACGTGTCCCCCCTGCTTCCTCCTCTTTCCCTGAGCTTTTATTGCTGAGCACAATGTCATGGAATATCCCTTTGATCAGTTTGGGTCAGCTGTCCCAGCAGTGTTTCCTCCCAACTGCTTGCACACACCCAGCCTACTTGCTGCGGGGGCAGAGTGAGAAACAGAAGGCCTTGATGCTACGCAATTTCCGTTCAGCAATAGCCAAAGCACTAGTGTGTTATCAACACTGTTTTGGTCACAAATCCAAAGCACAGTAACATATGGGCCTGCTATGAAGAAAGTTAACTCCATCCCAGCCAGACCCAGTACAGGGGGGTTAAGTCCATCTCAGGACTAACCCCTCACAGTTTATTTCTTTAGCAGAATACATTGTTTTCTGTTCACCTCCCATTTAGTTACAACACCTGTGCATCTCTATCACATCCCAGAGACGCTTACAGCAGCGGTTTACATATTGCTCTGCTAATATTTCCTCTACATCCAGTTTTAGTTGTACAGGAGCAATCCTTCTCAGTTTCCCCCTTTTAGTTGCTAGTACCATGAGATCAGCTGCTGGATCAACCAAACCCAATCATCAAGGGAGCTTTAGAACTCATTATAAAGGTTACAAAAATATTAGTTACATAATGAGTGAATCTTAATGAAGATGAATACTCTACAACTCTAGCTTCACTGATGATCCCAACTGTGCCCTAAACTATCACCCATCCACGTGGGCAAGTTCAGCTACAAGATCTTGTTAATCCACTTTTTAAATTAAGACACACCATACTACAATAATGGCTGAAATACAGATACTCTAATTAGTTTAACCTCTGACAGACTATTTTGAGAATCACAACTCACTACAGGCTCCTTTTCTCTGCTTCTCATGTAAACCATTTTCCACAAGTAGCCAGAGCAGAGACCTGGTGCACTCACAGAAGTAGAAGCACACTAAGCAGGATTTAATTAGTATCAGCTTGTTTTAAACTCAAACATATGCACAATGATTGTATTGGGTTTGCATGGCAAGGTTTTGGGAGCAGGGGGGGCTACAGGGGTGGCTTCTGTGAGAAGCTGCTAGAAGCTTCCCCTGTGTCCGACAGAGCCAATGCCAGCCGGCTCCAAGACAGACCCACCACTGGCGAAGGCCAAGCCAATCAGCAATGGTGGTAGCGCCTCTGGGATAACATATTTAAGAAAGGGGGGGGGACACGACACACAACAAAACCCAAACAACCCAGCACACCTACAGCCAGAGACAAGAGTGAGAATACTCAAGAGAAACAACTATGCAGACACCAAGGTCAGTGAAGAAGGAGGGGGAGGAGGTGCTCCAGGCACCAGAGCAGAGATTCCCCTGCAGCCTGTGGTGAAGACCATGGTGAGGCAGGCTGTGCCCCTGCAGCCCATGGAGGTTAACAGTGGAGCAGATATCCACCTGCAGCCTGTGGAGGACCCCACACCAGAGCAGGTGGATGCCCTGAAGGAGGCTGTGACCCTGTGGGAAGCCTGCGCTGGAGCAGGCTCCTGGCAGGGCCTGTGGACCTGTGGAAAGAGAGGAGCCCATGCTGGAGCAGGTTTGCTGGCAGGACTTGTGACCCTGTGGGGGACCCATGCTGGAGCAGTCTGCTCCTGAAGGACTGTCTCCCATGGCAGGGACCCACGCTGGAGCAGTCTGTGAAGAACTGTAGCCTGTGGGAGGGACCCCACACTGGAGCAGGGGAAGAGTGTGAGGAGTCCTCCCCCTGAGGAAGAAGGGGCAGCAGAGACGACATGTGATGAACTGACCACAACCTGCATTCCCCATACCCCTGCACCACTCCAGGGGGGGAGAGAGGAGGTAGAGAAAATCGGGAGTGAAGTTGAGCCCTGGAAGAAGGGAGGGGTGGGGGGGAAGCTGTTTTAAGATTTGGTTTTATTTGTCATTACCCTACTCCAATTTGATTGGCAATAAATTAAACTGATTTTCCCCAAGCCAAGTCTGTTTTGCCCGTGACAGTAATTGCCAAGTGATCTCTCCCCATCCTTATCTCGACCCATGAGCTTTTCATTATATTTTCTCTCCCCTATCCAGTTGAGAAGGAGAGTGATAGAGCGGCTTTGGTGGGCACTTGGTATGCAGCCAGGGTCAACCCACCACAATAATACAGCATAACTGGTAAACATATAAGCATTTTTGTGCCCAGAAATAACAGTATTGCATTGATAGTAACAGATAGTAACAGACCACATGCCTTATATTAGCTGTGCAAGAGCACACACTAAGGCTTGTTATCAACTTGAGAACTAGCTGTTTGAACCAGAGCTTGGCATTAGGTGTCTACGACTGGGAAAGTAGTCATAGAATCGTTTAGGTTGGAAAAGACCTTTAAGATCATCCAGTCCAACCATTAACCTAACACTACCAAGTCCACCACTAAACCAATTAAGGGTAGAGTAGCAATTTCATGTTTCCTGGCTTGGTGGCTGGATTGTTTTTTAATGAAACTAAAAACTAGGAATCATTAAGGCTGGAAAGGACCTCTAAGATCATCATTCCAATCATCAGCCCAACACCACCATGCCCACTAAACCATGTCCCAAAGTGCCACGTCTACACATTTTTTGAACACTTCCAGGGATGGTGACTCCACCACCTCTCTGGGCAGCCTGTTCCAATGCTTGACTACCCTTTCCGTGAAGACATTTCTCCTAATATCCAATCTAAACCTCCCCTAGCGCAGCTTGAGCCCATTTCCTCTCGTCCTATCACTAACTACATGGGAGAAGAGGCCAACACCCACCTCGCTACAAACTCCTTTCAGGTAGTTGTACAGAGCGATAAGGTCTCCTCTCAGCCTCCTCTTCTCCAGATAAAACAATCCCAGTTCCCTCAGCCGCTCCTCATAAGGCCTGTTCTCTAGACCCTTCACCAGCTTCATTGCCCTTCTCTGGACACGCTCCAGCAACACAATGTCCTTCTTGTAGTGAGGGGACCAAAACTGGACACGGTATTCCAGGTGCGGCCTCACCAGCGCCGAGTACAGGGGGACAATCACCTCCCTGCTCCTGCTGGCCACACTATTCCTGACACAAGCCAGGATGCTGTTGGCCTTCTTGGCCACCTGGGCACACTGCTGGCTCATGTTCAGCCGGCTGTCGACCAGCACCCCCAGGTCCTTTTCGGCCAGGCAGCTTTCCAGCCACTCTTCCCCAAGCCTGTAGCGTTGCATGGGGTTGTTGTGACCCAAGTGCAGGACCCGGCACTTGGCCTTGTTGAAACGCATACAGTTGGCCTCGGCCCATCGGTCCAGCCTGTCCAGGTCCCTCTGCAGGGCTATCCTACCCTCAAACAGATCGACATTCCCACCCAGTTTGGTGTCGTCTGCAAACTTGCTGAGGGTGCACTCAATCCCCTCATCCAGATCATCGATAAAGATATTAAAAAAGGCTGGCCCCAAAACAGAGCCCTGGGGAACACTGCTCGTGACCGGCCGCCAACTGGACTCAACTCCATTCACTGCAACTCTCTGGGCTCGGCCACGCAGCCAGTTTTTTATCCAGCGAAGAGTACACCCGTCCAAGCCATGAGCTGCCAGCTTCCTAAGGAGAATGCTGTGGGAGACTGTGTCAAAGGCTTTGCTAAAGTCCAGGTAGATTATGTCCACAGCCTTTCCCTCATGCACTAGTCAGGCCACCAGGTCATAGAAGATGATCAGGTTGGTCAAGCAGGACCTGCCTTTCATGAACCCATGCTGGCTGGGCCTGATCCCCTGGTTGACCTGTACTTGCCTGTTGAGTTCACTCAGTATGAACCTCTCCATAATCTTTCCTGGCATTGAGGTCAGGCTGACAGGCCTGTCATTCCCCAGATCCTCCTTCCGGCCCTTCTTGTAGATGGGCGTCACACTGGCAAGCCTACAGTCATCAGGGACCTCCCCTGTTAACCAGGACTGCTGAGAGATGATGGAAAGTGGCTTGGCGAGCTCCTCTGCCAGCTCCCTCAGTACTCTCGGCTGGATCCCATCTGGCCCCATAGACTTGTGAGCGTCCAGGTGGCATAGCAGGTCATTAACTGCTTCCTCCTGGATTATGGGGGCTCCATTCTGCTCCCTGTCCCTGTCTTCCAGCTCAGGGGACTGGGTAACCCAAGAACAACTGGTCTTACTATTAAAGACAGAGGCAAAGAAGGCATTAAGTACCTCAGCCTTTTCCTCAGCCTTGGTGACAATGTTCCCCCCTGCATCCAACAAAGGATGGAGATTCTCCTTGGCTCTCTTTTTGTTGCTAATGTACTTGTAAAAACATTTTTTATTATCTCTTACAACAGTGGCCAGATTGAGTTCTAGCTGGGCTTTTGCTTTTCTAATTTCCTCCCTGCAGGACCTAACGAGATCCCTGTACTCTTCCTGAGATGCCTGCCCCTTCTTCCAAAGGCGGTAGACTCTCCTTTTTTCCCTGAGTCCCAGCAAAAGCTCCCTGTTCAGCCAGGCCGGTCATCTTCCCCGCCAGTTGGTCTTATGGCACACGGGGACAGCCCGCTCCTGCGCCCTTAAGACTTCCTTCTTGAAGGAGGCCCAGCCTTCCTGGACCCCTTTGCCCTTCAGGACTGCCTCCCAAGGGACTTTCCCAACCAGTGTCCTGAACAGGCCAAAGTCTGTCCCTGCCCCTGCTGCCCCCCCCCCCCCCCCCCCCCAGCACAGTGCAGTATGTAGTCCAGGGACAGAGGCCAAGGGCTAAGAACAGTCTGTCTAGAAACTCAAACGTCCCACAGAAGTACAAGATCTGAAATTGGGGTGGGGAATTGGGGTGGGGGGAGACAGACAAGTCACCTATTTCTGTTCCAGCTTCCCTTGTCAGAGCTCTGGAGCCTGATCACCACATGACTAAGCATGCAGTTAATCCTCAGCGGTCTATCAACTTCATGGTACTGCATACTCACAACTTATATGTATGATATGATTGTTAAGAACTGCCTGCTTTGAATACGTAGTAATAAGTAAGAAGTTAGACATTACCACAAAATGTGTTGTTATTATGTGTCAGCCTAGTCAAATTTTGTTTTGAACTGACTTATCAGTCTTCTAAACACTCCCATTAGTGATCTGTGATGAGATCCTTAACAATACACATAAACACATACATATACTGACTCAGACATAACACAAAAGTAAACAAGTTATTCAATTTCAAGACTGATGCTGTTTGCATCTGGTTTCATCAGAGCAGCATAGGTTTGTCTGCAGCCATCTGCTTCGACACGCCCTCACAAAACCTGGCTCCCATCTGTCTTGTGGAGCAGTAACAAGATCAAAACACAGCCAGCATGACACAAAACCTATTTGTTTCCTTTTGGTTTTAAGTACATTTCAGATTGCAAGTTCACACTCTAGTCGTGAATGATCACCTCTTGGTGATAGTAAACTGTTATTTCTCATGGTTGTTCCTGTTCATACAGGTATATGCTTCATCTGTTATAGGACAGAAATCTTTCCCCATCTTACATTGCTCAGCTTAAGCTAGCATCGCCATGCTCATTTATAGTAACAAGTCCCATCTTAAGAGTCAAGCTCCCTAAAAATACAACACATCTGATACTCCCCCCCCATGTAACATTTATGCCTCACTAATACTCAAGTACTGTACATACCTCATTTATATAAAGCAGCTTAAAAGAAGTTACACCTTTCATCAGCAAAAAATACAGCCAGAGACATTCTCTTTGGATAAAGATGTGCCCCACACTGATGAGGGGAGAAAGTATCAACTCAATACCATTGGAACCAGGTGTAGATTAAGCACTTCTTGAGATATCAGCTACAACTGACATCCTTCTCTGTAAAAAGCTGTTTGCAGCACCTAAAAGGACTAGAACACTGAACTCACACGCAGCTTCAATAAAAGGGAGCCAAGGAGTGAGAGGAGATGAAGTCTGCCGCTGCACCCCGACCCCTCCCCCCCGCATAGTTGCATACCCACCTCCAGGAAGGATTCTAACGAGTCCTCTGTCTCTCCTCTTCTGGTGGATGGAAGGAGTTCAGAGTCCACAGTCCCCAAAAACCCTTAGTCTGTGGTGTGGCACCTAGGCCTTGGAAACCACTTGCAGCACACACAGAGAAAATGTTTTCCTTATGCCCAGATGGGGCACAGAGAGGGCAGGAACCCAGGGAAAACACCTTCGTTCTTTTGCCTACTCGAAAAAGTAAAGCAGGGAATTTCCTCCCCCTCACACCCCACTGTCTGCTCTGTCACTTAGGCGCGATAAGCTGAAGGAGTCTCCCTCGGTTTGGGTGAAAAAAAAGAAAAACACAAAGGGACCTCATTAGTACCCGCTCACTACTGCGGGGGGTGGGGAGGAAAAGTATAGAAAGAAACCAGAGTTGGGCCCAGAGCCTTTTGTCATGCCGGGCAGCTTGTCTTCCCTCCTTGCCCCTCACCACCTCCTAGGCTCAGTGAGAGGAGAGAAAACAAAAGCCAGAGATCCCAGTATGAGAGGGGACGAGGAGCAGTATGGGAGTCACAGAGAGCAGAACATAAGAAGGGGAAGATGAGATAAAAGAGAAGCTCCCCTCCACCCCTACCCACCAGGTCTCCACCTCACCTGCTTGCCCCGGTAGAAAAGGCGCTGGCGGTCGGGGTTCACACAGAAGGTCTTCTGGATCTTCTCCCGCAAACATTCAATCTTGGTGAGACGGCTCAGATCATCAATAGTATGGGTCTCAGTGCCGTCTATGGTACGAACTTGGATCCACATGGTGTGCGCCTTCCGCTAGATCAGCCACCCGCAGTGAAGGGGAGGTCTTGTTCTCCGAGTGCGTGATAACGGAAGACAGAACAGGCGTTTCCCTCACTTCTTTGTTCAGCTCAATGGAAGCAGGTTTTTTGAATCCCGCCGAACAGGCACGAGCCTCCCCGCCCGCAGGCCTCGCTCAGAAGGGCGCGGAGAGATAAAAGAGACCTGACCCAATCCTCATTTACTCCCTAAGTGTACCCCGTAATCACACAAACAGAACCGTAAGCTCTCCAAGCCAGCACAACAGGAGGCAAAGTCTGGCGGGAATCGCCACAGGCAGGTCTAACGAACACCACCAGGAACCATCACCAACCCTCAGAGAGTGTTTACTAGCCGCTACCGCTCTCGTACAGAGGTCACGGCGCCAACAGTGATCTCGCGAGAGCCCTCAGCCGTAAAGAGACAACATTGGGAAGCGGGGGGAGGATAGATAGCATCATCACCTCTCCTTCCGCATTCGGCTTTACACAAAGTCACGCCCAGCCCAGCCCCGCCCTTTGAGCATTCTCTGGCCGGCATCTTTTTTCCTCCTGCTCGGTAGTTGTATCAAGGACTTGGGAGGGGGGGGGGAGGAGAGAATAGTTTAGTGTGCGCGTAGAGAAGCGGACATTATCGTTCCTATGGGAACCAAGCGGAACGTCTTCTCGTTCCCTCACAGGGCAAAGCGTCTCTAGTCTCAGGCCTGCAAATTATACCAATGACATAGGAAGTGACTCCGTGCTTCCACCTTTCCCTTTCAGACACACACAGTCAGGACCCAGCATGTCAGGTGTCACAGTGACACAAAAGCATGGACCTGAAATGGCATAAATAAAAAGCAAGTAAAACTGCTTTGCATCCACTGATGAAATCTAGTCCCCAATGTTTCCCAGTACAAAAGTGCCATCAAAATCTCAATTCAGCCAGATTTAGCTCTGCCTAAAAAATCCAGAATAGATCTGTCTGCTCTTAACATATTAGAAAAGTGCAGATGTGGTCCAGGACAAAAACATCAAGCCTCCTTTTTTTAGCACAGATCAGATGCGTGGGTTTTATTTGCTACATTTTTGCTCAAGACTCCGAGTAACACTGAAAAAGTCTGGACTTCTCATGTATACTGGTGTCCTGGTTTCAGCTGGGATAGAGTTAATTTTCTTCCTAGTAGCAGGCATAGTGCTGTATTTTGGATTTAGTATGAGAAGAATTTTGATAACACACTGATGTTTTAGTTGTTGCTAAGTACTGTTTATGCTAGTCAAAGACTTTTCAGCTTCCCATGCTCTGCCAGGTACACAAGAAGCTGGGAGGGGGCACAGCCAGAATAGTTGACCCATACTGGCCAAAGGGCTATTCCATACCATATGATGTCATGCTCAGTATAGAAACTGGGGGGGGGGGTTGGCCGGGGAGCAGCGATCGCTGCTTGGGGACTGTCTGGGTATCGGTTGGCGGGTGGTGAGCAATTGCATTGTGCATCACTTGTTTTGTATATTCTTTTATCATTATTATTATTATTACTTTCTCTTCCTCTGCTGTCCTATTAAACTGCCTTTATCTCAACCCACGGGTTTTACTTTTCTTTTCCCAATTCTCTCCCTCATCCCACTGTGGGGGAAGGAGGGTGAGCGAGTGGCTGTGTGGTTCTTAGTTGCCGACTGGGGTTAAACCATGACAACTGGTAAAATGGTACTGTAAAAACATATGTGATGCAGTACCCAGTGAGATTCAGCTTATGGATATAGGTCTCTCTGATGCTATTATACCTGGGAGCATTGAAGCTTACATTTTTGGGCAGCAGCTTTGTTGCCTGAGTAGTAAAACTTTAGAGACTGAGATAACAAACTGACAGGTTCCAGATGATAGAGTTGTGCTTTTGTGACTTTTTTTGTATCAGGATGATATCAAAGATCCCTGTATATTAATTTCAGGTCTGACATAATTCCCATTGTGGCCTTGGTTGAGTTACTTTTAAGGCCTGATTTATGAGTATTAAGCACTTGCAAAGGCAGCTGAAATAAATGAGTTGCTTAATCCTCCTGGAAATCTGTTCCTTGCCTTTTAATCTCCATTGTTCCATCTCTGTTGTTGAGATAACACACACCTTCCTGTAACTATACCTACTACAGCATGACACCAGAGTGTCAGAGACACAAGTTCAGAGTTTGGTTTAAAGCTTGGTGGTGGTGTCACAAGCTCCAATTCAAGTAATGTAGTGCTCGTGATCCAGTCAAATCTTTGTGTGCCAGCCTTCTTGGCTTCCCTGAAACATTCAAAGATAATTAATGCAGAGGAATACAGTAGGAATGTGGGTTAATAGTCATAACTAAAAAGAGATAAATCAAGCTGTCTTCAGCTTTGCCCTAGTTCCATTCTACCACCACAGTAAAGGGAACAGAGTCCTAATATAATCCCTTTGCAGTGTCTTCTGCTTTGCAGATCACAATCTTTCTCATGAAGCTACTGCTAACAACAGAATGTGTCTCTTTTCCGGAGTGGGGAGAAAAAAGTTCTGGAGGGACTCTGAAATGGGGTCACTTTTAACGGGTTAGAGGAAATAGAATAAATATTTTGTGGGAGCCTATGTAGAAAGCACAGAATCAGCTTTCTGGAATAGGAAACACCTTTTGCTAGGGAGACAGAGACTGAAAGAGGATTGTCGTGGTTTAGCCCCAGCCAGCAACTAAGCACCACACAGCCGCTCGCTCACTCCCCCTACCCCGATGGGATGGGGGAGAGAATCGGAGGAGTAAGAGTGAACAAAACACTCCTGGGTTGAGATAAGAAAGTTTAATAATTGAAATAAAGTAAAATAGTAATTATAATAATAACAATATAATAATGATAATAATAATAACAATATACAAAGCAAGTGATGCACAATGCAATTGCTCACCACCCGCCAACCGATACCCAGACAGTTCCCGAGCAGCGATCGCTGCTCCCCGGCCAACCCCCCCCAGTTTATATACTGAGCATGACGTCATATGGTATGGAATAGCCCTTTGGTCAGTTTGGATCAACTATTCTGGCTGTGCCCCCTCCCAGTTTCTTGTGTACCTGGCAGAGCATGGGAAGCTGAAAAGTCCTCGACTAGCATAAGCAGTACTTAGCAACAACTAAAACATCAGTGTGTTATCAACATTCTTCTCATTGTAAATCCAAAACACAGCACTGTGCCTGCTACTAGGAAGAAAATTAACTCTATCCCAGCCGAAACCAGGACAAGGATCAACCTGCTACAAAACCATATCTGGAAATCCATTACCTGGTTGGGGTTTTAAAGAAACAGAGATCAGGTTGCTGGCACAGGGGTTACTGATTAGAAAGATCACATTGTTATGGAACGATTGTAGGTGGTCTGTTTTGTAACATGCAAAGTGGAATTAAAGACTAGAATATAAAGGGAAAGAAAGAATGTAAAATGTATTTGACTGGTAGTCTGTGAGAGGATGTGAAAAGGGGAGGTTACTGGGGAAATTAGAGGAAAAGTGAGCTAGTTATTTAGCAGGTGATAATGTCCTGATTGGGCATGCTAGTGAGAAAAATACGTACTGATAAAAGAGAAATTAATTGAGCAGCATAGTATGCATTATGGACTGGAATGAGGGTAGCAGAGAAATTACAGGATGGGCAGATCAGATGGCTGAGCCATCCGATGTATTAAGCAATAATGCAGTTAAGTGGCAGCAAAGATAAGGTTTGAGACAGTAGAAATGATTAATAGAGTTGTTTTCTTGCAAGAAAAACCTATAATAGCTTGAATGACTGAAGGGGGGACCCTCTTCTGCGGATGGGGTCTGCATGGCATACTACACATGGGTCAGAGTCCTGTTCAATGCTACACAGATAGCAAATGGCTTGGGTTATCTGGCTCTTACAACAAGGGCCCGAATTATGTCAGGCAGTGTGTGAGAAAGGCATTACCCACTTCAGCTTACATTTCCTTCTTAGGTGCTGGCCAGTTTTACTGTTGGTTCCTAATATGATATTGCCTTAACTATATTATAATGAATATATGTACGTATAGCTGTGCATTTGCATATACCACATAATTTTCAATCTTTAGAAACATCAGTATCTTCTGTATCTGTATCATAACACTAGATTTCTATTCACAAACTGCTCGTTATATACAAATACAACTTTCATTTCTGTTTATAAATTAGCAATACTGATGCTTTCTGTTTTCAGCATTTTATTTCTTCCCATGTTAGAAATGCTTCAAAAGAAAAAAACCTTACACTTCAATACCTTAGTTTCCAGTATACTTGTCATAATTTTTATTCTATTAAATTTTTAATAATATTAATTTAGTTCATAAATATATAAAAACCTTTTAATGTATTAGCTAAAGGATGTATGCATTTTTATTCCTTTAAAAAGTTCAGTTTCTATAAGAAAATAAAGTTTTGATAAGCAAGTAACAATCATAGAGTTTTCAACTTTTCCCCACATTTCAGTTTTAAAGAAAAAATATTTGTTTTCTTTTTCCCCCTACTTCCACATTTCTGGAAAAGGTATATCTAGACTAAGTTCAGTCATCATTATTTGCATTTTCTCTGTCTAACATATATCTGCTAGCAACTGTTTCAGGGATGCTAGTTGTGGTATAATTTTTTGGTAGAGATCGGAGTAGCCCATCTGAGGTAGGCGAAGACCTCCATAATAACCAAAATACTCCCCAAAACCTGTAATACTCTTTCTATTTATTTCTTCTTACTTCTTAAATTTGTTTTCCCTCTTTTTATAGGCAAAGAATGTAGACAACTCATTCACTGAAATGGAAATGAACAAGATTATCTCCTTTTCAAGTATGTAACATACCTCCTGTAAGCTGAAAATACTTTTACTATATTGCTATCAACATTTCATAAAGGTGCAATAAAATGTTATCTCTAGTGACTGATAAACAGAAAGCATAGGAGTACATTCAACAAGTGTTCTATAATATTACTTATGTAGATGCGGTTTTGATATAAAAAGTAAACCATACCTTCATGGGACTGTGAATCCTTGGTTGATATTTCATAATGGCCATCTTCATCTAAGTCAAAATGAACTGGTTTTGAGTCTTCTGTCAGTATACAAAATTTCATTGTTGCTCACAGACTAAAAGTTAATTGTAAATTAATTTTAGTTAGTTTCACTAATAGTAGTAAAAAATATAAAATACCCTACTAATGAATCAAGTGTATTTTTATAGCAACCTTTGCCTGATAATCTCTATGTACTTCACCAAAACTAAATGTGCCTTAGAACAGTACAGGCAACATTGCAATGAAAAACGTACAGTGGATGTAGGCAGCTGTGTTTTTGGATTCGGTGATGGTGTCAAAAAAGAAGAGTTCTGTGCTTGAATGTTTATGTCAATGAAGAGAACAAATATATGCTGAGCTTTGGAGAGTTAAGGTATGTTAAAGCTCACAGCTTGAGAAAGTGGCTTCCAACTCAAGAAGAAGGGGGTTAAGTCTGAGGGAAAAGTGTATGGAGGGGGACTTGAGCTTATAGATGGCTGTGTTGGAAGAGACTGATGGGGCTGGGGGACTGAGCCACAGGATGGGCCTGAATTAGCAATTAGTTGGTGAATGGTGAGTCAGAGGAAGCACACACAGTGTGGGAGACACCATTGTGTGGAGATAGAATAAGAGATGGATTGCACAGAGAAGCTTGTACTTGGAGAGAAGAGCAAAAGAGCTTGAGGGAAAAGTTCCAGGTCTTTTCATTCTGGGGGGAAGGGGGAAGAGGTGAAATAGGGGAAAAAAAAAAAAAAAAAAAGTCCTACTGTTTCCAGACTAGATTCCTCTATTTCATAACTAACTACTTGCATATTTCCCAATTTTGCACTTTTAGATCTGTCTATAGGGAAGGATTTTAGGGTGCATATGGCTACCTACAATACCAGCATTTATTTTGGATACCAGTCATCTCTCATAGAGAAAACAAATCTTCTTGAGTAAATGCTGTCAGAAAAAGAATTTGAACTATAAGAAACATTAGGAGAAACCCCAGCTCCTGAGCTATACATATATACTGACTCTTGGGCAGTATACAAGGGATTAACTGCATGGCTTAATAAGTGGCAAACAGACAATTGGACAATGAGATGTGTGAATTTAAACCTGTGGGTTCGATGTGTTGATATTTGTGTCACCTGGAGTGTCCGGGAAGAGAGGGAGCACAATGCCACAGTTGATCACTTAGCTCAAATTAACAGCACTACTTTACTTCCTGATTCCCTGTCCCTTGATGCTCTATCTCCTGATGAGGAAGCCCTTGCTAAATGGGCCCACGAAAAATCTGGGCACCTGGGTGTTGATGGCATACATAGATGGACTTGAAGCCAGGGAATCCCATGTACCCGAGAAGCCATTTGGGAACTAGTACAGCGGTGTGCAGTCTGTAAGCTTAAAGGTTGCCTCAGCAGCTTTATGGGCAGATTCAACAAGGCCCTGTTCCTGGCCATACCTGGCAAATAGATTACATTGGGCTCTTACCAAAAGCGGTTACAGTACATTAAAACCAAACCAAAACTTTCTTAGCTGAATGGTTTACTAATATAATCTGTAACTTATAATATCTTTGGGAAAGGTAAATTGTATGTGAATCAAGGGGTGGAATGTAGTGATCCTGACCAGAAGACCATTGTATATTGAGGAGTTAGTGATCCACAGTACAGTTAACCTTGAGTAGGCCCAGGTCTGTGCTGTGCTGCGCCATGCTACACATACAGCATGGCCTTCAGGCCTGTGTTGTGCTGCACAAATCCCTTGGACGCAGAATAAACTCAGCCAGCTCATTGTAACAGAGGAGCCTGCAGGCAGCTCCCACTTGGTACTGGTGATTACACCACCTGTATGGCCTTGCCTTTATCTAACAGTGCAGCAAGAAGTTCTCATGAGAACTTCTTTTTGTTTGACAGTAGAAACGATAAACAGAGTTGTTTTCTTGCAAGAAAATCCTATAATAGTTTGAATGACAGAAAGGGGAGAATCTCTTCTATGGATGGGGTCTGTCCAGCATGCCGCGCGTGGGTTGGAGATCCGTTAAATGCTACACCGCTCGGGGTTCCCAGCATCTAAAGGGATGTAAGAGTGTCTGTGCTGTTCTCTCCTTATAGTGTTAGCTTTAATAAATAGCATTTTAAATGATATTTTACAGAGTCTGAGTGCCTTTCTTACTGGGATCATAACGGACCAGCACCTCCTGGTGCAAAACACTGAGGTATCAGAGATACAGTATGTAAGACAGAGTACAGAAATAGCACTGAAATTGCTCAGAAGCACGTCAGTTTGCAATAAGTGTGCATTATTTCACTAGCTTCCTTGTTGCTTCTTTCATCACTGACTAGGAAGCCTGGTAAAGGCTGAGGGACTTGGATATGACCAGAAGATGGGAAGGGAGGGGAGGAGAGACTGTCCATACAGAGCAATGCATGGTAAGACTGAAAGGCATGCATGTAGGGATGTATTAATGTCTGACATTCCAAGTGCCTAGGATGTTGGTTAAGGAGAGCAGTACTAACAAAGAGACAGACAGAATTTATTGAAAATGCTGAAGCAATCCCGGTCATCCAAGCTCAACAATTTTTGAAATAATGTTTTCAGTATTAAAACAAGTAATAAAACTGTAAATTGAGAAAAGTAAAAAGCAAGGACAGAAAGCATTTGCCTTAAACCACTTCTGATTTTATGGTTAGGGTGTCTCACTTTTTGTTCCCCAAGTATGGTGTCAGCTGCTACTAGACACAACTCTACAGCTTCTTGATAGGACCTAGGTCTTGTCCAGTACAGTAGATTGAGCAGTGCCTTCCTGGAACAAATTTGCTACTTTCAAATTCAGTACAAACCCTATATGTTTCTGAGTCAATGCAGACCTATAAAGTAAGCAAGTACTATAAGAAAATTTGACCTTTATTGGCCAGAAAACTTAGGCTAGTGAAATAACAGAAAGCACTAGCAGCGACACAATGTTCTGAGAATGCTGGGCCTGATCAATCACTTCTTTATTCCCGTTTTACATTGATTTACGTTCTTCTGAAATATCTGGGGTTTAGCAGTTGTTTCTGGGAGGCTTTCTTTCCATCCTCTCTGTTCAGGGTGAGCAGAAACTCTGTACATAAAGTGAACGATGTTAAGGTATGCAGGCAGCTGACTAGGCCCTGTCTTGAGGTTCAGCTAACTGAACAGGACATGGAAAAATAATGTGACATGAGAAATTGCTGGACGTGACAGATAACAGTGTGAGAAGTTTGCTGCCTACCAGGAGCTTGCATTCACGATGTCACTGAGATGCTGCCGGGGCTGGTGAACCCTACATATTATCATCTGCTCCTACTATTCCAAGTAGGGTCTAATGATACTGTGACGAGGCAACTTAGAACCATCAAAAGAGACTATATGTCCTTTGGAACAATGTTAAAAGGATCAGGAGCACAGGTGGTTTCTGTCCTCCCAGTCAGAGGAAGGGTTCAGGAAGGAGGAGAAGAATTGAACAGGTGAATGCCTGGCTGTGTGGCTGGTGCCATACTCAAGGTTTTGGCTTCTATGATCATGGATCTACCTTTGAGAAGCTGGCTCTGTTGGGAGATCATAGGATTCACCTGACCAAGTGGGGCAAGAAGGGCTTTGCCAACAAGCTGGTCAGATTTATAAGGGGAGCTTTAAACTAGATTTAGTGGGGGAAGGGGATGCAGTTTTGAGCAACAGAGAAGAGCCAGGGGCTGCTGATGTATTAGGAACCAACAAGGAAACACCTGTGAAATGCCTCAAAGGAATTGGGGCTTGTCCCTCTATAAAGGTGACAAGGTAGGTAGCCCAGCCAAAGTGCCTCAATACCAATGCGTGCAGCATGGGTAACAAGCAGGAGGAGCTGGAAGCCACTGTGCAGCTAGAAAGCTACAATCTAATCACTATCACTGAAACGCGGTGGGATGAC
Source organism: Pelecanus crispus (assembly GCF_030463565.1). Classification (NCBI taxonomy): domain Eukaryota; kingdom Metazoa; phylum Chordata; class Aves; order Pelecaniformes; family Pelecanidae; genus Pelecanus; species Pelecanus crispus. Next base: position 16,843,376 of record NC_134675.1, read on the forward strand.
TCACATTGACTGGAGCACTGCAATCAATGGCTATAAACTGTTGAGAAGGGACAGGCAAGGAAGGAGGGGTGGTGGGGGTGGTTGCCCTCTATGTAAAAGAATGGATTGACTGCACAGAGCTGTCTTTGAAAAACAGCGATGAACAACTTGAGAGCTTATGGGTAAAAATTAGGCGCCAAGCCAACAAAGGAAACCTGAAGGTTGAGGAGAGCCGAACAGGGGACAAATGGCAGAAGCATCCTGTTCTGACCAGCCCGGAGGCTCCATGCATCCTTGGCATAGACTACTTCAGGAGAGGGTACTTCAGGGACCAAAAAGGTCTACCAGTGGGCCTTTCATGTATCTGCTGTGGATACAGAAAAGACTAAACAGCTGTCTTCCTTGCCCAGACTCTCAGAGTATCCTTCTGTTGTGGGGTTGCTGCATGCTGATTGCTACCATGACGGTGCACCAGCGGCAATATCACACCAACCAAGGAGTGATCAGCAAGACTCGCTCACCCTTTAGTAGTCCCATATGGCTAGTACAAAAGTATGACGGAGGGTGGAGGCTAACAGTGGACTATCATGGTCTGAAGAAAGTCATGCCACTGCTGAGTGCTGTCGTACTTGACATGCTGGAAGTCCAGTATGAACTGGAGTCAAAGGAAGCCAAGTGGTATGCTAAAACTGATATTGCCAATGAGTTTTTCTCAATCCCTTTGGCAGCAGAGTGCAAGCCACAGTTTAATTTCACTTGGAGCGGTTTCCAATACACCTGGAATTGACTGCCCCAGGGGTGGAAGTACAGCCCTACCATTTGCCATGCACTGATCCAGACTGCACTGGAACATCTGCAATATATTGATGACATTATTGTGTGGGGCCACACAGTGAAGGAAGTGTTTGAGAAAGGTAAAAGAATAATCCAGATCCTTATTAACGCTGGTTTTACCATAAAACAAAGCAAGGTCAAAGGACCTTGACTTCCGGAGGGCAGAATTTGGCCTGTTTAGGGGCCTGGTTGACGGAGTCCCTTGGGACGCAGTCCTGAAGGGCAAAGGGGTCCAGGAAGGCTGGACATTCTTCAAGAAGGAAATCTTAAAGATACAGGAGCAGGCAGTCCCTATGTGTTGAAAGACAAGCTGACGGGGAAGAAGAACAGCCTGGCTGAACAGAGAGCTTTGGCTGGAACTCAGGAAAAAAACAGAGTTTATGACCTTTAGAAGAAGGGGCAGGCAACTCAGGAGAACTACAAAGATGCTGTGAGGTTATGCAGGGAGAAAATTAAAAGGGCCAAAGCCCAACTAGAACTTAATCTGGCTACTGCCATAAAAGACAATAAAAAAAATGTTTCTATAAATACATTAACAACAAAAGGAGGGCTAAGGGGAATCTCCATCCTTTATTGGGTGCAGGGGGAAACATAGCGACAAAGGATGAGGAAAAGGCTGAGATACTTAATGCCTTCTTTGCCTCAGTCTTTAATAGTAAGACCAGTTGTTCTTGGGTTACCCAGCCCCCTGACCTGGAAGACAGGGACGGGGAGCAGAATGAAGACCCATAATCCAAGGGGAAATGGTTAGCGACCTGTTACACCACTTAGACATACACAAGTCTATGGGGCCAGATGGGATCCACCCAAGGGTACTGAGGGAGCTGTCGGAAGTGCTCACCAAGCCACTCTCCATCATTTATCAGCAGTCCTGGCTAACTGGGGAGATCCCAGTTGACTGGAGGTTAGCAAATGTGACGCCCATCTACAAGAAGGGCTGGAAGGAGGATCCAGGGAACTACAGGCCTGTCAGCCTGACCTTGGTGCTGGGGAAGGTTATGGAGCAGATCATCTTGAGTGCCATCACACAGCATGTACAGGACAACCAGGTGATCAGGCCCAGTCAGCATGGGTTTATGAAAGGCAGGTCCTGCTTGACTAACCTGATCTCATTCTATGACAAGATGATCTGCTTGAGGGTAGAAAGGCTCTTCAGAGGGATCTGGACAGGCTGGATCGATGGGCCGAGGCCAACTGTATGAGGTTCAACAAGGCCAAGTGCCGGGTTCTGCACTTGGGTCATAACAACCCCATGCAATGCTACAGGCTTGGGGAAGAGTGGCTGGAAAGCTGCCCAGCCGAAAAGGACCTCGGACTGGCGGTGTTGGTTGACAGCTGGCTGAGTATGAGACGGCAGTGTGCCCAGGTGGCCAAGAAGGCAAATAGCATAGAATCATAGAATCATAGAATGCTTTGGGTTGGAAGGGACCTTTAGAGGTCATCTAGCCCAACCCCCCTGCAGTGAGCAGGGACAGCTTTAACTAGATCAGGTTGCTCAGAGCCCCATCCAACCTGACATTGAATGTTGCCAGGGATGGGGCCTCCACTACCTCTCTGGGCAACCTGTTCCAGTGCTTGACCACCCTCACTGTAAAAAATTTCTTCCTTATATCCAGTCTAAATCTATTCTTCTTTAGTTTAAATCCATTATTCCTTGTCCTGTCACAACAGGCCTTGCTAAAAAGATTCTCCCCATCTTTCCTGTAGGCCCCCTTTAAGTATTGGAAGGTCGCAATAAGGTCTCCTCACAGCCTTCTCTTCTCCAGGCTGAACAATCCCAACTCTCTCAGCCTGGCCTCATAGGAGAGGTGCTCCAGCCCTCGGATCATTTTGGTGGCCCTCCTCTGGACCCGCTCCAGCAGGTCCATGTCCTTCTTGTGCTGAGGGCCCCAGAGCTGGACGCAGTACTCCAGGTGAGGTCTCACCAGAGCAGAGTAGAGGGGCAGAATCACCTCCCTCGACCTGCTGGCCACGCTTCTTTTGATGCAGCCCAGGATTCGGTTGGCTTTCTGGGCTGCAAGCGCACATTGCCGGCTCATGTCCAGCTTTTCATCTACCAGTACCCCCAAGTCCTTCTCCGCAGGGCTGCTCTCAATCCCTTCATCCCCCAGCCTGTATTGATATCGGGGGTTGCCCCGTCCCAGGTGCAGGACCTTGCACTTGGCCTTGCTGAACCTCATGAGGTTCACACAGGCCCACCTCTCCAGCTTGTCCAGGTCCCTCTGGATGACATCTCGTCCTCCTGGTGTGTCAACCGCACCACTCAGCTTGGTGTCATCAGCAAACTTGCTGAGGGTGCACTCGATCCCACTGTCTATGTCATTGATGAAGATGTTAAACAGCACCGGTCCCAGTATGGACCCCTGAGGGACTCCACTTGTCACCGGTCTCCATGTGGACATCGAGCCATTGACCATGACCCTCTGGATGCGACCATCCAGCCAATTCCTTATCCATCGAACAGTCCACCCATCAAACCCATATCTCTCCAATTTAGAGAGAAGGATGTTGTGGGGGACTGTGTCGAATGCTTTACAGAAGTCCAAGTAGATGACATCCGTAGCTCTTCCCTTGTCCACTGATGCAGTCACTCCTTCATAGAAAGCCACTAGGTTGGTCAGGCAGGACTTGCCCTTGGTGAATCTGTGCTGGCTGTCTCAAATCACCTCCCTGTCCTCCATGTGCTTGAGCATATCTTCTAGGAGGATCTGCTCCATGATCTTCCCAGGTACAGAGGTGAGGCTGACAGGTCGATAGTTCCCAGGGTCCTCCTTTCTTCCCTTTTTAAAAATGGGCACAACATTCCTCTTTTTCCAGTCAGCAGGGACTTCACCTGACTGCCATGACTTTTCAAATATCATGGAGAGTGGCTTAGCAACTACATCAGCCAATTCCCTCAGGACTCTGGGATGCATCTCATCAGGTCCCATAGACTTGTGTACATTGAGGTTCTTCAGGTGGTCTCGAATCTGATCTTCCCTTACAGTGGGAGGGGCTTTACCCCCCTGGTCCCCATCTTTTGGTCCATCGATTTGGGAGGGGTGAGGAGAGAAGTTACCGGTGAAGACCGAGGCAAAGATGTTATTGAGTACCTCAGCCTTTAAGCATCCTGGCTTGTATCAGAAATAGCGTGACCAGCAGGACTAGGGAAGTGATCATCCCCCTGTACTCGCACTGGTGAGGCCGCACCTCAAATACTGTGCTCAGTTTTGGGCCCCTCACTACAAGACAGACATTGGGGTGCTGGAGTGCGTCCAAAAAACAGCAACAAAGCTGGTAAAGGGCCTAGAGCACAAGTCTTATGAAGAGCAGCTGTGGGAACTGGGGTTGTTTAGCTTGGAGAAAAGGAGGCTAACAACTACCTGAAAGGAGGTTGTAACGAGGTGGGTGTTGGTCTCTTTTCCCAAGTAACAAGCGATAGGACGAGAGGAAATGGCCTCAAGTTGCGCCAGGGGAGGTTTAGATTGGATATTAGGAAAAATGTCTTCACCAAAAAGGTTGTCAAGCATTGGAACTGGCTGCCCAGGGAAGTGGTTGAGTCACCATCCCTGGAGGTATTTAAAAGACGTGTAGACGTGGTGCTTAGGGACATGGTTTAGTTGTGGACTTGGCAGTGTTAGGTTTATGGTTGGCCTCGATGATCTTAAAGGACTTTTCCAACCTAAATGATTCTATGATTCTGTGATTTATTCTTTCTCTTTAGCCAAGGGGGTGGTCATCCAACCTGCATGTATTGGTTGTCCAACCAGCACATATGTATCTGAACCAGCCACAGTACAGAATTTGCCTCCTGTCTAGTTGGTAGTAGAGAATATGGGAGGAAAGATTTTAAAGATTTGGGAGCAAATTGAAGATACTGTAGCCATATAGTATAGCATCAGTACAGACCACCAGTTCATAGGAAACCTGATGGTATTAGTTGTGCTGCTAAAAAGAGAATCACAGAATGGTTGAGGTTAGAAGGGACCTCTGCAGGTCATCTAGTTTATGTCCCCTGTTCAAGCAGGGTCAGCTACAGGAGGTTGCCCAGGACTCTGTCCAGTTGGCTTCTGAATATATCTATGTATAGAGACTCCACAGTCTCTCTGGGCAGTCTGTTCCAGTTTTCAGCCACCCTCACAGTAAAAAGTGTTTTCTTCTGTTCAGATGAAATTTCATGTGTTTCAATTTGTGCCCGTTGCCTTTTGTTCTGCCACTGGGCACCACTGAAAAGAGCCTGGCTATGTATTCTTTACTGTCCCCATCAGATATTTATACACATTGATAAGAACCCCCCTGAGCCTTCTCTTCTCCAGGCTGGAGTCCCAGGTCTCTCAGCCTCTTCTCCCATGTCAGATGCTCCATTCCTTTAATCATCTTAGTGCCCGTTTGCTGGACTTGCTCCAGTAAGTCCATATTTCTCTTGTACTGGGGAGCACAGAACTGGACACAGGACTCCAGGTGTGGCCTCACCAGTGCTGAGTAGAGGGGAAGGATCACCTCCCTTGACCTGCTGGCAACACTCTTCCTAATACAGCCCAGGATACTGTTGGCCTTTTTTGATACAAGGGCACAATGCTGGCTCATGTTCAACTTGTCCATCAGGACCCCCAGGTCATTCTCAGCAAAGCTGCTTTCCGTTTCGTTAGGTCCCAGCCTGTACTAGGATTATTCTTCCCCAGGTGCGGGACTTGTCATTTCCCTTTGTTAGTCTTCATGGGATTCCTGTCTGTCCATTTCTCCAGCCTGTTGAGGTCCTTCTAAATACCAGTGCAACCATCTGGTCTATCAACCACTCCTGCCAGGTTTTTGTCATCTGCAAATTTGCTGAGGGTGCACTCAGTCCCATCATCCAGATCATTAATGAAGATGTTAAACAGTATTGGACCCATTATTGACCCCTGGGGTACACTACTAGTGACAATGTTATAGCAATGTCACTGTTCTGCCTGTCACATTTAGATGACAAAAAGCTAACTTCAGCATGGCACTATGGGAGACTGCAAGTAGCTGTCATTAGGCAATGAAGTTATACAATGTAGAAATGGTGTGGTGGGTTGACCTTGGCTGGCCACCAGGTGTCTACCAAGCTGCTATATTACTCCACCTCCATCAACAGGACAGGGGGAGAAAATACCATGAAGAGCTCGTGGGTCACGATAAGGACAGGGAGATCACTCACCAATTACTGTCATGGGCAAAACAGACTCAACTTAGGGAAATTAATTTATTGCCAATTAATTGTAACAGAGCAGGATAGTGAGAAATAAGAACAAAACTAAAAACACCTTCCCCCCACCCCTCCCTTCTTCCCGGGCTCAACTTCACTCTTAAATCTTATACCTTCTCCTCGCAAGCGGTGCAGGGGGATGGGGGATGGGGGTTGCAGTCAGTTCATCACACATTGTCTCTGCTGCTCCTTCCTCCTCATGCTCTTCCCCTGCTCCAGTGTGGGATCCCTCCCATGGGATACAGTCCTTCACGACCTTCTCCAATGTGGGTCCTTCCCACAGGCTGCAGTTCTCCAAGAACTGCTCCAGCATGGGTCCTTTTCCACAGGGTGCAGTCCTTCAGGAACAGACTGCTCCAGTGTGGATCCTTCATGAGGTCACAGGTCCTGCCAGAAAACCTGCTCCTGCATGGGCTCCTCTCCACAGGCTGAAGCTTCCTTCAGGGCGCATCCACCTGCTCCGGCGTGGGGTCCTCCACGGGCTGCAGGGTGGATATCTACTCCACTGTTAACCTCCATGGGCTGCAGGGGAACAACCTGCTTCACCATGGTCTTCACCACGGGCTGCAGGGGAATCTCTGCTCTGGCACCTGGAGCACCTCCTCCCCCTCCTTCTTCACTGACCTTGGTGTCTGCATAGTTGTTTCTCTCACATATTCTCACTCCTCTCTCTGCTGCTGTTGTTCTGCTGCAGTTTTTTTTCCCCCTTCTTAAATATGTTATCACAGAGGTGCTACCACCGTCGCTGATTGGCTCAGCTATGTGGGAAAATATTTCATATTCAGAGGCTCCTGTAGTGACTGCACAATAGGTCCCTGCTAGCTGTCAATCCTGTGTGAAATCTAGCTGCCCCTGTTGCACAGAGCAGGGAAAGATTGCACCATATGATTGAGAGGTCCTTTTGGGAGGCTTTTTTTTTTTTCCCTCATACTGGGCACTCCTGTTTCCAATGGCCTTGTTGTCCACAATAATTACAAGTCTCCTGTTCCACTGCTTCTAAAATTTTCTCCTCTGCCCCTGCCTTGGAAATCTCTGCGTCCTTGTCCCCTTAATCTAGGATTATTATTCAATGCCGCTACCAATAGACTAGCTTTCTGTTCCTGTTCTTTTCTTCTTTTTTTGCTTCAGCTGCCTTTCATCTCTTCCATTAAACACAAACACAGCAATGCTATTTCATCCAGTCCTTTGCCCTGCCATCCAGGCATATGTTTAGAAAAATATTTTTTAATATCTGGGGCTGACTGATCTACAAAGAAAGATACCATTAGAGTCCGATTTTCCTCATTTTCAGGGTTGACCCCTCCAAACATTCTTACTTGTTTAACCAATTGGGTGTAATATTCAGAAGGATGTTCAGCATTTCCTCGCTGGCATTCTCAGACCTTAGCCCAATTTACAGTCTTCCTTCCTGCCAGTTCTAAGGATTCTAACAATCCCCCTCTCATTCTTTGCAGCATATCTCTATTGGCTGGTAAATTGGGGGACTGACCTGGGTCATTGGCTGGCCATGGGGTTCTGCTCTATGCTTTCCTGGCCGATCTGTGATTTGTTTCCCAGATTTTAATTTTTTCATCAGGAGTTAAGAGTCTCAAATACTTGCTGCATGTCAGCCCACATAGGGTTATAAATGTGCAAGATGCCGCATATAGTTTGCGTCACCTTCTCCATATCATCCTGCAGTCTAGGAATTTGTTATTGCCCCAAAACCAAATCAGCGGGTGCAAATGGCACGTGGACTGTTCCCACAGAAAGCTGACCAAGTTCCGGTCCTGCTCCTATAATTTTTGTTGGAGAGGTGCTTGCAAACCAGAAGCAATAACAATAGCTGGAGCAGAAACCAGAGTAAAAGAAAAAAAAAAAAAAGAGCAGTAGGATAGGCAGATGGAGCTGAATGTGGAATGTCCCTGATTTTCCCATTCAGACAGAGATTTTACTCAGTTTCCAACCCGAAGGGGAAACTTCTCTCTGATATCTATAAACTCTGGAATGTAAAGAGCTCATATTTTTCCCATTCGTTCAGAGACCTTTACTTATTCTCCGCTCCGGAGAGGATTTTTTTTTTTTTTTTTGATACCTGATATACCAGTAGTCCAGTAATTATCCCAGATATACAAATAGTCCATTTGTGATGGGAACCAATCCTCCAATTGCTGGCATAAATAGCTCAGCTTAATATCATCAAAAGAAACAGACTGTGGCTGCATTTGGTATGCATCACCAAAGGCAGTAACTTCTGGCCAAATTTCCTGACGCAGGGCTCGGGCTTTTGACAACCCAGCCATCGCATCAATAAATTTTTGCAACAATTCATCTACCAATGACCTCCTAACTATACTTTGTAAGCCTCCCATTATTGCAAAAAAAAATCACCTCCTTATGATCAAACAAGATCCACATTTCACTATCCCCGTGCACGAGTATCTTGAGGTGAACACACCCACAAGCTGGCAGTGCAGATCGTTGGGATCTGGATGGTAGTGAGACGTTGGATCAGGCAAGTCAGGTATTTCCTATCTGGGTCACCAAACTGTTAGGAAAATTCACAACTGGCCCATGTGGACTGAGGAGAGAGGCTAGGACACAAATTATAGAATTACAAGGGTAAATATTTATTCATGCACATGAGGTGTCCCAGCCAAATTGGGGCACCCTGAATGTGGCTTTACACAGGGTTCTTATACCCTTCAAACGTTCAGGTACAACACAATTTGAGTAATCACTAACACCCACACTACCAATTACTAATCATAGTAAAATTTTGCAAAGCAACTATATTTCTGCAGCATTCTTGCTGCTTGTCTAGTGATCCAGATGTCCCTGGAGTCAGTCTTGCTATAGTTACTTATCTATGATGCCAGACGATGCTGGGAGGGTTTCAAAGATGTGTTCGAGGGGCTAGGATGCTGGCATTATCTTGGCTGTCCAGAGGTATCTTTTATCCTTTGTGGACAGCTCTAAGCTTCCAAGAAGCAAAGTCTTTATTTTCAGGGCCGGGCTGTCCTTTAGTTTGTTTTGCTTAAGCATGAACAATACCAAAGTCTCCAGTAAAATTCCACTACCTCATTACATTACAGTGTATAATGTGAACTAATATATACATCAACAATGTTAATACACTTTCATACTGTAAAGACTGATTGATATAATAGGGAAGGGAATTTTCATAACAGTTCCCAACATCCAAAGGGATGTAAGATTATCTATACTATTCTCTCCTTATAGTGCTAGCTCTTATAAATAGCAGTTTAAACGGTACCTTACAGAGTCTGAGTGCCTTTCTTACTGGGATCATAATGGACCGGCACCTCCTGGTGCAAAACCATTTGTAGTCATTAGATGTTCATTCATGGTTTAATAATATTGATTCCTGTTTGAGAGTTAAGGTGAAGGGTACACTATGTCAAGTTAAGGCAAACTATAGAAATGTTATAAATATCCCCAAACAAAGTTTCAGTAAGTACCCTGATTTACAGAGTTCGAATACTTCTACTGAACATTTTACAACCCCTCTGTAACTAATTCTCAGCTGACCCATACAAATAATAGTAACAATTCAAAGAGAAATATTTTAATACTTATGAGCAATTTTTACAAACTCATTCACTGTAACTACAGAACCAGTTGGACAAAAAATTTTAATATTTGGTAAAAATATATGTCTTTAGAGGAAATCTCTATCCGTAATGCAAGAGCAAAGGCTCTTTTGTAAGTCTGATGTACATTTGCAGATGACACATTGATAATTGTGTCTAGCATGGATTTAATTTCAGTACAAACTCGTACACACTGCAGTTAAAAAAGTCTGAAGGATAAAGGTACGTTCATTCATATTTATGGTTGTATGGCTTCACTGGGCTTGTAACACGATCTTCGTGCTAGTATATACATGGCAGTTAAGACAGTTGAAAACCGCGCACCTGCAAGCAGGTCTACTATCAGGTCCCTGGTGCCAAGGTTCCACACGCTTAATCCCCCCACCCCCCCTCAAATTCTTCTCAACGGGCATACCAAACACATACCAGGAGGAGGTGCAAGAGTCCTAAATCTCACATACCTTTTCTAAGCGAGTCGCTTTCTGATGATGCCAACTCAGCTGGTGTCCAAAATAACCTGTGTGCTGCCTTACTGGCTATAGTCTCTACTTGGGCGCATGCGTACTAGGTGAGGAAACTTGTTTCTTTCTCTCGCTCCTTTTCTAGGCCTCACAGAGGACCAAGTCCCTGCTCTCTTCTATTAACCTGTCCTTGCTGTGCTATTAACTGACAGCATTGCTAGCTTCGGTACCAGCTATGTCCCACAGCAGAAAGCCTGGCTCCATTGTGTTGTGTTGTGATGTGAGGAGGGGAACTGTCCGGAACGTAGATAGAGGCCAGTTGGGGGCTGTGAGCGAGAAGGCGGTGCTTGCTGTCGTTTCTGTTGTTGCTGTCGTGCACTCGGGCCCTGCAGCCTGACTCATCTTCCTTTTTTCAGGAAATGCCCGTTCCGAGGTGGGTGATTGAAGGAGGCTTCCGTGGGGTGAGGAATCAGCAAGGGCAGTGGCCGCATCATGGGGAAGGGATGACACACGCAAGCAGGGGCAGTTTCTAGATGGCAGGAAGCAGCTGGCGGGGTCCTCTTGCCTGCTGCAGGTAGCGGGAGAAGCCAGAGGAGCTGGATTGAACGCCAGCCAGTGCTTTCTTCGTCCCTCTCCTGAGAAAGGGTGGGTGTGTGTGTGTGTGTGACGCTTGAATGCCCCGTGAAGAGGGCGGTACCTGAGGACGAGAGACAGGGAGCTACTTCCGGAGTAGGCACAGCAGAAGCAGTAGCTTTCACTCAGTGCCAATGGGAGGAGGTGTGCAGGCAGAGCTGTGTGCAGGTTCAGTCGAGCCCATTTTACGTGGCTGACTCGGTCCGGGACAGACCCCGGTGAGGAAGCTTGCACTAGCGCTGAGGAGGGACGGGTCACTCAGTAGCCATGGCCGCCTACGCCCCCGTTGCTTCAGAGAAGTTAATGTTCCTCTTCCCACTTTAGGGTAGGGGTGAGGACGTCGGAGGGAGCGTGCTGAGAGACTGACTTGTGTACATAGGTGAACTCGATCTCGGTTCCCCGGCTTGGTGAGAGGGGGAGTACAGAGGTCTTTAGCCGATGCTGAAGAGCTTAATTCCTGGGCTGAGTGCCCCCTTCAGGAGCGGTACAGTATGTGTGCATGTGTACCCGGGGTGAGAGAAATGGACCTGGCACAGCCCATGGGGGCTGTGGGGAAGCTACCGCCCGTTGCTCCAGACAGAGCGGTTTCAAAGGATCCAGCCCTAGCCACCGGCCCTCCAGAGAGGGAGGAGGATTATCAGCAGGATGAGGATAATGATGATGATGTGGGAGGCAAGAACAGCAGCTGTCCCTGGGAACAGAATCTAAGTCCGGAGTTGCAGCAAGGGTACCGCATACTATGTGAGTTTCTTCTGGAGAAGCATCGTCCACTGACAGCACCTTTCCTGAAGCCACTCGTAGATCAGGCATCCATCAAGGATGAAGGAGGAGGTGCATCCCAGTCAGGTTATGGCAGCAGTTGCTCCTTTCAGCAGTCATCAGCTGGAATGTGGCTACTGAAGATGGAAGAGAAATTTTCCAGTGGGCAGTACACAGGGATAACAGATTTTGTGGCTGACTTCCGGCTGATGCTGGAGATGTGTTACCGGCTTCATGGTGTGGATCACTGGCTATCCAAGCAGGCCCAGAAGCTAGAGGTGATGCTGGAACAGAAGCTGGCACTGCTGTCCCGGTAGGTGTAACAAAGGATTGTGTTCAGAGGCTCTGGCAGGTGCTATTTATGTAAACAAGAGTTGGGAGTGTGTATTTGACCTGAATACTAAATACTAAAATGAAAAAAGGCTTATCAGTTCCTGGCTAGAGATTTGCTTCTGACAGAGGCCTCCCATGACATATAGGAGCGCTTGTTTGGATATAATGATAAATTTAACTGTTTCCCATATTTTTTGCTGGTGTAAGTCAATAAATCTGCCCAACTTCTATAGAATGTCTCTTTTAAATTGACAACCTTGTCTCTTAAAAGTAAATGATATCTCATGATTTGTACAATGTTATGTTACAGTGATATCCATCTTATCTGTAATTTAAATGAAATATGGAGCCCAAACTGCCTTGATTGATACTGCTATTAAATGTCAGCATAGTACCTGATGATGTTATAAAAAGGGAAGACAGCCCTTGGCCCGTGCTCATTATAATCTCAAAAGGCAAAATAAAAATTATGGTATGGGTAAATACAAGTCCAATTTTCTAGGCAGATGATTTGCAGGAGTGAACAGAACCCTCCTTCCTGATGAAGATCACATCAAGGTCAAAGAGTCCAAACTTGTAGATAGGGTGAAGTTAACAATATTTAAGAGACAGTAGGGATACCTCAGCATACAATGGCCAAGGAAAGGGCTTTAGTCTTATCATAGAATCATAGAACCATAGAATTGTTTAGGTTGGAAAAGACCTTTAAGATCATCCAGTCCAACCATTAACCTAACACTACCAAGTCCACCACTAAACCAACTAAGGGTAGAGTAGCAATTTCATGTTTCCTGGCTCGGTGGCTGGATTGTTTTTAATGAAAGTAAAAACTAGGAATCATTAAGATTGGAAAGGACCTCTAAGATCATCATTCCAATCATCAGCCCAACACCACCATGCCCACTAAACCATGTCCCAAAGTGCCACATCTACTCGTTTTTTGAACACTTCCAGGGATGGTGACTCCACCACCTCTCTGGGCAGCCTGTTCCAATGCTTGATAACCCTTTCCGTGAAGACATTTTTCCTAATATCCAATCTAAACCTCCCCTGGCACAACTTGAGGCCGTTTCCTCTTGCTACTTGGGAAAAGAGACTGAAACCCACCTCACTACAACCTCCTTTCAGGTAGTTATAGAGAGCGATAAGGTCTCCCCTCAGCCTCCTCTTCTCCAGGCTAAACAACCCCAGTTCCCTCAGCCGCTCCTCATAAGACCTGTGCTCTAGACCCTTTATCAGCTTCGTTGCCCTTCTCTGGACACGCTCCAGCACCTCAATGTCTTTCTTGTAGTGAGGGGCCCAAAACCAAATACAGTATTCGAGGTGCGGCCTCACCAGTGCCAAGTACAGGGGGATGATCACTTCCCTAGTCCTGCCGGCCACACTAGTCCTGATACAAGCCAGGATGCTGTTGGCCTTCTTGGCTACCTGGGCACACTGCTGGCTCATGTTCAGCCGGCTGTCGACCAGCACCCCCAGGTCCTTTTCAGCCAGGCAGCTTTCCAGCCACACTTCCCCAAGCCTGTAGCATTGCATGGGGTTGTTGTGACCCAAGTGCAGGACCCGGCACTTGGCCTTGTTGAATCTCATACAGTTGGCCTCGGCCCATCGATCCAGCCTGTCCAGATCCCTCTGAAGAGCCTTTCTACCCTCAAGCAGATCAACACTCCCACCCAGTTTGGTGTCATCTGCAAACTTACTGAGGGCGCACTCAATCCCCTCATCCAGATCGTTGATAAAGAGATGAAACAGAACTGGCCCCAGTACTGAGCCCTGGGGAACACCGCTTGTGACTGGTCGCCAACTGGATTTAACTCCATTCACCACAACTCTCTGGGCTCGGCCATGCAGCCAGTTTTTTATCCAGCAAAGACTACGCCCGTCCAAGCCATGAGCTGCCAGCTTCCCAAGGATAATGCTGTGGGAGATGGTGTCAAAGGCTTTGGTGAAGTCCAGGTAGATGATGTTCACAGCCTTTCCTTCATCCACCAGGTGGGTCATCTTGTCACAGAAGGAGATCAGGTTGGTCAAGCAGGACCAATGAACCCATGCTGGCTGGGCCCGATCCCCTGGTTGACCTGCACATGCCTGTTGAGCGCTCTCAAGATGAACCTCTCCATAATCTTTCCCGGCACCGAGGTCAGGCTGACAGGCCTGTAGTTCCCCGGGTCCTCCTTCCGGCCCTTCTTGTAGATGGGCGTCACATTGGCAAGCCTCCAGTCATCAGGGACCTCCCCTGTTAACCAGGACTGCTGATAGATGATGGAAAGAGTCTTCATCTCTTGCTACTCCACCACAGCTCTAAGAGTTCCAATACTATTCATGTTTCCCTGTACTGCAACAGATAAGATGAGGGATAACAAGGTTTTCCTTACCTTGTAAATCCATGCCTGACTTGAGTCAAATCTAACTTGGTTAGCTATTTATGTCAGCAATTACTCCTTTAAGTCAGTAGTTCCCAATCTTTTTTTTAAACCAAACTTCACTTGAGAACACTGGCAGTGTTCATGCCCCATAGGGTTCAGCTCTTTCTCTCTACCCCAAACTTGTTGCTATGCAAAAAAACAGTTTCAAAAGGTGTAGTGTTGATGCACCAAGCCAGAATGAACCAAGCCTGAATGCATCTACTACAGCTTATTCAACTGGGTTCCGCACCTCACTTATTAAGCATTCCCACTAGATGAGCAAGGTCCATCTCACCAGCAGGCAGCACCGCTCTGTGTCACTAACAAGTTTGAGAACAGTGGATATATTTAACTTTGTGTATTTATTAACACCTACTCCCCCTTCCCCCATACAACTTGCAGCTTTGATATAGAAGATACCAAGCTCCTTCCACAGAAGGCTGATAGACCTTTCAGGATAAGAAGCACCTCACAATTTTCTGATAAGAAAACTCATACCTGAGTTGTGACTCAAATTGGGCCTTTCACATTATATCTGAAAGTTTTCCATTCTCCAGTTGTCTTGGCCAAAGAATAAATTGCTACCAGGGACTTGTATTTACCCATACCATAGTTTTTATTTTGCCTTTTGAGATTATAATGAGCACGGGCCAAGGGCTGTCTTCCCTTTTTATATCATCATCAGGTACTATGCTGACATTTAATAGCAGTATCAATCAAGGAAGGTGGTGTGATAGAGAGTCACTCTTCTCTTAAGTGTGCTGGAGTAATTCTAAATGTGGTAGTCAGGTGTAACTGTAAACAACAGTCAGTCTCTTCCCCCTGCCTTCCCTTTGAGACTTAAACTCTGTTCAGGCAGGTGGTGGGGTTTTTTTTATTTGTTTGCTTTTTAATTCTTTCACTATTTGTATGTGGCATTTCAAAAAATGATAGTTTCTTATCTCAGATCTGGTGAAATTACTCTCTCCAAATGCTTACAGATAGTTTTTTCTAAATTATTCTCCAAATAATAGTCAGTTACTTCTTTGAGTTAAATATTCACCATTTTTAATAGTTCATGTCTTTAATTGTCAGTTGATCGCTTCTAAATTTAAAGTTTTGTAAGGGAACCTATATTTTAGAGCTGAAAAAATTGGCAATTCTTATCATGGCACTTCTGATCAAAAAAACCCAATTATTGTTAATGTGATTATTCTGTGTTTGTAAGCGTAGGTTTCAAACTGCTGTTCGTCAGGAACACTGTAATTGTGAATTGACTTGCTTTTTCCTTCTAGGCATTTGAGAGAAAAAACAACAATAGCTGTAACATCAAGAGGGTGCTATGGGCTGGAAGATGAGATGGGAAGGGCATGCACTTCAACAAGACGTCGTTCCACACCTCGTACTTTAGTAGGCTTGACAACAGGTGTCTTTGAGTCCATAATGGTTCAGGTTCTGAGACAGGAAGAACAGCTGAGAGCAAAGGAGGAAAAGAGGTAATAGGAAAAAACTGGGGGTGGAAGGAATTGTTTTTAATAATCTTGTCTTCATGTTTCTCTAAAGCATCTTCTTTAGGAGAATAAAAATTATCACAGAATCATTCAGGTTGAAAGGGACTTCAGGCGGTCTCTAGTCCAACCTCCTGCTCAAAGCAGGGTCAGCTATGAGGTCATACCAAGTTACTCAGCAGGGCTTTATCCAGTCTGGTCTTGAAAATCTCCAAGGATGGACACTGCACAATCTCTTTTGGCAACCTGGTCCAATGCTTGACTGTTCTCATGGTAAAAAAGATTCTCCGTATATCTGGTCTGAACTTCTCTTGTTTCAACTTATGCCTGTTGTCTCTTGTCCTGCTGCTGTGCATCACCATGAAGAGCCTAGCTCTGTTGTCTTAATGGCCTCCTCATACATATTGAAAGGCTGCTGTTAGGTCCCCCTAAAGCCTTCTCTTCTCTAGGCCTCTCCTCATAGGGCATGTGCTCCAGCCCCTTGACCATCTGGGTGCCTCTCCACTGGACTTGCTCAAGTTTATCAATATCTTTCTTGTCCAGTTTGGGCCCCCCAGTTCACAGTGTTGTTCCTGGTCCTGAGTTTACTTATGAACCCAGGACTTCAATATAGTGCATCCACAAATTAAGTAATTAGTTTTTGATTTATCTTTTTCTTGGAAAAAAAATGAAGCACTATTGTATTGTGTGTACGTGACAAGGTTTTGGTAGCAGGGGGGCTACAGGGGTGACGAAGAGGTAAGGAACTGCCCTGTGCCGGACACAGATGGTTCCAGCCAGCTCAGCAACAGACCCATTGCAGGCCAAAGCTGAGACAATCAGAGGAATTGGTGGCACCTCTGTGAAAACATATTTAAGAAAGGGGAGAAAACACCAGTCAGGCAGAGTAAGAGAGGGAACAAATAAAGTGAGAAACAGCAGAGGGAATACCAAAGTCAGAGGAGGTGCTCCATGGCAGAGCAGATATTCCCTGCAGCCTGTTGAGAACCCACACTGGAGCAGATGGATATTCCCAAAGGAATTGCAGCCCACAGAGAACCCATGCTGGAGCAGAGGGAAAGAGTGAGAAGAAAGGTGCAGCAGAGAGGAACCTCTACATCCTGACTGCAGCCCTTCCCCCATGCCCTGCACCACTTGTTGCCCCACTGAAGGGACTGAGCGTAACCTTCATGGATAACAAGCGGGGGGGAGGAGATGTGCTTGGAGTGAAGGTGAACCTGAGAGGGAAATTGAACCTGGGAAAGGGGGAGGAAAGGTGTTTTCCCCAAGTGTGTAAATGTTTGTTTCTTTTTTCTGTTGTGGGTTTTTTTTTGTTTCCCAATATCTGAATCAGTACTTGAATATTTATATTATATTAATTGGCAATCAATTAAGTTAATTTTCCCCAAGTCGAGTCCGTTTTGCCTGTGATGGTAATTGGTCAGCAATCTTCCTTTCTTTATCTTGACCCATGAGTCTTGCTCTCCTGTTCTTCCTATTTTCTCCTATCCTGCTGAGGAGGGTGGGGATTGAGCAAGAGGCTGGGTGGGAGTTTTGCTGCTAGCCAGGGCCAATCCACCACAGCTGTGGTGAAGAGAAAGAATTTGGGCATAGCAGTTTGAAAATAAGGTCATGTAAATTCCAGTACTAGGCCACATCTGTGATCTGTATATCCGATATCTTTTTCTCCAACAATGGTCAGTACTAGAAGCTTCAAAGGGAAAAAATAAAAAAAAAAGAAATAATCCTGGAAAAATCTTCCTGTAGAGACAATTTTATCCTAATTCTGTCTTTTAGAGTCTACTTTGTGCCCCAAGATGAAAATGTTTGTACATCATCCAAACATAAAATAAAAACCCTCTTAACCAATGTAACACTACATATTCTTATTATTCATATACACATTTTATTTGTATTATTCATGCAAAAGTCCAATTATTCACTTTGAAACTTACCTAACATATCTTGTGTGCTAATAAATTTGCTAGTAACTAAACTAAAGGTGATTATATAAAGTAAAAGCATTTTTTTCCTCCCAAACTTGTTGTCTTTGAATTTCACTGTACTATGAAAAAAGTAAGTAGAAGTGCCCTGTCTGTCTTTTAATGTTTTGTATTCTTCTGTCATGTTCCCTCTTATTAGTGCTTTGTCTGAAGTACCGGATTTCTCAGCCTCTCTGTGGAAGGTTTTTACAGGATCCTTGACATGTCTCTGAATACCCACTACTTTTGCTCTATCATTTTATTTTTTTTTTAGATAGGGGGACCAGAATTGAATACAGTGTTCCAGGTGAGGGCATACCATTTATTAATGTATTTTGAGTCTTATTTCTTTAGACTTGATATTAGAAAGCATTTCTTTACCAAGAGGGTGGTCAAACACTGGAACAGGCTTCCTAGAGAGGTGGTCAATGCCCCATGCCTGTCAGTGTTTAAAGAGGCATTTGGACAATGCCCTTAGTAATATGCTTTAACTTTTGGTCAGCCCTGAAGTGGTCAGGCAGTTGGACTAGATGATCGTTGTAGGTCCCTCCCAACTGAACTGTTCTGTTCCATTGTATTCTATTACTTTTCCATCACATTGTTCATGCATCTTAATGTTTGCTTCCTTTTTGACTATCACTACACATTGATTAGTAACATGTCTGTGGGGAAAAGGAAGTACTTATGTATATGAGATGCTTATAGTTAGGCATGTGTATTTGTGTACCAAAGTAGGAAGTTAGAAGGTTGGTGTCACAAGCCATAGTACAATCATTTGAAAGTAAGACTTTGCTAGGTATTTGTTTTAAGAGATTTTATTTGGGTGATTGATGATCAAGTATATAGTCTGCTGATACAGGACAGTAGAAATATTGAAAGTGCCAAAACAGAGAGAGGGGAAATGTATTCCCTTCCCCTGAAAAAGACCACCCAAACTGCTGATATTTGCTAAGTTTTTCTTCTGTTTTAGAACTAGTGGTGATGAGAAATAAGGGACTATAACTCCTCATTTTGTAGCAGTGATTTTAGACCCACTCTATAATCCAAAATAAAGACAAATTATATAATAATTTATGTGCTGTTTTGTTACTTTGAAATATGTATGTTTGCCATACCATAGTTTTAATTTCCATTTACTATTTCTTTTAGTATATCTAGTATTTGAATTTTCAAACTTTTTTCATTTCAGTAGGCTGAGAGAGCAAGAAAGAAAAGAAGCAGAAGCTAGTCGGAAAGAAATAGAAGAATGGGAAAAGTCACTTTTAGCTCAAGCAGCACCTACAAGAATGGAGACAATGTGGGAAATTCCAGCTATTGGTCATTTCCTCTGTTTAGCTCAACAGATTTTAAACTTACCTGAAATAGTGTTCTATGAATTGGAGCGTTGTCTTCTGATGCCTCAATGTAATGCTTTTTTATCTAAAATAATGACTTCTTTGTTAAGTCCTCCTCATCGCAGATCTACCTTGCATCGAAAACCAGTCCTTCCTTATGGGACTTGGGAAGCAGCACTTAGACAGAAAGTACAGCAGTGGTATACTGTTGTAGGGCAAACTGACAACCCCAATGGCTGTGCTGAAAAACTTGGGCTATGTCCCCAATTTTTTGAAGTCCTTGGAGAAGTTAATCCTTTGGAAGAAAAACCATTTCATGAGCTTCCATTCTACCAAAAAGTGTGGCTGCTAAAAGGTCTCTGTGACTTTGTTTATGAAACACAAAAAGATGTTCAGGATGCTGTGCTAGGTCAGCCCATCCATGAATGCAGACAAGTAATCCTTGGTTATGACTACTTGGAGAATGCTTATGTTCATTTTCCACAGTTCTGTGGTGCAGATGTTCGGATTTACAGGCAAAAACCTCTTCAGGCTCCAGAATTTCCGACTCATGCCATCAAAGTAAAAAAAGTACCACAGATTAAATTGGAGAAAGTAAAATGTGACCCTGTAAACAAAAGCAATGAGGAAGTTGCATCTGATGGCAGAGAAGAGCTGCTACATTGTGCCAACACAGAACCAGGGAAAAATGTTAATTACAGTGTTTGCTGTCCAGGAAAAAAAAATCACTTGGATAGCTTTAGTGACACCTCAGAAAAAATAAAATTTAACTGTGAAATAAAATCTCAAAGAGTCTATGACATCAAAAAAACTGGTTGTTATAAAGAGAACTTGGTGAAAACAATTAGTTCAGGAGAGATTGTTGGCTTTGGAGAACTACTTAGCACAGGAGAAATTAGGGTTGTAGAAAATGGGGAGAACTGTGATGAAACTTGCATAGTAAAAACTGAGCCTGGCCTGTCAAAAGAGAATACCCTGAAAACCTGCCAAATGCATGTCAATGACAATCATAATGACAATCCAGACATGACTTGCCACAAGATTGCTAGAGAAACAGTGTTGGAGAACTCATTGCAAAATAATAAGAAACTAAAACTTACTAAAATGCTGGCAAAAAAGAAGAAAAAGAAAAAAAAGAAATTGAAAGATGCTTTAAATGAAAATCTACAAAGAAAACTTGAAGACTTGCAAAAAAAGCATGAGATTCATCCTCATCCATTCAAATCTTATAAACCTGAGAAGCAGAACAAGTTGTTTATAATCAAAAAGACAGCGAAACACAAGCACAAATCTGGTAAGTTGATTTTTTGTTTACTGCACTAAAAATAAGGGATACGTTGGGGTTTTGTTTTGGTTTTTTAGTGTGTTAGAAGTTCTTCTTGGCTGAATAGGTCACATTTTACTTTGAACTGGGACAGCGTTATTGTATTATATGTTTCTGATGTTAATTTTAATGTAAGTTTCCCATTCCATAATACAAGCATATAAACCAGGCTCATCAGTTGATTGAACCATGATTCATGTGCAAACTTTACCCAGAGAGAACATAAGTAATTGAGAGAGATTTTGTTACAAAAAGTATCTAGGACAATGAATCTGTTCCGGAGAGCATAATTTAACTTGTAGCAATTGTGGAAATATTTGTCCCCTTTCTGATAGTATTACCTCATGCTAGTTGCAGAGAAATGTAGAGTAAATCATGTGAGGTCATGTGTTTCTGTGTAATCTTAATTGCCTAGCAGTACAGACTTGACCACAGGCCCATGATCAAATTTCTGCTAAATTAGCCAGACCACTTAATACAGACTTTCTGTGAGTGGTATATTTTTACTTACAGATACAGCTCAACTAGATATTGTTATAACTTAAAAGTGGTACAGATGAGTTAGACGTGATCCAGCAAGTTTTCCAGGATAAACTTATCTTAAAAAAAATTTTTTTTACAATTTTGAAATTAGTAAAATTACAAAGTGCTAAATCAGTACAAATTATCATGTGACTGAAGCATTTTTGATTTAGTGTGAAGCACCCTAAAGCTGGATCTTCCATCCTGTTGAAGCATGGGCCAAGATATATGTTATGTTTTAATTGAGTGTTTCAAACATGGCATTTATGGAAGCAGCAGCAGGTTTACTTTCAGGATACTGTAATACTGTTGTATTGGGTTTACATGGCAAGGTTTTGGCAGGGGGGCTGCAGGGGTGGCTTCTGTGAGAAGAGACCGGGGCTGGCCCCATGCTGGACACAGCTGATTCTAGCTGGCTCTGCAATGGACCCACAGCTGACTGAAGCTGAGCCAATCAGCAATTGCTGGTGGTACCTTAATGATAACATATTTAAGAATGGGTAAAAAATATTTAAGAACGGGTAAAAAATACTGCATGGGAATTGTGAGAGAGGAGGGAAGAAAAAAAAAAAGTGTGAGAAACAATCCTGCAAACACAAAGGTCAGTGAAGAAGGAGGAGAAGGTGCTTGAGGCACCAGAGCAGAGATTTCCCTGCAGCCTGTGGAGCAGACCACTACGAAGCAGGTTGTCCCCCTGCAGCCTATGGAGGACCCTACACCAGAGCAGGTGGATATGCTGTGAAGGAAGCTGCAGTCCATGGAGAGGAGCCCACGCTGGAGCAGGCTTCTGGCAGGAACTGTGGTCTGTGGGGAACACATGCTGGAGCAGCCTGTTCCTGATGGACTGTATCCCGTGGAAAGGACCCATGTTGGAGCAGTTTGTGAAGAGCTGTGTCCTGTGGTAGGGACCCCACACTGGAGCAGGGGAACAGTGTGAGGAGGAAGGAGTGGTAGACATGAAGTGTTATGAACTGACCCCATTCCTCATCCCTCCTGTGCTGCTCAGCAGGAGGAGGAAGTAGAAGAGTAGGGAAGAAAGTGAAGTTGAGCCTGGGAAGAACTGGGGTGTGGGGGGAAGGTGGTTTCAGTTTTATCATAGTTTCTCACCATCCTACTCTATTTTTAAATGGCAATAAGTTAAATTAATCTTCTCCTAGTCTGTTTTGCCTGTGATGGTAATTGGTGAGGGAATTAGCCTGTCTTTATCTCGACCCCTGAGCTTTTTTTGTTTTATTTTCTCCTTCTGTCCCTTTTGAGAAGGGGGAGTGAGAGGGGAGCTTGATGGGCACCTGGCAGACAGACAACGTTAACACACCACAGGTTACATAGGAGTAATATAGTATGGCATTTTCTAGCTTTTGAACATTGCACTTTGCAACAAAACACTATTCCTTTAATATAGTTATGTTGTCTGTTGTTGTGGTTTAGCCCCTGTCAGCAACCAAGCACAACACAGCCACTCGCTCACCCTCCCCTGCCCCCGGTGGGATGGGGGAGAGAATCGGAAGAGCAAAAGTAAGAAAACTCATGGGTTGAGATAAGAACAGTTTATATACTGAGCATGATGTCATATGGTATGGAATAGCCCTTTGGCCAGTATGGGTCAGCTGTCTTAGGTGAGCCCCCTCCCAGCTTCTTGTGTACCTGGCAGAGCCTGGGAAGCTGAAAAGTCCTTGACTAGCATAAGCAGTACTTAGCAACAACTAAAACATCAGTGTGTTATCAACATTCTTCTCATACTAAATCCAAAACACAGCCCTATGCCAGCTACTAGGAAGAAAATTAGCTCTATCCCAGCCAAAACCAGGACAGTATCCACCCCTTATTCTATGCCATCTACGTCATGCCCAGATTCTACCCTTTCCAATACATTCCAATTAATCACCACCACTTTCCCTATCTTGATATATACACACAGATATCATTCCCTTAGTCTATGGGCCATCCTTCTAAAATGTCCATTGAGATCATTTAGTCCATGACTTTGGGTTCCATCTGTCATCACAGTCTTTCAGAGCAGGAGAGGTGGTGCGTGGTGTTGGATTGTTGCATGCTGAAGCCAGTTCTCATTCCAACACAGTTTCATCAAAGTTCATTTTCATTAAGCTGGGCGATTCTTACTGTAATACCATTGATGTGGCATATAGCAACGATAAAAGAGATGACATACAGTATTATACAGCAATTAACATCATACAATTCAGTTCATTGGCTGTTTTCACCCAAAATCAAATCCCCTTAAGGTACACATCGGACTTCCCCATCCTTTCGCATCACCCACCAAGTGCACCCAGGTCCTTGAGCAAAAGCAATCCCACGAATGGGTTTGCCTTTGTCAGAGGGGGAGGTCACCCAGACTGTCTTCCCCAGCATATCTCTCAAGGCCCCTTCCAACCTAAAGCATTCTATGATTCTATGATTCTATGATATGTTTTATGTGCACTACAGGGACTTTATCTCCTTCTACAGTACGTAAAAGTTTTCATTGGGCAGGGCCACCTCGATTGGCAGATCCCCTGGTGTTGACTAACCAGGTGGCTTTTGCTAAATGTGTATCCCAATGTTTGAATGTCCCACCACCCATTGCTCTCAGGGTAGTCTTTAAGAGTCCATTGTATCGTTCGATTTTCCTGGAGGCTGGTGCATGGTAAGGGATGTGATATACCCACTCAGTGCCGTGCTCTTTGGCCCAGGTGTCTATGAGGTTGTTTCTGAAATGAGTCCCATTGTCTGACTCGATTCTTTCTGGGGTGCCATGCCGCCACAGGACTTGCTTTTCAAGGCCCAGGATGGTGTTCCGGGTGGTGGCATGGGGCACGGGATATGTTTCCAGCCATCCGGTGGTTGCTTCCACCATGGTGAGCACATAGCGCTTGCCTTGGCGGGTTTGTGGGAGTGTGATATAATCAATTTGCCAGGCCTCCCCATATTTATATTTTAGCCATCGCCCACCATACCAGAGGGGCTTGAACTGCTTGGCCTCTGTGATTGCAGCTCATGTTTCACATTCATGGATAACCTGTGTAATACTGTCCATAGTTAAGTCCACCCCTCGATCATGAGCCCATCTATATGTTGCATCTCTTCCTTGATGGCCTGAGGTGTCATGGTGTTGTGGTTTAACCCCAGCCAGCCTCTAAGCACCACATAGCCGCTCGCTCACTCCCCCTGCCCCGGTGGAATGGGGGAGAGAATCAGAAGAGTAAGAGTGCAAAAACTCCTGGGTTGGGATAAGAACAGTTTAATAATTGAAATAAAATATAATAATAATAATATCAATATAATAATAATAATATACAAAGCAAGTGATGCAAAATGCAATTGCTCACCACCTCCCGACCGATGCCCAGCCAGACCCCGAGCAGCGATCGCTGCCCCCCAGCCAACCCCCGCCAGTTTATATACTGAGCATGACGTCATATGGTATGGAATAGCCCTTTGGTCAGTTTGGATCAACTATTCTGGCTGTGCCCCTGTTGCGTCAAGGGGGGTTGGAAGGTACCCAATTTATTGTTATAAGTCCGGTCGCGTTCAGTGTACTGAACTGTCACGATTACGAATGCACAAATAACGTAGGCACCTTTCGTCTGGTCACATTGCATGAAATACCGCGGCCACACTGAAAGCATCTGGTCGCGTTCAGTGAGAACTATCATGGCTAGACCAATGAATCAAGGCAATTTATTAAAGCAACAGACACACAGGTTCTTTGGATTACCGGCGATATATTCACTGACTGCAAGGCACATGCAAATACCAAAAGCATGAATAACACAGATGCATCAAAAGACATAAAGCGACTCTATATAGAGGTTTCTAATTTTCCTGGGAAGGCACTTGGTATAACCAAGTGTTCAAATCTTACCCAAAGGCATCCCGATGCGGGGGAAGAGAGGCTCAGCCCGTCGACTGATCCCAGAAGTCAGTGGTACGCGATAGTATCTTCCCTAACATCCCCTCTCTCTTAGGCTAATTTATACTATTTTGTACCTTTCAGGTGGAGCTTGGGTGACTCCAGTCATTAATACTTTTGTTATGATTGGTGTAAAACTTGCTCGATTCGCTTTAAAGGTATAGACTAGGAAAAATTCAAAGTGCAAGCTCAGTGAGGAGTAGAGGCGGGGATATCCTTGTGATGTTCAAACCAGCATGTTCCTATTGCTCTGTCTCCTGATTGTGTGTCAGGGCTTGCTTAGGGTTAAACAACTATTTAAGAATATTGCAGTTACTCCAACCCCTGTGACAGGCACTGCGGTTACTCGAACCCCCATGACAGGCACTGCAGCTACTCAAACCCCGGTGAAAGGCACTGCAGCTGAACCAGAGAACCAACCCGTGCTGGTATCAGTCGTCCCCATAAACAAGAAGAAATCTTGGAAGCAAAAGTCAGCTCATTTAGAAAGGGATGATGAAAAAACAGGGCCATCACAAGGAGAGGAGGAGGAAGAGGAAGAACTCATAAACAAGACACAAAGCACCCGATCCCTATCCCTGAGTGAGCTGCGAGATATGCGAAAAGATTTCAGTCATCATCCAGGCGAGCATATCATCACCTGGCTGCTCCGATGCTGGGATAACGGGGCCAGTAGCCTGGATTTAGAGGGTAGGGAAGCCAAGCAGCTGGGATCCCTTTCTAGGGAAGGGGGCATTGACAAAGCAATTGGACAAGGGGCAAAAACGCTCAGCCTCTGGAGGCGACTTCTGTCAAGCGTGAAGGAAAGGTATCCCTTCAAGGAGGATGTTTTATACCACCCAAGCAAATGGACCACCGTAGAGAAGGGTATCCAGTACCTGAGGGAATAAGGCGTGCTGGAGGTGATTTATAGTGACCTGAATGATGAGCAGTTACCCAAAGATCCAGATGAAGTCAGGTGCACACGACCCATGTGGCGGAAGGTGGTACGGAGCGCACCAGCATCGTATTCCAATTCAGTGGCAATACTGGCCTGTAAAGATAACGAGGCACCAATGGTGGATGAAGTGGCTAGACAAAAGGCGGTTCTCCCAGGAAAATTGCAGCTCCAGTTTCCAGTGAGCAGTTCCCCAGACAGAGGAAGAGGGCTAATTTTACTTCCGATCTTAATCAAGGGACTTTTGATTCACATTTACAGGAAGTGAACAGCGAATACTGTGACCAGTGTTAGAGGGGCCCTGCCTCCAGCCAGGTGGAGGAAAGGGGCAACCGGGTTTCCTGGACTGTGTGGATTCGATGGCCTGGAACATCAGACCCACAGGAGTATAAGGCTCTAGTGGGCACAGGTGCACAGTGTACCCTAATGCCATCAAGCTATAGAGGGGCAGAACCCATTTGTATTTCTGGAGTGACAGGGGGATCCCAACAGCTAACCATATTGGAGGCCGAGGTGAGCCTATCTGGGAATGAGTGGCAGAAGCACCCCATTGTGACTGGCCCAGAGGCTCAGTGCATCCTTGGCATAGACTACCTCAGGAGAGGGTATTTCAAGGACCCAAAAGGGTACCACACGACCACAGCGGTGCACCGGTGGCAATATCGCACCAACCGAGACTCCCTGATTCCCATCCATAACCTGATTCGTCGACTGGAGAGCCAAGGAGTGATCAGCAAGACTCGCCCACCCTTTAACAGTCCCATATGGCCAGTGCAAAAGTCTAATGGGGAGTGGAGACTAACAGTGGACTATCGTGGCCTGAACCAAGTCACACTGCCACTGAGTGCTGCCGTGCCAGACATGCTAGAACTTCAATACGAACTGGAGTCAAAGGCAGCCAAGTGGTATGCCACAACTGACATCGCTAATGCATTTTTCTCCATCCCTTTGGCAGCAGAGTACAGGCCCCAGTTTGCTTTCACTTGGAGGGGTGTTCAGTACACCTGGAACCGACTGCCCCAGGGGTGGAAGCACAGCCCCACCATTTGCCATGGACTGATCCAGACGGCACGGGATTAGGGTGAAGCTCCAGAACATCTGCAGTATATTGATGACATCATTGTGTGGGGCAATAAAGCAGAAGAAGTTTTTGAGAAGGGAAAGAAAATAGTCCAAATCCTTCTGAAGGCTGGTTTTGCCATAAAACAAAGTAAGGTCAAGGGACCTGCACAGGAGATCCAATTTTTTTTAGGAATAAAATGGCAAGATGGACGTCATCAGATCCCAATGGATGTGATCAACAAAATAACAGCTATGTCCCCACCAACTAGCAAGAAGGAAACACAAGCTTTCTTAGGCGTTGTGGGTTTTTGGAGAATGCATATTCCAAATTGCAGTCTGATCGTAAGCCCTCTCTATCAAGTGACCCGGAAGAAGAACGATTTCAAATGGGGCCCTGAGCAACAACAAGCCTTTGAACAAATTAAACGGGAGATAGTTCATGCAGTAGCCCTTGGGCCAGTCCGGGCAGGGCAGGATATTAAAAATGTGCTCTACACCGCAGCTGGGGAGAATGGCCCTACCTGGAGCCTCTGGCAGAAAGCACCAGGGGAGACTCGAGGTTGACCCCTAGGGTTTTGGAGTCGGGGATACAGAGGATCCGAAGCCCGCTATACTCCAACTGAGAAAGAGATATTGGCAGCATATGAAGGGGTTTGATCTGCTTCGGAAGTGGTTGGTACTGAAGCACAGCTCCTGCTGGCACCCCGACTGCCGGTGTTGGGCTGGATGTTCAAAGGGAGGGTCCCCTCTACACATCATGCAACTGATGCTGCGTGGAGTAAGTGGGTTGCACTAATCACACAATGGGCTCGAATAGGAAACCCCAGTCACCCAGGAATCTTGGAAGTGATCATGGACTGGCCAGAAGGCAAAGATTTTGGAATATCAACAGAGGAGGCGGTTACACGTGCTGAGGAGGCCCCACTGTATAATAAATTGCCAGAAAATGAGAAACAATATGCCCTGTTCGCTGATGGGTCCTGTCGTCTTGTGGGAAAGCATCGGAGGTGGAAAGCTGCTGTATGGAGTCCTATACGACAAGTTGCAGAAGCTGCTGAAGGAGAAGGGGAGTCGAGTCAGTTTGCAGAGGTGAAAGCCATCCAGCTGGCTTTAGATATTGCTGAAAGAGAAAAGTGGCCAATACTTTATCTCTGTACTGACTCATGGATTTTGGCAAATGCCCTGTGGGGGTGGTTGCAGCAATGGATTCAGAGCAACTGGCAGCGCAGAGGCAAACCTATCTAAGCTGCCGCACTTTGGCAAGATATTGCTGCCCGGGTAGAGAACCTGGTTGTAAAAGTTCGTCACGTAGATGCTCATGTACCCAAGAGTCGGGCCACTGAAGAACATGGAAAAAACCAGCAGGTGGATCAGGCTGCTAAGATTGAAGTGGCTCAGGTGGATCTGGACTGCAACATAAGGGTGAATTATTTATAGCTCGGTGGGCCCATGATGCCTCAGGCCATCAAGGAAGGGATGCAACATATAAATGGGCTCGTGATCGAGGGGTGGACTTAACTATGGACAGTATTGCACAGGTTATTCATGAATGTGAAACATGCACTGCAATCAAGCAAGCCAAGAGGTTCAAGCCCCTCGGGTATAGTGAACGATGGCTGAAATATAAATATGGGGAGACCTGGCAGATTGATTATATCACACTCCCACAGACCCGCCAAGGCAAGCACTATGTGCTCACCATGGTGGAAGCAACCACCGGATGGCTGGAAACATATCCCGTGCCCCATGCCACCACCCGGAACACCATCCTGGGCCTTGAAAAGCAAGTCCTGTGGCGACATGGCACCCCAGAAAGAATCGAGTCAGACAATGGGACTCATTTCCGAAACAACCTCATAGACACCTGGGCCAAAGAGCATGGCATTGAGTGGGTATATCACATCCCTTACCATGCACCAGCCTCCAGGAAAATCGAACGATACAATGGACTGTTAAAGACTACCCTAAGAGCAATGGGTGGTGGGACATTCAAACATTGGGATACACATTTAGCAAAAGCCACCTGGTTAGTCAACACCAGGGGATCTGCCAATCGAGGTGGCCCTGCCCAATCAAAACTTTTATGTACTGTAGAAGGAGATAAAGTCCCTGTAGTGCACATAAAGCATATCATAGAATCATAGAATCATAGAATGCTTTAGGTTGGAAGGGGCCTTGAGAGATATGCTGGGGAAGACAGTCTGGGTGACCTCCCCCTCTGACAAAGGCAGACCCATTCGTGGGATTGCTTTTGCTCAAGGACCTGGGTGCACTTGGTGGGTGATGCGAAAGGATGGGGAAGTCCAATGTGTACCTCAAGGGAATCTGATTTTGGGTGAAAATAGTCAATGAACTGAACGGTATGATGTTAATTGCTATATAATACTGTATGTTATATCTTAACTGTATGTTAATATATTAATAATGTTAATATTAGAGTATGTTAATGGTAAGTATATAATACTGTATGTTATGGTTACTATATGCCACATCAATGGTATTACAGTAAGAATTGCCCAGCTTAATGAAAATGAACTTTCATGAAACCATGTTGGAATGAGAACTGGCTTCAGCATGCAGCAATCCAACACTGCACACCACCTCTCCTGCTCTGAAAGACTGTGATGACAGATGGAACCCAAAGTCATGGGCTAAATGATCTGAATGGACATTTTAGAGGGATGGGCCATAGACTAAGGAAATGATATCTGTGTGTATATATCAAGATAGGGAAAGTGGTAGTGATTAATTAGAACACATTGGAAAGGGGAGGGCCTGTGCATGACGTAGATGGTATAGAAGAAGGCGTGGATACTGTCCTGGTTTCAGCTGGGATAGAGTTAATTTTCTTCCTAGTAGCTGGCATAGGGCTGTGTTTTGGATTTAGTATGAGAAGAATGTTGATAACACACTGATGTTTTAGTTGTTGCTAAGTATTGCTTATGCTAGTCAAGGACTTTTCAGCTTCCCATGCTCTGCCAGGTGCACAAGAAGCTGGGAGGGGGCACAGCCAGGATAGTTGATCCAAACTGACCAAAGGGCTATTCCATACCATATGGCGTCATGCTCAGTATATAAACTGGGGGGAATTGGCTGGGGAGCAGCGATTGCTGCTCGGGAACTGTCTGGGTATCGGTCGGCGGGTGGTGAGCAATTGCATTGTGCATCACTTGCTTTGTATATTATTATTATTATTATTATTATTATTATTATTTTATTGTTACTATTATCATTACTATTTTACTTTATTTCAATTATTAAACTGTTCTTATATCAACCCAGGAGTGTTTCTCACTCTTACTCCTCCGATTCTCTCCCCCATCCCATCGGGGCAGGGGGAGTGAGCGAGCGGCTGTGTGGTGCTTAGTTGCTGGCTGGGGCTAAACCACGACAGATAATAATAATAATGATAAAAGAATATACAAAACAAGTGATGCACAATGCAATTGCTCCCCACCCACTGACCAATGCCCAGCCAGTCCCCGAGCAGCAATCACTGGCCCCCGGCCAAATTCCCCCCAATTTATATACTGAGCATGATGTCATATGGTATGGAATATGCCTTTGGCCAGCTGCGTCAGCTATCCTGGCTATGCTGACTCCCAGCTTCTTGTGCACCTGGCAGAGCATGGGAAGCTGAAAAGTCCTTGACTAGCATAAGCAGTACTTAGCAATAACTAAAACATCAGTGTGTTATCAACATTCTTCTCCTACTAAATCCAAAACACAGCCCTATGCCAGCTACTAGGAAGAAAATTAACTCTATCCCAGCCCAAACCAGGACATGTAGTCAACAGGGATTTATATTTTACAGTCATCACTCTGAGGACTACTGGGGAGAGATGGGATCCACCTGACAGTGGGGTAAGAGCATCTTTGCCAACAGGCTGGGCAGCCCTGGTGAGGAGACCTTTAAATTAGGACAGAACAGGGAGATCATACAGCCCACAGTCAAGTGAGGAAGTGGTAGGTGCTGGCCAAAAGGAAAGGGTGCAGGATGATGGAAACAAGGGAGATGCCAGGAATGATGAAACAAGCTAAAGGGTCACCCACCTCAAATGTATGCACTCAAATGCATACAGTATGGGAAACAAGCAGGAAGACAGGCAAGGAAGATGGGGTGGTGGGGTGCCCTTTACGTGAAGGAGCAGCTTGAATGTATGGAGCCCTTCTGTGGGCTGGATTGCAGTCTGACTGAGAACTTGTGATTCAGGATCAGAGGTGAGGCCACTAAGGATGACATCACGGTGAGAGTTTGCTACAGACCATCTGATTAGGGTGAGGAAGTGAACGAAACATTCTTTAAGCAACTGGATGAAGTCCCTATATCACAGATCCTGGTTCTTAGGTGGGGCTTTAACCTCTCTGACATCTGCTGGAAAGGCAACATGGAAGGATACAAGCAGTCAAGAAGATTTCTGGAGGGTGTCAGGGATTAACTTCTTGGTACAGGCATTGGATGCACCAAGCAGGGGTAACACACAGTTGGATCTGCTGTTCACTAACAAGGAAGAACTGGTTGGGGAATGTGGTCATCAGTGGTAGCTTTGGCTGTAGCGACCATGAAACAGTAGAGCTCAGGATACTGAGGGAATGAGGAAAGAGTAGCACAGTACAGACCCAGGCCTTCAGGAGAGCAGATTTCAGCTTATTCATGGAACTACTAGGTAGAATCCAATGGGAGGCAGCTCTGAAAGGCAAAGGAGTTCAAGAAAGCTGGCAGGTCTCTAAGGACAGCATTCTCCAAGAAAAAAAAGGTCTGTCATAATACTCAGGAAGACAAGTAGATGTACCAGGAGACCAGTTTGGCTAAGCAAGGAACTCATGGTAGACCTCCAATGCAAAAAGAGGGCAGGGACAGACTACAAAGGAGGAATTTAGAAACACTGCCCAGTCATCTAGGGATGTTCTCAGGAAAGCCAAAACTCAGCTGGATGCAACGCTCGCAGGAGAAGACAAGGGCAACAAGAAGAACTTCTACTGCTACATTAGCAATAACAGGTTGAACAAGAAAAATGTGGGCTTGTTGTTGAATGGGCCAGGTGATTTGGTGACAGTAGATGCAAATAAGGCTGAGGTACTTAATGCCTTCCTTGACTTGGTCTTTACTGGTGAATTCTCCTGGACCCCTCTTCTCTCCAGGACTGTGTCCAATGGATTTCTTCCAAGCAGCTCTGTAAACAGGTCAAATTCTACTTTCCTGAAGTCCCCTGTTGTTCCTAGCTGTATGACACAGTATCGTGGTTTAACCCCAGCCAGCAACTAAGCACCACGCAGCCGCTCGCTCACTCCCCCTGTCCCGGTGGGATGGGGGAGAGAATCGGAGGAGTAAGAGTGAGAAACACTCCTGGGTTGAGATAAGAACAGTTTAATAATTGAAATAAAGTAAAATAGTAATTATAATAATAACAATATAATAATGATAATAATAATAACAATATACAAAGCAAGTGATGCGCAATGCAATTGCTCACCACCTGCCGACCGATACCCAGACAGTTCCCGAGCAGCAATTGCTGCTCCCCGGCCAACCCCCCCAGTTTATATACCGAGCATGATGTCATATGGTATGGAATAGCCCTTTGGTCAGTTTGGATCAACTATTCTGGCTGTGCCCCCTACCAGCTTCTTGTGTACCTGGCAGAGCATGGGAAGCTGAAAAGTCCTTGACTAGCATAAGCAGTACTCAGCAACAACTAAAAACATCAGTGTGTTATCAACTTTCTTCTCCTACTAAATCCAAAACACAGCCCTATGCCAGCTACTAGGAAGAAAATTAACTCGATCCCAGCTGAAACCAGGACACATAGCTACTTTGAGAAGTTATATGTGATATATTAGCCCTGATACTTTGTGAAGTAAACCAATTACCTTAGGTTCAAAGTGTGTGGTGGGGTTTTTTTTGTTTAAACATCTATATTATTACATAGTTCAGTTGGGTGGGAATTGCTTTATGGGAAGCCATTTGCTTTCTTCAGAAACATTTGATTTTTGCCACAGATGAAACCAGACTGCTATAAAAGATGAAACTGTAATCTGCTTTCACATGTTAATTTTGGTGTATTCATGTGGGGATTTCTGCAAACTGCTTCTGCTTTGAGAATATATTTTAATATAATCTACAGAGGTTCCAGAGCCTAGTGTGTAGATTACTTTGCAGAAGTGTCAGGGAACAAATTTTACAGGTAAGTTATATTATTTCCAAAAATTTGTGGAGTAAGTTCTGGAGTTTGCTCCTCTCAGAACAGTAGCATGAATGATTTTTTTTTTCTTTTTTTCTACGAATTAACATCATGTTACAATAATTGTATTAATTTTGGGGGATTGTAGTGGGGTTGTTCTTGGAAAGAGGAAGCAGGGGCTGCTATTTGCAGATGCTTATGGTTTAATGTTTGATTTGGTTAAGTCTATTTCTGATTCATCATTCTTATGTGACTTTTTATCAGCCATCTATTAATTATAACGTAACTTTCAAGGCTGTATGTAATTCTTTTATTAATGAAGGGCAAGAAACAGCATTATAAAGCTTTTCTCTTTTAATCTTACAAGGAAAAAAATCCATATCTAAAAAAGCAATCAAGAAAAAGAGGAAAGCTGTTGTGAAGTCTGCTGTACCAGAATTTCAGGTAAATTATTTTATTTATTAAGTACTTGAAATTGGAATGTTTTAAAGTAATTCTCTCAGTGGTTGACTGAGACCACAGAAATTACTGTTAAATGTGAATCTCATTTTTCCAATTGCAGCTAAGCAGATTGGAAATTTTAATCTAATAACACTTTCAAATGTGAATTTTACTTTTTGTTGATAGAAAATGTTTTAGCATTTCTGTTTTGTGCAGCTTAACTAGTATTGTGCAACACTGTATAACAGCATAGAGCTTGAAAAACTTAGAGATGCTTGTAATTAATACTGTAGATGCTACCAAATATATAGTTTTTCATGGATAAAATTACTTGGGTTTTACATGAGTGTGACATTGGTATTTGACTTGATGAGATATAACTTGATCAGGTCAAGGCCTTAAATGGAGTCCGCAAGTCTAAAATTTTTTTCCTCTGTTTTTACCTATTACCTCTTAGCTGTATGTGAACTTTAGACCAGAGAGCACCAAGAGAGTGCTAATTATAATGTGTTTTTTATGATACTATAGCAGAAGTATTTTAGTTACTACTTCAGCTATAAGTCACAATTCATCCATACATATTTGCTTGAGTTGGAGCTCTCCTATGGTTAGAAGTATATCTTTTCATATTCCTTATGTTAAGAAAACAACATGTGCTATTCTGAGCAGTAAGGCCTCACTAAATTGCAGTTATCTGGCAAAACCCTCAAATTGAATCAATTTTGTCCATGACGATGTAGTGTTCCAGATGGGGCTAGTAGAACTTTGTTACGTCAAGAGAGGCTTTGGAAGGTACCCAATTTATCGTTATAAGTCCGGTCGCGTTCAGTACACTGAACTATCACGATTACGGATTCACAAATAACGTAGGCACCTTTCGTCTAGTCATGCTGCATGAACTATCACGGCCACACTTAAAGCGTCTGGTCGCATTCAATGACCACTATCACGGCTAGATCAATAAATCAAAGCAATTTATTAAAGCAACAGACACACAGGTTCTTTGGATTACTGGCGATAAATTCACTGACTGCAAGGCACATGCAAATACCAAAGCTTTGGATAACACAGATGCATCAAAAGACATAAAAGTGACTCTATAGAGGTTTCTAAGTTTCCCGGGGAGGCATTTGGTATAACCAAGTGTTAGATTCTTACCCAAAGTCATCCCGATGCGGGGGAAGAGAGGCTCAGCCCGTCGACTGATCCCAGAGGTCAGAGTAGTACACGATGGTATCTTCCCTAACATCCCCTCTCTGTTTAGGCTAATTTATATTATTTTTTTACCTTTCAGGTGGAGCTTGAGGGACTCTAGTCATACATACTTTTGTTAGATTGGTGTAAAATTTTCTCGCTTCCTTTTAAAGGTATAGGCTCAGAAAAATTCAGAGCGCAGGCTCAGTGAGGAGTGGTCTCACCTTGGAGGCGGGTAGGTTTTGGGATGGAGGTGTGTTTTGGTATTATAATGATATTATAATGAGTAAAGTTTACTAAAGGACAGCATTTTGTCAACATCATGATAGTTTGTTGACTCAGGGTATCACTTATGCAGCTTATCAGTGCCATGGTGCCCCTCCGAGTTCCCTTATCGCAGAGCTTGGCCGTGATGTCTCCACACCACTCCACCCCCTGGGCAGTTCCTCTTAGAATCAGCACACCAGGCTCCCCTGGGTTGCGACATCCAAGATTACAGGCTTAGGGAACTTCTTGTGGAATAAATTCCAGCTGCATACCACCTGGGCAGCTTCTTCAATGCTGTGTTTTTCTTGAAATCGTAAATCTAAGTCTAAGGTCCAAGTCACCTCCAGCAATTACTCCACATAATCCACCCCGTGACTATAGTCACTCAAGCTTCACGATATTTGGAATGTATTGGGTGCATCACATATGTTCTTGTGGTGAGGATCATCGAGTATATACACATCTTGTGGGGATACTAGATGAGACAAATGTTTCATCATAATCCAAAGCTTAAAATATAAAGCAATGGTTAAAATAAGACATGATACAGCAAGTATTAGTAAAACAACTACAGAGTGAAGCATCCTATTTAGAACTCCTGTTGTGGTTGGTGACCATCCAAATAGAGCGTCCCACCAGTGGTGTTCTCCATCTTTCTTCACTCTTTCCAAGACATGGTATATCTCCTCAGCATCATGATGAACGGTGATGAGAGTTCTGTGTCCATTTTTTCAGATGTGTTTTAGCAGTTGGTCCAAGTCATCGTGTTGCAACAGTTTTCTCACCAATGTGAGATTCATTCCAATAGGAGTAGGTAGTAAATCTTGATACAATGTATAGTTAGATCGTAGCAGTTCATAAGACGTAACAGGAGCTGAATAACTGAAGTCACATCCTACAATTTTAGTAAAGTTACAAACACAAATATTTGAGTAATTGCTCATATCTACAGTAATGTCCTCTACTAATAAAAAATCACAAAGGGTTCTCATACAAACACATCCTTTCCCAATATATACTAGTACAGTTTCAGGGGCTTCGTTGGGTTGTATTTCAAAATGACAAACATTTCGTTCAGTGTCAAGACAAATGTCTTGAGCTTTGATGGTATTACTCTCACAAATGAATCCTTGTTGTTCCCGTACAATGCATGCATTGACATCAACAGTTTGCCATTTGTTTCCATTTCGTTGGGCCCATAATCTATGCTCTAAAGGATAGAGTATGGTACCCTTGTGATTCAACCCTAACGCGATGATTGGGTATATGGTGTATACCGAAGCATCGTGTATTGTTAAAACAAAAGCAGTGACTTTGCCATCAGTAGGGTTATAAGTGAAATTAACTGGGTACCACCAGGACTGGAATTTTCTCTCAAATTCGGTTGCATTATCCCAAATGACTTTTTGGATTTCAGTGGGCAAGGTGCCTGCCTCACCTTCCCGTATTATTGCAGCTACTATAGATTGCATCCACAGTTGGGCTTGGATACAACTAAAAGCTAGAGAAACATTATTTTGGGCAGTGCCAAGTGTGTCTGCAATCATTGACAAAATCAACAATCATAATATACGATGGGTTCAGCAGTACACCAGGGCATCCACTTCAGTCGGAGTCTTCTTTGAGATTCCTGTGAACACAAAAAGAAACAAACGTGCTCAGTTGTATTTAACCGGCAGGGTTAAAAAGAGGGCGAGATCCACCGGGTGCTAATCCGGTGTACTTTTCCAGAACAATCTTTAGCTTCCCATGCATAGGGATTTTTGGGGGTAGTTAATACCATT
This sequence comes from Pelecanus crispus, assembly GCF_030463565.1. NCBI lineage: Eukaryota > Metazoa > Chordata > Aves > Pelecaniformes > Pelecanidae > Pelecanus > Pelecanus crispus. The sequence goes on from NC_134675.1 coordinate 16,879,990, forward strand.
GGTACCATTCCAATCTGAGGCATTTTCACCAGTACAGGTTGTCCAGAGTAAAATTCTGTAGAAGGTTCCTCTGGTTTAGTATGAACCCTTGGGGTGATTGTATTAGCAGATGCACAAAAGGCTTTCATTTTGGGGGCAACCATCTCCGCTCCATCGGTTATTTAACTGGTAGATGGCATCATACAACCGCAAATGCCACCCAGGTTTATGAGTGTTTGCAAAACGCTTAACCAATCCATTGGTGCGTTCCCCAATGCCATTCGCCTGAGGATAGTAGGGGGTGTGAAATACCCACCGAATCCCTTCTTCCTTGACCCAGTCTTGTACCACTGTAGCAGTAAAGTGTGAGCCATTATCACTTTGAATCTCTTCTGGTAGGGGAAGTGTACTGAACCATCTTTTAAGGCCCTTTGCAGTGTTTTCCCCAGTAGCTGATGGGAAGTCAGCAGCCATGGTGAGACCAGATATAATTTCTACTCCCACCAGGACATATCTTTTCCCACCTGAGGGTTGCAATGGGCCGATATAATCAATCTGCCAAGAGTGCCACAATGTTTTCCTGTCCCGAATGTGCAGGGGTGGCGCTTTACTCGGATGGTCTTTGTTAAGTCGTAAACGGCACTGCGAACAGGCAGTTACTACTTGTTCACATAATTTAACTGATACGGGCCATCCTCGGGCTATCCCTTCCCGATACAAGTCGGCCCGTCTGGTGTGACCATGCTTAACATGCAGCCATTCAAGTAAACGCTCCCATTCTTGGCTATCCTTTACAACATCAATCTGTCGCAGCCACGTAAGGCTGTCTACCTGTTGATTGAACTGAGCAGAGATAGAATTTGATTGATCATGTCCTTTTACCCATCCAACATGTAGCATCCGCTGCTCTCCTATCTCTAACAATTGCTTCCAGCTATCGGTTTGCCAGACCGGAACCCTGTTCACCTGCCAAGCATTTGCTGCCCAGTGACCTATCCATTCAGTAGCTCCTTTAAAGACAGCATATGAGTCAGTGTAGATGTGGCTAGCACCCTGTTGCGCGGCTAATAGGACTGCTCTAAGTTCCCCTACCTGTGCACTACCTTCACCTGTTTCAATCAATTTTCCTCCTGTTGCTACTTCTAGTGCTACAGCTTTGTTTTTCCACTTATTGTTCTCCCTATAGGATGATGCATCAGTAAACCATACTCCCGTAAGATCACCGTCTTCCTTCAAAGGGGGTGCTTCCCGAATTGGGGATGGTTTGTTTGGTGGGGCCTGGAACAAGAGAGTACTATCTATGTCTTTTTGCAGTTTAGATATTTTAATGTTACCCTCAGTAATTGGCATAATTTCATTAATGCCCTCTAGATAGGCATACCACTTACGAACTGTGGGCTTCTGGGCAATGCCGGCAGGCGGTATTGTTCCCTTACGGACTATATCCAGGAGGTGGAAAGGTCCTCAAATGATCACATTCTGTTTTCTCCTTATTTGTTCTGTCTGTTTCACTGCTCGCACCAGGGACAGCAAACCCTTCTCAAGATCTGAATATCTCTTTTCAGTATCATTAAAAGAGTGGGAGCTAAATTCCAATGGTCTTTCCGGTCCCTCTGGCCCCCTTTGCCACAGGTTACAATGGGAACCATGTTCACTGAACCCCCATTCCACATGGATAGGGTCAGTTGGATGTATAGGACCAAGTTGCTGGAATATCCTCAGTTCTTTTATTAACAATTCTAATGCACTTGTATGCTGTTCAGTCCATTCCCAGGATTTTCCCTTTCTTAATAAATTGTACAGGGGACGTGCAATAATAGCAAAGCCGGGAATATGTTTGCACCAGTAACTTAAAGCGCCCAGGACTTGTTGTAATTCCTTTACGCTAGATGGCCTTTGTCCATGCTCTATTGTTTCCAGGGTGTCCTGAGGAACAGAAGCGGCTCCTTTAACCCACCAGACTCCCAGGAATTTAACTTCCTGTGCAGGTCCCTGGCACTTTGAGTCTGGGATTTCCAATCCCAAGTCAAGCAGTGTTCCCCGAATGCTTTCCATTGCATCTCTTACACTGTTTTGGCTCTTTCCCCCTATTAAGATGTCATCAATATACTGATATACGGTACTATCAGGTGAGATAGGAATCTCTGCTAAGATCTTAGCCAGAGCATTGTGAGCAATAGTGGGGGAATGTTTATATCCTTGCGGCAGCCTGTTAAAGGTGTATTGGATCCCTTTCCATGTGAAAGCAAACTGTGCTTTATCCTGTTCAAGGAGAGGAATCATAAAGAACATATCTTTAACATCTAAGGCAGCCATCCAAGGATGGGCAGCTCCTTATATCAGTGTTACTATTTCTGCTAGGTTTGGGACTGAGGCAGTCAAAGGGGCAGTATTGGAATTTAACTGTCGGTAATCCACTGTAAAACGCCATTGCCCGGTTGGTTTTTTTACTGGCCACACCGGGGAATTGTAAGGCAAATGAGTCCTTTTAATAATGCCTCTTTTTTCTAAGTCTGTTACCACCCCGTCAATCCCCACAAGTGCTGCTGCTGGCAGCGGATATTGCCGAACATTAGTGATTTTAGAGGGGGGTAGGGGTATGGATGTTTGCAACAGACTCAATTTCACTATGCCTGATTCTTTTTCATTTCTCGCGAAACTCCACACAGTTCCATCAGGGAGTCTCCACATACGTCCACGCAATATATAAAATCCTAGAATGTTAGTATTTGAGGCACCAACTAACACCTCTGCTCTGGTTAATCTTTGTTCCTCTGGCAACCAGAGTGAAATCTTTGCGGTAGCGCATTCCTTTTCCACACCATTAATTCCGGCGAATTTAACCCTATGTTGGCCAGGTCTTATGCCTAGGGTTTGTGCTGTTTCATTTGTAATTACTGACATTTGGGCCCCGGTGTCAATGAGAAAATCTACTAATATTTTTTGGGGTCCAACAGGTATAGCAATAATAGGATCAGAGTATTCATTTGAGAGCCATTGAATTGCTAATACCTGCCAGGCAGGGTGGCTCACTGCTCTCCCCGGGGATGGAAGTTTTTTTGATGAGATCTCCTCTCATCAATCAAGCTTGGTGCAAGGGGTGTACTTTCTTTATGGGTTGGAGGTTTCCCAGTCGGGCAATTCTCCCAGGCTGGGTTATTCTTTTTACCCAGAGATTGGATCAATGTACGGAGGTCCTCTGTAGAAACGCCATGCAAAATTTGTCGGGGTATACCCAAATCTAGGGCTTTGTGCCACAGCTCACCCCGTTCCTTATTAGGTTTGAACCTCCCATTAAATTTAGGATTCTGTGCGTGGACTTGGCGGACTCGCCGGGCGTGATCTGGGGGCTTTATACTGGACGAACTAATCCAGCCCATTCGGCGTCCGTATTTATTTATGTCTTGTAAGAATTCATTCCAGGTGGGTATGGGGGTGTGTTGATTTAGTCTACGACCGCGACTACTATCTCTATAAGCTGCTTGCATGCGATCTTGGGTATTGACTACAAACATCTTGAGACAATCAGGGAGACCACGAATAAGAGGAGTTAATTGTGCCGGGTCGATGGGGGCTAACATCGGGGATTTCCTTAATTCATCTCTTTCATATATTGCTTGTATGCAGGCTGCTTTCTGTACTGCTGCAGCCAGATCAGAATAGCCTGTGGCTTTAATCTCCAGGGGTTCCCCTCTCTCCTGAGGATCTATGCCACCAGCCCAGTATGCAGCCCGTGCAGTTAAGGAATAATTATGCTCCCCCGGCGTGGTAGTTAAAAATACTCCTGGTCCCCAAAAGCCTCCTGCTTCTTCTTCACTTAACATAATCCGATCTCCTCCTTCAAGAGAAACTTGACACACATACTCGACTTCCGATTCTCCTAACCGCCTTGAGAATTTCTCTTGTATTTTAATCAGCTCTGCTGGTGACCATGGGATTGTTTGCACAGTAGTGCGGACTTCATCATCATCACCAACAGTGGTCTCAGTTTTAACCAAAGGTCGTAAAGAAACCAACTGAGGCTCAGGATCGGAGGTCCCTTCGACCTCATCATCATCACTGTTAAACCAAATATCACCATCCCAAGTTTCAGAGCTTGCACTATGCATCAATCTGCGGATCTGCTTAACCGGAACAGAAGGTTGATCTAACAGACGATTAACCCTCTCCAGCAATTGTTTGAGATGATTGTTCTCATTCACAAGTTTATCAACTCGGGTTCCTAGCATTTTTCCTGTCTCCCTCTCAAAAACCAATGATGACTTCAACACCTCATTTTCTGATTTCTGATTTTTTTCTGTTGCGTCAAGAGAGGCTTTGGGAGGTACTCCACAAACTTCTAGAGATTAAAATCCCTTAGTAGTGGTTGATGCTAAATAAGGGCCCGCATCCTAATGTGCATTGACTTTTGTCTACATTCTAATGTTAGGGGCTAAAATTGCTCTTGGTAAGTCCAGAAATTATGCAAAATGTTAAAAATGTGTAATTTTTTTTTTGGCACATTTCCTGCATGCATGTTCACTATTAAATAATTATAAATCCTGTTCTGTGTTATTAAACTGTTGCTTTAAAAAAACCCCAAACTGTCCTACAAGGCATAGTCTGTCTAAAATAGTATCAAAAGTTTAGCCCAACTTTTTTTTTTTCTAACCTGTGTAAACTGTAGGATAACTAAAATGTATAACAATAATCTGGGCACTGTTTGATCAAGCTAAGATCTGTCAATACCAGTACTGCAGCTTTACTAGGGGACGACTTGTCGCGAATATGATTTTTTACATGGCTTTGGTTAGCAGCGATTTAAGATTTATTAATATTTTGAGACAGATCACAGTATTAGGTTGTATAATTCTTAACAACACTTAAGCATCAGCCAATTTGAAACAGCGATTTGATGGAATTTGTTACAATCAAGACAGCGTCTTAGTTAAAGATTCGAGAATGGCAAGGTTCACTCTATACATGGAAGAAGTACATAAAGGAGAACTCAGCTACACTCGAGTTAGAATGATTCACAGAGGGATTGTGGGTGCAGGGGATAAGGGGGACCCTCCCGTTGAGTCATGAGATTCAGAATAGACCCCCTTGCTTTCTAAACTCCTTTCAGAGAGGAGCCTAGGTGCAGCTAGGTCCAATCTTAGTCTCAGACTTGGTCAAGAGTTTATGTGAGTAGGGATAGTATATATGGATATATATGTAGCCAAATTGCACACACACATGCACACACCGAGGTTAACCTGTGATCAAAATTTCCCTTTTCCTGAGTTTCGTGAATTACTCACTTTTATGTGCCGGCATTCATCAACGGACGGTCGGTGAACCTCATGAAGTCAGGCCTTTGAGTCCTCGCAAAATCAATGGACAGTCCTTCAATCCTCACGAAATCTACCCTGAGAGGCGTCCCAGCTCAGGGGGAGATACTGGGTCACACAGTCCACTGCGGTCCTGGAGAGCTCAAAGAGGTCTCCCTCTTGGATCACTATTTATAGGATCTCGAGATGATTGGCTTTGGTCAGTATTTTACATTCTGGCCACAATTCGTGCTGAGTCATTCTGGTGCACAATTCAGGGAGCAGATAGCCCAGGTGTGGACAGAGACTGCCAAGACTTTATGACCAAGATAACAGCACAATAGGGCTTTTCCTGGGATCTCAGAGTGGCCCGGGGGGGGGGGCACTGCACCACCACATTCCACCCCATGACCAAAGTCAATCTATCTCTCCACAAAGTGGTGGTGTGGTTACCTCTTGCCTCTGCGCCTATAAATAGACAATGCCGCATTCCAATTGTAATTTGAGGGAAATTTTTTTCACATTTGTCAACCTCCATAACTATTAAAGCTTCATTAAATGTGGTTAGACAACATGTATGCGGGGCGGGCCTTGCGACAGTATAACTTGTTTAGCCATTCTCCAAACTCTGATGTATAAAACAATGTTTAACAAGAAGCATAATATAGCAAGAGTCAGTAAAATCATGATGGGGTGCAGCATCAGGTTCAGCACTCCAATTGCAGTTGGAGACCATCCAAACAGGACTTCCCACCACTGATATTCTCCATCCCTTTTAACTCTTTCCAATACTCGATGTATTTCTTCCCCATCATGATGGACTGTAAGAAGAGTTTTTTGTCCCATTTTCTGTGCTTGTTGCAGGAGGTTTATTAAATCAGGATGGTGGATGAGATGCTTGACTAAAGTCAGATTCATTCCAATAGGTGTTGGTCGCAGCTCACGATATAGCATATAATCAAGAGACAAATCTTCGTGAGTAGTTATGGGTACAGAAAAATTGAAATCACAATCATTGATTACAGAGAAGTTGCACACACATAGATTAGAGTGGTTGGTTATGGTGTGAACAAAATAATCTATTAACAGGGATTCACACAATGTTCTCATACATACACATCCCTTTCCAATATATATAACTACAGTTTTAGTAACCTCGTTGGGGTGTATTTCAAAGTGGCAAATATTTTGTTCTGTGTCCAAGCAGATATCTTGAGCTTTAAGAGTATTACTTTCACAAATAAAAACCTGTGGTTCCCGTACAATGCATGCACTTACATCAATTGTTTGCCACTTTCCCTCCTTTTGATGAGCTCATACCCTATGTTCTAAGGGATAGATTATGGTTCCATTGTGATTTAATCCTAGCGTAATGATTTGGTATATGGTATATACCGAAGCATTACATATTGTGAGGACAAAGGTGACAATCTTATCACCTTCTGAATGGTAGGTAAAGTTGACTAATTGCCACCATGACTGAAACTCTTTCTCAGATTCTGAGGCATCGTCCCAAATCACTTTACGAATTTCAGTAGGTAGTGTTCCCCCTTCTCCTTCTCTAATAATAGCTGCTACTACAGTCTGTATCCATAATTGTGCTTGGATCCAACTCAAGGCAAGAGAGGTGTTACCCTGGGTTTCTCCGAGGGCATTTACAATTAATTGATGGTTATTCTCTTCTATTTGTTCCCAATGAGGTAGAATGTCTGATAGGAGCCATTGAATTGCTCCTATTGCTGATAAAGATGATTTTAGTGGATGTTCTAATTTCTTTAGGACAACAGTATCAGTAGCTAATTTGTTCATTAGGACTTCAGCGTCTATGCTATTCCATACTCCCAGTCCTGTTCCTAAGATACCAGTCACATCTCTTTTTGTTCATTTTGGAGAGGTGAGAGTTCCTCCAGGTAACCATGGCTAGCCAGCCAGTGTAAGCTACTCCCAAAAAGGAAGAACAGTCTGATCTAATTGCTGACACATTAGTGTGGAGTGTAAGTTCCACCCTTTTCAGGGATCAACTAGGGTTAAAGAAAACTCACTGCTGGCCTATATTTTAATTATATAAGGGCCGGTGTTATAAATGTAAGGAGATAACTTAATAGGAGGCCGAGTTAGTGAGGATGGTTGCTTGATATCAATTTTGAATTGAAGGCCTAAACTGGAATGAAATTTGGAGTCTGCCCAAAGACACATTAAGAGCGTTGAGCAGGATACAGTATAATTATACCAACATTTGTGTCCAAAAGGACAGATATGTGTGTTATCAGGATTGTGTCCGTGTTTTTCTCCAGCATAGTCCACAATAATGCATGAAACTGTCTTACACTCAGTCTGGTTTTCAATTTGGCATCCTACTGAAATGATGTCTCCTCTTCTTCCCTTTAAAGACGGAATCTGTTGATCCTCATCTTCATTTTTTACAATCCACTCTTGTCTATGAAAGGTAATGTTATTATGTAGTACTACTACAGATAAATTTAGAGATTTAGCGGGGTGTCAGGTGCAAGTTCATTAGAACCTGTATAAGCATTAACACACGGCCACCCCGTCATACACAAATTCCATATTTTGCATGTGTCAATATTAAATTTAATCATCAGTCCTACTCTATGGTGGGCCCATCCGCAAATCACAAAAACAGGTTGCACTAAGGTGAAGTTATACCAGCAATCTAGGTTGCCATAATCGCAAAATTTCGTGTCTTTTCTAGTCCATGTGGAATCAGCATTATAAACAATCATTTCTGTCTGTTTCCAATGGGTAGATTCATTGATTACTCAGCATCCTACTTAATTTCTTCTCCTGGAGTGCCTCGGAGTAGGAGAACAAAATTTTTCCTGTCCCACCTCCATTCATTTCTTAAGTATATCTCATTTCTGTGCACAGCCAAAGTAGAAAGGTTTAAGCCTGCCCTTTCCCTCAATGTTCCCATACTTCCAGTATATCTTACTAATGCGTGATCCCATGGGTTTTGTGTTTGAGCAGTGGTGATTATACCTACTCCGATTAACAGGAAAAAACAAGTTGGGGTAGGGGCATATAACTGTTGTGGTCGTTGCCATCGATATTGATCCCAGCAGATTAATACAAAGAGGAGGCAAAGGAGTATACATGATGATGTGAAGATGCCGGTGTCTAGTATAATAGTTGCTTCCATGGTGTTGTTAGTGTGGTTCATCGTTTCCTGTAAAAGAAAGAAAGGAAGAGTCTCAGTGGGGGAGGCCAGACGGGTTACCCCTTTTATGATACAGGATAAATCAGTTAATTTAACTTAATAGGTCAGCCTGGTCGTAATCCTAAGGTGATTGCATCAGTTTGGGTAAGTACAGATATTTGTGCTCCTGTATCTATTAGGAATTTAGTTGTTTTTTGCTGAGGACCTACAGGAAGCATAATATAAGGGCCGTCATCACTTATCCATTGATGAATGTCGATTTTCCGGACAGGCAGGCCCAATAGCCATCCGGGGTTTACCCATTTTTTGATTCCTGTTTCTGCGATTCCTTTAACTCCCTTCCCCAAGGGGAAAAAGGATTAGGAGGTCCTGCAGAAGCTGGTCGTGGGGGGGCAGTAGCAGGTGACAGTGCTATGTCTCGCTTTTGAAAAGCTCCTATCAAGCTTAGAATAACTCTAGCCGGTTGTCTATGAATAGCAACTCTGGGAATACCCATTGCCAGGGCTTGTTTCCATAATTCATTTCTCTCTTCCCGGGCCCTCGATTGTTGATTAATGGGTCCCGGTTCTCGAGTCACTCTGAGGTGTTTGCTTAACCTGTCTAACATTTCAACCTATATTTTTTGTTCCACTGGGCACATCATCCCATCCCATTTCTCGTCCATGATTTATGATGTCATGCATTACTCCTGCCCAAGTGGGGAGGTTTCTTTGAAGCAAGGTTGCTTCCTGGTCATCTTCATCACTGACAACATCCTTTATGGCTAACAGAGCATTAAAATCTGTGTCCCTCTTGATCTCATCTCGTTTTGCAATAAGATAAGGTTTGAGCATGGCAGGGGCTCCCCTTATCAACGGCTTTAGCATAGCATAGTCTACAGTTGCCAAGATGGGAACATCAAGGGAACTACGTTTGTGCATGGCCTGAATACAGGCAGCTTTTGTAATAGCTGTGGAGAGCTCACCCAAAAATCTAATGGGTATTAACAAAGGCTCTCCTCTCTCCAATATATCTATTCCACCAGCCCAGTATGCCACCCTACTTGTTCATATTCACATACATGATGGCTGAACTTAATAAAATTATGCAAATGTTTATGATAGCATTTTTTTTAATCATTTGGTGAGGCACCTCAAGTCTATGCTTGATGTGCAATATGCAAAGGGAAGTGTGTTTAGTAACCATAAGGTTATTACTATTCATACATGGACATCAGGTTTTTTTTAATAAAAAACCCACACACACCCCCAACTTTTTGAAGACTGTAAATTTCTTTATGTACATACAGTCTACTAACATCCTCACGCTGTATAGATCCTTAATGCACATACACCACTGATGCATTATTCATTTTATAAGAATAGATCCTAGTACTTCAAATCAAAACAACCAAACTTTAAAGCTAAATAAATTAGTATTAACTTTTAAAATATTTTCAATATAATAGTATACCCAAATTAAATATTATATTAAAATATTAATAATCATATTCAAGAGGTAAATGTACTAATAAATCCTAACAGTGAGAATGCCATGTTAAAGAACTGTTTGAGGAAACGAATGACCCATTTTCTCTGCTCTTTTTCATAGTTTTAATGTCAAGAACAAAACAATAAACACACAAATCAGTAAACAAAACTCCCTTACTTCTTTGTCATCTCAATCCTTAGTTCACATAAGGAAAAAAGTGTGTAGATGCAAATTAAACTGTCCTTACAGAATAAGAACACATGAAAACAGAAATCATATTTTTAACATTCTGAAAATGCAAATGATCTGACAGGTGATAAATCATGAGTTTAAAAGTTAACTATTGTGTACTTTTTTTAGAAAAACTGAGTCCCAAGTTTATTATTACTTAGCAGTGTTTTAAAGATATTACAATAACTATACTGCTATAGAGAAAGGATACTCATTTTTTTCATGCAAATAAAATACATTCATGTTTGGTAATAAATGCTTTCTTAGTCTTTCCCCTTTCCCTTATATTATGTATGCATATAGCTACATATGCATATGATATGAATTTCTTCAAGGCCTTTTATGGTGGTTCTCAGTACAATATCAGAGTGCTTCAGATATTTTTGCTGTATTTGACAGTAGCTCCTTTAAGTTGAGCTTCTGTTTAATCAGTGAGGGAATTGAGGCACAAAGATAGTAGGTTCAAAAGACAGGATCTATGTATTTGAGTTGCATTTGTCATTCATGATGGTATGTGCTGATGATGTGTTGGTATGTGCTCAGCAACTTTGCAAATGAGATCCTAATGTCTGAAGTGAGACACTCAAAAAAAAAAAAGAGAAACCAAAGTCTTCACAGGTTGTTGGATTATCTGGATTATAACATAAGAGCTCTGTCATAGAGCCAAAGGTAGAGCCAGTATTTCAGTTGACTCAGGCATGAGATCATCATTCCCCTCCTGGCTATCTCTTTCCTTACTCAGTTCACTCTATTTCTAACTCTGCAGCGACTGATACAAGAATTCTATGGACAATATCCATTTTTGTTTTATACTTCTGATTCATACTCAATCCATGGTACACTTAATTAATCTGAGGTCATGTGGGAGGAGGAAAAGAAAAAGCCAGGTTTAAGAATGGCTATACATGACTATAACTCATTTGGCTTTATATCTTATGATTCAGTTATAATTATATCATTAATTCTTTTTTTCTAAACTTGCACACTTTTGTAAAAAAACAATGGCATAGAATCACAGTTTGTGGGCTTTCTTTTTTCCCTGAAGGAGTGTGAACCATTGAGACTAATCCAGTTAGCATTTATATGGTTCATTAAGAAGGTCTGGATTTTTAATATTAGAGGTATGTCCTGCGTATATAGAATCTACTAGTTATCATAGCAATAGCATAATTATTTAAAACTTTGCTTGATAAATGTTGACACTTAGTTTGAGTTACTATATTTACCTAACCCTCTGAAATGTACACAAATTATGAAAAATTGTAATTTTGAAATTCTCAAATTTGATATCTTACTAAAAGTATCTGTCCTATATTTTAATGATGAAACATAAGAGTTACGCCTCTAGGGTTTTGGTTTATTTGTTTGAATTTGTCCAAACTTAAAACTCAATGTGTTATTGAAATGTCGCGGTTTAATGCCAGCCAGCAACTAAGCACCACGCAGCCGCTCGCTCACTCCCCCTGCCCCGATGGGATGGGGGAGAGAATTGGAGGAGTAAGAGTGAGAAACACTCCTGGGTTGAGATAAGAACAGTTTAATAATTGAAATAAAGTAAAATAGTAATGATAATAGTAACAATAAAATAATAATAATAATAATATACAAAGCAAGTGATGCACAATGCAATTGCTCACCACCCGCTGACCGATACCCAGACAGTTCCCGAGCAGCGATCGCTGCTCCCCGGCCAACCCCCCCCAGTTTACATACTGAGCATGACATCATATGGTATGGAATAGCCCTTTGGTCAGTTTGGATCAACTATCCTGGCTGTGCCCCCTCCCAGTTTCTTGTGCACCTGGCAGAGCATGGGAAGCTGCAAAGTCCTTGACTAGCATAAGCAGTACTTAGCAACAACTAAAACATCAGTGTGTTATCAACATTCTTCTCCTACTAAATCCAAAACACAGCACTGTGCCTGCTACTAGGAAGAAAATGAACTCTATCCCAGCTGAAACGAGGACAGTATCCACGCCTTCTTCTATACCATCTACGTCATGCACAGGCCCTCCCCTTTCCAATGTGTTCTAATTAATCACTACCACTTTCCCTATCTTGATATATACACACAGATATCATTCCCTTCGTCTATGGCCCATCCCTCTAAAATGTCCATTGAGTTCATTTAGCCCATGACTTTGGGTTCCATCTGTCATCACAGTCTTTCAGAGCAGGAGAGGTGGTGTGCAGTGTTGGATTGTTGCACGCTGAAGCCAGTTCTCATTCCAACATGGTTTCATGAAAGTTCATTTTCATTAAGCTGGGCAATTCTTACTGCAATACCATTGATGTGGCATATAGTAACCATAACATACAGTATTATATACTTACCATTAACATACTCTAATATTAACATTATTACTATATTAACATACAGTTAATATATAACATACAGCATTATATAGCAATTAACATCATACCGTTCAGTTCATTGACTATTTTCACCCAAAATCAGATTCCCTTGAGGTACACATTGGACTTCCCCATCCTTTCGCATCACCCACCAAGTGCACCCAGGTCCTTGAGCAAAAGCAATCCCACGAATGGGTCTGCCTTTGCCAGAGGGGGAGGTCACCCAGACTGTCTTCCCCAGCATATCTCTCAAGGCCCCTTCCAACCTAAAGCATTCTATGATTCTATGATTCTATGATATGTTTTATGTGCACTACAGGGACTTTATCTCCTTCTACAGTACGTAAAAGTTTTCATTGGGCAGGGCCACCTTGATTGGCAGATCCCCTAATATTGACTAACCAGGTGGCTTTTGCTAAATGTGTATCCCAATGTTTGAATGTCCCACCACCCATTGCTCTCAGGGTAGTTTTAACAGTCCATTGTATCGCTCGATTTTCCCGGAGGCTGGTGCATGGTAAGGGATGTGATATACCCACTCAATGCCATGCTCTTTGGCCCAGGTGTCTATGAGGTTGTTTCTGAAATGAGTCCCATTGTCTGACTCGATTCTTTCTGGGGTGCCATGTCGCCACAGGACTTGCTTTTCAAGGCCCAGGATGGTGTTCCGGGTGGTGGCATGGGGCACGGGATATGTTTCCAGCCATCCGGTGGATGCTTCCACCATGGTGAGCACATAGCGCTTGCCTTGGCGGGTTTCTGGGAGTGTGATATAATCAACCTGCCAGGTCTCCCCATATTTATATTTCAGCCATCGTTCACTATACCCGAGGGGCGTGAACCGCTTGGCTTGCTTGATTGCAGCGCATGTTTCACATTCATGAATAACCTGTGCAATACTGTCCATAGTTAAGTCCACCCCTCGATCACGAGCCCATTTATATGTTGCATCCCTTCCTTGATGGCCTGAGGCATCATGGGCCCACCGAGCTATAAATAATTCACCCTTATGTTGCAGTCCAGATCCACCTGAGCCACTTCAATCTTAGCAGCCTGATCCACCTGCTGGTTGTTTCCATGTTCTTCAGTGGCCCGACTCTTGGGTACATGAGCATCTACGTGACGAACTTTTACAACCAGGTTCTCTACCCGGGCAGCAATATCTTGCCAAAGTGCGGCAGCTTAGATAGGTTTGCCTCTGCGCTGCCAGTTGCTCTGAATCCATTGCTGCAACCACCCCCACAGGGCATTTGCCACCATCCATGAGTCAGTATAGAGATAAAGTATTGGCCACTTTTCTCTTTCAGCAATATCTAAAGCCAGCTGGATGGCTTTCACCTCTGCAAACTGACTCGACTCCCCTTCTCCTTCAGCAGCTTCTGCGACTTGTCGTATAGGACTCCATACAGCAGCTTTCCACCTCCGATGCTTTCCCACAAGACGACAGGACCCATCAGCGAACAGGGCATATTGTTTCTCATTTTCTGGCAATTTATTATACAGTGGGGCCTCCTCAGCACGTGTAACCGCCTTCTCTGGTGATATTCCAAAATCTTTGCCTTCTGGCCAGTCCATGATCACTTCCAAGATTCCTGGGTGACTGGGGTTTCCTATTCGAGCCCATTGTGTGATTAGTGCAACCCACTTACTCCACGCAGCATCAGTTGCATGATGTGTAGAGGGGACCCTCCCTTTGAACATCCAGCCCAACACCGGCAGTCGGGGTGCCAGCAGGAGCTGTGCTTCAGTACCAACCACTTCCGAAGCAGATCAAACCCCTTCATATGCTGCCAATATCTCTTTCTCAGTTGGAGTATAGCGGGCTTCGGATCCTCTGTATCCCCGACTCCAAAACCCTAGGGGTCGACCTCGAGTCTCCCCTGGTGCTTTCTGCCAGAGGCTCCAGGTAGGGCCATTCTCCCCAGCTGCGGTGTAGAGCACATTTTTAATATCCTGCCCTGCCCAGACTGACCCAAGGGCTACTGCATGAACTATCTCCCGTTTAATTTGTTCAAAGGCTTGTTGCTGCTCAGGGCCCCATTTGAAATCATTATTCTTCCGGGTCACTTGATGGAGAGGGCTTACAATCTGACTGTAATTTGGAATATGCATTCTCCAGAAACCCACAACGCCTAAGAAAGCTTGTGTTTCCTTTTTGCTAGTTGGTGGGGACATAGCTGCTATTTTGTTGATCACATCCATTGGGATCTGATGATGTCCATCTTGCCATTTAATTCCTAAAAAAAATTGGATCTCCTGTGCAGGTCCCTTGACCTTTACTTTGTTTTATGGCAAAACTGGCCTTCAGAAAGATTTGGACTATTTTCTTTCCCTTCTCAAAAACTTCTTCTGCTGTGTTGCCCCACACAATGATGTCAGCAATGTACTGCAGATGTTCTGGAGCTTCACCCTAATCCCGTGCCGTCTGGATCAGTCCATGGCAAATGGTGGGGCTGTGCTTCCACCCCTGGGGCAGTCGGTTCCAGGTGTACTGAACACCCCTCCAAGTGAAAGCAAACTGGGGCCTGCACTCTGCTGCCAAAGGGATGGAGAAAAATGCATTAGCGATGTCAGTTGTGGCATACCACTTGGCTGCCTTTGACTCCAGTTCGTATTGAAGTTCTAGCATGTCTGGCACGGCAGCACTCAGTGGCAGTGTGACTTGGTTCAGGCCACGATAGTCCACTGTTAGTCTCCACTCCCCATTACACTGTCGCACTGGCCATATGGGACTGTTAAAGGGTGAGCGAGTCTTGCTGATCACTCCCTGGCTCTCCAGTCGACGAATCAGGTTATGGATGGGAATCAGGGAGTCTCGGTTGGTGCGATATTGCCACCGGTGCACCGCTGTGGTCGTGACAGTGCCTGTGGCTGTGGTTCGAGTGTCCCCCGTGCCTGTCGTCTTGTCATCAGATCCAGAGACCTTCTTTTTCCCTTGAGGGTACTGAATAGTGTTGAACAGGGCTCGATAGGCATGGGCCAGCCCCCAGCGTGTTGCAATGATTTGTGTGTCTCTCGAGTTGCCAGGGTGACAACATACTTTTTCCAAATACTTTACTAGTTCTTCAGGATTCTGCACTTGTTCAGGGGTGAAGTTCCAAAACACAGGAGGTGCCCACTGTCCTAGGTACTTGCCCATACACCCTGCCACTCATAACTCTCCAGCCTTGGGGCAGATCTCTGGATGATATTCTTAAATTGCCTACTAACCTTTGTCAAAACCGAAACAGAATTCTCAAGAAATAGCAATAGAAGTATCTTAACCACCCAAGGATGTTCAAGATACTGAAAAGTTATTGTAATGAAGGAGGAAACATCATAGAAGAATGTAGCGAAGGTGCCATTCTCTATTTCCTCCACAACAAGCCTCTCCGAGGAAGAGGTATAATTTCTAATTCTCTCTGTGAGGTGGTACCCGAAGTACAGTAATGGTTTCAGTACAAACACCAAATACCAGATAATGCTCAAGGTCAGTGTTTTAATAAGGAATGTACCA
Organism: Pelecanus crispus; assembly: GCF_030463565.1. Lineage (NCBI taxonomy): Eukaryota > Metazoa > Chordata > Aves > Pelecaniformes > Pelecanidae > Pelecanus > Pelecanus crispus. The sequence goes on from NC_134675.1 coordinate 16,895,990, forward strand.
GGCAAAACATCACTAATCACTACAGAGCATTTCAAACTGCACAAAGCAACACCAATCTTTAACATGCACAGCAAAAAAAGGAGCATGGTGCAGACCAGCTGAACTAATATCGTGACTGGCAACTGTTAACAGACTCCTTAATACGCTCTGGTTAATCTGTTATTATCTGAAACCCTTTGGGCCCCACGTTGGGCACCAGAAAGGACTGTTGTGGTTTAGCCCCAGCCAGCAACTAAGCACCACGCAGCCGCTCGCTCACTCCCCCTTCCCCTGGTGGGATGGGGGAGAGAATCGGAGGCGTAAGAGCGAGAAAACTCCTGGGTTGATATAAGAACAGTTTAATAATTGAAATAAAGTAAAATAGTGATGATAATAATAACAATATAATAATAATATACAAAGCAAGTGATGCACAATGCTGTTGCTCACCACCCGCTAAACGATACCCAGCCAGTGCCTGGGCAGCAACTGCTGCCCCCCAGCCACCTCCCCCCAGTTTATATACTGAGTATGATGTCATATGGTATGGAATATTCTTTGGTCATTTTGGATCAACTATCCTGGCTGTGCCCCCTCCCAGTTTCTTGTGCACCTGGCAGAGCATGGGAAGCTGAAAAGTCCTTGACTAGCATAAGCAGAACTTAGCAACAACTAAAACATCAGTGTGTTATCAACATTCTTCTCATACTAAATCCAAAATACAGCCCTATGCCAGCTACTAGGAAGAAAATTAACTCTATCCCAGCTGAAACCAGGACATTAAGTCAAAATACATTGTCATGAATTAATGAGTTTTGAAAAAAAACAAAAAGTAGCAGGTGTATGTTAATGATGTTTTGGGTTTTGTGTTCTCTTTGTGTTTGACTTTGCTGAAAGATTCCAACCTTTTCAGTATTTTTGAAAAGCCTGAAGATGTACTTTGAATATTTTTTGATATAGCATATCTTTAAATGAATGACATGAAATGAAAGTTAGCTTTTGGAAATATATTGATGTTTCTGTTATTGTGTTGCATCTTCCCCCCACCACCACCCAATATATATACACAGAGAGATGTAAGTCTTACCATGCAGCAACCTGAAAGATAATAGCTTTCTAGTTTGTAGTTCAAAAGTCTATTACGGTCATAAATTATTGTAAATCAAAATGTTAAGACAACTTTTCTTTTGTGCAGAAATCTGGTCAAGAAAATAACATGCGTATTCTGAAAGGGAATGTTATGAAGCAAGAAATTTTCTAAAGATTCGAATAGGAGGTCATTAGTACTATGTGATTGCAATGCTTCTGTTAAAACCATATTTTATGAAAATGGCTGAATTTATTAGGTTACCTTGCTAGATTACCCACTGTAACTATATGCAATTCTGTCAAAGTAAGAGAAGTTGTACTAAGTGTAATTGCATTACTTACTTCCACAGTGTAGCACAAGACATAGTGTGCTTTGATTCACCAAGGAATTGCTTGGTACTCAAAGCTGCTCAGAGTCATTGTTATACTTCGGAAAAGTTTCCTAGTTTGTAGTATTCACTGCACTATTTCCTTTAAGAAAATGCTTATGTTTTGAAATGGAAACTGATAGGCAGAGATATGTGTTACATCTGAAGACTGAATGATCTTCTAATGAATTTGCTTTCAAGAAGTCCTGGATATTTTTTTGTGTTTATGTATAAATTGCTATAATAAAATAAGAAACAAATGGTGGACTAGAATAACAACATGTAGTTTATAGATTTTTTTTTTTAAAGTAATTGTGTGTGTGGGTTTTTTTTCCAAATGTCACATTATCAAGTGTTTGAAGTGTTTATGTGGGTTTTTTGTGTGGTTTTTTTTTTTTTTTTTAGCTTATTTGCACTAATCTTGATGAGCTCAGGGAATTAATCACAAAGACTGAGAATGAACTCACACATCTGGAGGACATGAAAAAGAAATCGGTATGTGACGAAAAAGAAAACTGTTGTATGAATATAAATCTATTCCAGTTATTTTCTGAGGCTTGTCAACAGAAGACTTTGTCTCATCAGTAATTGCATGGAGCCCCATAAGGTTAACGTCTGGAAAAGTTATATTTATTTTCATCATCTTTTTATATACAGCACTCAATTCACAATGTTGTCATAAGTAAAATTGATAACTACATATCAATGTTTTTGCATTGCCCAAATAGAATGTGGGTAGCAGCAGTATCTTAGAGTTAATTCACTCCTATTAATCACGTGGATATTCTTTCTCGAAGCCAGATTCTGCTTAACCAAGCAATGATGGGGTAGAGTTCTCACATTTGCTTATGCAGTGCTGATCAAATGTTCTCATGCATTGACACTCTCATGTCATTTAACATGATTCCTGACACATCCTCTTTTGCAAGCAATTATATTTGGCTTTTTCCTATTCGATTAGATGGTCCAGGAAAGATGCCCTTTCTGGTTCTAGAACAAAGACCGATGGAAAATTTTTTTCCTAGCATATATTGGATCACCTCATAGTTGTTTTAAGACAATTGGTATCCAAGATAAGAAGTGGTAGGTGCCATGCCCTCAACTTCCAGCAGAAGCCATGCCTGCTACTGACAGTCACATGTCCTGCTTACCCTGGAAGTCCCTACCCTCTTCTGGTCACATAGTCTGTTTACTCTACTTCCTTTTGCTCCTGAGGGGCTGCCATTTTATAAAATGGCATACCTCGTGATTTCACACTGCCCTGGCAGTTTTCACACTGGCAGGACCAGCCACCCCTTCCAAGTAACTTGTGTATTGGGTATAAATGGCAAGGTTTTGGTAGTGGGGTGGGGGTGTGTGGCAGTGGCCTGTGGATAAGTCCATGCCAGAACAAGTACTTTCCTGAAGGGACTGCAGCCCATGGAACCCATGTCAGAGCAGAGGAAACAAGACAGAAGGAGAAGCGGAAGAAAAGAGTAAGGAACAAGGAGCAACAGAAACCACTATGCACTAAACCCAACCTCCTGCACCTCCTGTCCCCTCACCAAAGGGAATGGGTATAATCTGTGGCAATGACAAGGGGAGTGGAGACTTGGAAGGGGGAGGAGAGGTGTCTGGAGTGAAGTGGAGCCTGGGAAAAGGTGAGGAAAGGTGTTTTCCCTAGGTGTTTAAATGTTTATCTTCTTTGTTTTTCAATACCCAAATCAGTAATTAAATGTTTATGTTAATTGGCAATAAATTAAGCTAAATTCCCCATGTCGAGTCTGTTTTGCCCATGACAACATGGAAGTATGTTAGAAAAGGAAGCCCCCTTGCACTGCATGCAGAGGCCACCATTTTTTATGACATCATTAGCCCCCCCCCCCCATATTTTCATATTGCTCTGTGATTAGGTGGTTACCAGTTTTTGATACCATCATACTCATGTGATCTCAGAGCAAGACGAAACATATTTGGGGTGGGGAGTTCATAAGCCGGGGGGGGGAGGTGTGTGAACAAGTCAAAACATGCCCAACTGCTACAGATCCATACTCAGAGGCCCACCGAGGGCCCCCCGTGCAACCTCTACTCCATGCAAAGAAGAGATGAATCCTGTGAGCTGGAGAGGTCCACACAGGACCACCAGGATGACCATGCAGTATTAACTGGGGCAGCCTTTGGGCTTTGCGCTGTGCTGCAAGAAACAGGCAACACTGGCCTCGAAAATGGAAAAACAGATGGAAAAAAACTACTACTTTCGAGGAACATGTATGTGGGGAAAATAAGGAAAAAGCCCCAAAGGGCTTCCTAAGACCAGAAGAACCAGTTGACGGGCCTGTGAATCGGAAACTATATTTCAAGGTAAGTTTCACACAGAAAAGGGTGGGTGATGGAACTGGGGGAAGCCCCCTTTACCCACAGCTGTGGGGGAGCTTACAGCTACCTATAAGACCAATATGGGGTGAAAGCTTGTGCTACATGTATTTCCTTATCCTCTAGGTTGATGATGACTTTATAGAATGTTTTAAAAATCTCTGGCTGACTGACTGTGGAGGAAGAAGACAGAAGCGTGCTGTGCACTGTTCATGTTCCTGTCTGGGCCTACAACTGTCAAAGAAAGGAGAATGGGTATAGAAGGGACACTGGTGTTTGAGGGGGGGGAAAAAAAGGAAAAAGGCTGGAGAAGCCTGGCCAGTGACCAGCACCCCTCATACCCTGTTAATAAAGTTTCTCTGTCCATGAGTGCAATTGTCCAATGTTTGATTTCTTTACATTTGTATAGCAGCAGCATGTTAGCAGACTTGTCTATGTCTCTGCTTCTGTTAAAAGATATCCACTATGCTACTGGGGACGTTGGAAGCTTTAGGGCTGTAAATCGCCTTTCTGAAGCTGCTAAAGGCAAATAGCCAATCTGAACAGAAGCAATGTGGCAACCTGGCTTGCAAACCAGAATGCTTACAGTTTACACAAGGCAGCAAGAAAGCACTTTAAAAGAAAAAAGGTGTGGCAGAAGTGGATGCTCAATAGCAGACAGACTTGGTGAATATGAGACAGTTTTCCAAACACAGTGATGGTATTAAGTGCATCTTAATGGTGCTAGACATATTATCCAAGCATGCTTGGGCCATTGGTCGAAAAGGCAAAACAGGTTCTGAAATAGCTGGGGTTTTTGAAACCATTTTTATCAGGGGGCATGCACCTCAGAAATTACAGACTGATTGGGGAAAAAGTATTTTTAAACAAGCTGTAAAAGCAGTATAATGCTCATAATTTTATTGCTAATAATGGAGTAAAAGACTCTGTCATAGAGCATTTGAACAAGATGCTCAAAACCAAGCTATTTTACAGCACACAAAACTTATTGCTACACTGATGTGTTATCAGACCTTTTAAAGAGCTATAACCATAGCTTCCACAGAACCATCATAGAATAGCCCAGATTGGAAGGGACCTCGAAAGATCATCTGGTCCAATCTTTTGTGGGAAAGGGAGCCTAGATGAGATTATCTAGCACCCTGTCCAATTGCATCTTGAAAACCTACAGTGATGGGGACTCTGCCATGTCCCTGAGGAGGTTGTTCCAGTGAATGATTGTTACTGTAAAAAATTTCTTTCTTATATCAGAGCCAAGCCTGTGGGCATGAACCCTTTAAACTCTGCTGGGATTTGGAAAACTGTATACAGGGATGTGATTAAAATTAAAGAATCTGTGCCTCTGCTCAAAAAGGGAGACCAGGTCAGAGTGTCTAGAACAAAAGAGAAATTTGAGAAAAGTTATGAGCAGACATTCAGGGATGAAATTTTCATAGTAGCTGAAACTGCGAGGAGGAGATTGATACCCATATACTGCTTGATAGACTACAATCACAAAGCAATCGAGGGAACATCTTACCCTGAAGAACTTAAAAAAATGAGTCTTGACATGGACAGAATCTACAATGAGGTTGGCCTTCATTTTAGATAAACGGCTATATCAGTTGAGTGGGTCAACTGGTTGTGTAAATGGTCTTCCCTAAGATAATCAATAGAAAGTATTATTAACTTCCTGAGCCAGCCAGACCAACATGTGGGAAGTGTATATGTAGCTCAGCCTAACACAGAGTATAAAAACTGAACCGCCAACAAAATTAATTTTGAAGAGAGCAATGGGCTTGAGCTGGCTTCAACTTATGTATTCCTTCCCATAGACTGGGGATGCCCAGCATCATGATGGTGAGCATGCAGAGACCGGTAATGGGAATCATGTTTGTATTGTGATCCAACTGTATGTTGCAATTGCTATATTGTGTTTGTGTTGTGATTTCAGTATATTTCTGTATCACTCAGCTAAATCAAAGTCCCATGCAATGTCAAATACCTTCAAATAAGTAAATTTGATATCAAACATTAAACCCTCATCATGTGGAATATCTAGAAGAACCTGGTCAGAGAGTATTGGGCTCTTTAAAGGAGGAGAAATGTGACCTGTGATCATTTTGTTCTTCCCTGAAGTGATAATTAATATAATGAAGTCTTGAAGTCTGTTCTTGACTAAAGCTTCTACCTGTGTCTATTCAGCCTATGAAACAATTGTTTCTTCGTAGTTTATGCAGTGACCATGTCTAGTTCATATTTGTTTTTTCCCTATATAAATCAGACTGCCTTATTTACAGGTAAATAAGTCTTTTCAGCTTTACCAGCTTCTGCTTTTTACTCTACAGTTAGTTTTCATGAGGTTTTTTTATTCTATTTTGTTTTCATTCATCCTATTCTTTGCTAAACATAAGATTCCAATCTGACCAGGTAATCTCTGACCAGGTTCTTTTAGATATTCCTCACGTGTAGAATTTAATTTTTAATACCAAATGTACTTATCTGAAGTTATTTGATGTTACAACGGGATTTTGATTTAGCAGCGTACTGAAAGCACAGCAACATACTGAAATCACAATACAAGTACAAATTACACTTAGCAAAGTATACTAATTGCAATATACAGCTGAATCACAAATGTGATTCTCATTACCGGTCTCTATATTATGCCCACCTTCATGATATTGGGTGTTCTCAGTCGCCAGGAAGCAATATGTGGGTTGAAACCAGCTCAAGCCTGTTGCTTCAAATTTCTTTTTGTTTATTGTTCTGGTTTTATACTCTATTTTGAGCTGAGCCACGCATATACCCCCCATGTTGGTCTGGCTAAGGAAGACATATATTTGCATTCTTTATATTAACTCAGGGATGAACAGTTATATAGCCATTTGTTTCATCAAACTGATATAACCAGTTGATTTGCTCAACTGGTTGACCTAGTTTACCTCAGTTGACCCACCCAACTGATGTAGTGTTTAGCTAGAACAAAGGCCACCCTCTGGTCCCCTTTGTGTTAAGTTCAGCTTTCTTTGCAACAGCTGTAGTCAGTCACTCCCTACCTTCTTCCCTGACCTTCATGAGCTATGACATAGCCCTTTCCTAGCTCCTCACAGTCTTCTTCCATTGTAGGGGTTCATTGATTGGTCATATAATCACATTGTTTATTTTGGCTTTTTTTGATTTTTGATATGATACATTCCACTAATATTATGCAGTATATCAACTCATCCTTCTACAACTCTCTATGAAATGTTATACGTGGTCTTTAAGAGGAAAATAAATCTGCATCATTAATATTAGTTTGCACATTCACAGCTAATTCTGTTGACTATTGACATTAATAAGCAATATCAAATGCCTAATTAGGCTACAATATAAAAGTAGGCTATTTTCTAAAACAGTACTTGATGGAAGCTTATCTTCAGTATGTTACATATGCACTATGACCAGGCCACAAATGAGGGGATATTAGAAGACAATTTCCTGACTTCTGTCTTCAACATCAAACATTGTATGGTAATATGGTACCATTTTCCATATAAAAACTTTGGGGTTTGTAACTTTAATTAAAGAATGAATGAATAGCCATTAATTCTGTTCTGTAACATCTAAATGATTATTCATAAAAATAAACAGTGGCTCAAGTCCTCAAATAAGCATGCAGCTTGACATTGTACAGTACACAGTGGGCAGACCTGCTAGGAACAGGTAGAAAGGAATTTGTTCCACTAGTCATGGAGAGCACTGTTGCAGACTGCTGAAACAATGCCATGACAGGCCTGGATCAGCTTTTCCTGCCCTAAATTTCTGTGCATGCCAAAATACAGGTAGCTATTAAAGAACAGACCTCTACCAAAAGCTAAAGACGTATATAAAAAAGGTTCCTAAGTCTTGCTTCTTTTTCTGCTGCAGAACCATACTGTCTCGTCAGAGAGGTGGTTAAAACAAAATCATCAGTGAAGTAAAAATGCACTGAATTGGTATAGTGACAGAAGCATTATAATGTACATTATCTGGTTGTGTAGCTGCCCATATATACATATTCTCTCATTTTTGTGAGTGACTTGATAATAAAGTTTTTAGAACAAATATTTATAAGGCATACATGTTTAAGAATGTAAAAAGATGTGTTTCACAGCATTATATTCACTGTGATTTTTTTTTTTTTTTTTTTTTCATATCACATATTGCCTGTCAGGAAGCAGCAAGGATAGCTGCTCTGCAAATGTAGGTCAGCTGGGAGCTGAGGGTGACAGCAAGGCAGGGGCAGTGCCCTCACCAACAGGGTGTACTTCCACTGCACCCGAGGAAGAAGAGCAGAGCAGGTCCAGTAATGGTAATCAGGGTCAACCACAGTCCAGTTATGGCCAGGCAAGTTCAGACTGATGAGGCAGGGCCGTGGTCAAGCCAGGTTGGGGTCAGTAAGGTATGCTGCTGGGCAGAGCATACCTACAGCATAGCTCAGGCAAGACCCAAGGGTGAGGGCCTGAGCTTAAATGCAGCCCCAAGCAAAAGGGGGAGGTCCCTGCCAAGGCATCTCCCAGCTCTTTCTCACACATTAGTGGTTTTACCAGCAGTCTGATCCCAAGTTACATGGCTGCACCATATCAGAGCTGCCCTTGAGCACAGGCAGCCAAACCCCAAGAAGCAGGGGCAGGGGGAGGGTGCAGAGCCTGTTGGTTCCCTCAGGGCCCTGACAGCAACTATTTAAATGAATAGTGAGGAAAACTGTGTGCTGTGCATGCACACTACTAATTTTTTCACAATGTTTTTTTTTTTTCCTCAGTCAGCCTTTCCAGTTTTAACAAAACAAGAATTCTTTATGGATGATTATACATGCTAAATTTCAGTTTGGAAAAGAAAACATTTTTTAATTGCAAGATTGATTTAAAAAACTAAAGGTTTTTACAGCTGTAATGTGTTCCTTACTCCATAGTCTGTTAGTTTATAAATGGCCAATTTACAGAACTTTCCTTTTAAGGGCTTTATCTAGAATTTCAGATGAGCAAAGTGTAATGCAAAATGTGTGTGTGTGAATCCTGAAAATGATACCAACCTTTGTTTTTGTAAGGGTCTATATAAATTTTATCACTTATACATTAAATGACATAGTTATACAATTTTTATAGAAATATCTCTTTAATATTAACTTCTGAAGCTTTGCATATTTGATTGCCTTCCTTGACCTGAAATGTCTATGACATATATTAAGGTTACTCATATAAACAATTTTAAACATGTGGTGTAATGATTAGCAGGGTTTTATTCATTTCTAATTTTCAGTAATCTGAAAAAGTAAACATCTCTGCACTGTTGCTTTTATAAATTAGGATATTATCTTTTTGCATTACACAAACTGTAGAGTATTAGCTTTGCCTTATGAAGGTTGGTAATAGACATTGTGAGACTTAATATTTTTCTAGTCATTATGTTTCTACGTTGTAAGTGTACCAAGATTGTTGTAGGACTACTATAGTATAACAAGATTCAGATATAATGCAATTCTAAATATTATTTATGTTTGCAGGGAAGATGGTACCATCGAAAGCAAGCTGTAAAGGAGTTACATAGTACATTAATACGACTACTTAATGAACTGTTACCATGGGAACTAAAGCTAATGAAAGCATTTCAAAGAAACAGGTAATTCACTGCTCTTTTTAACAATAATACAAGAAATCTGAAACAAAACACAGCTCCTTACTTTTAAAAAACAGTCCATCTTAGCTGTTTTCTAAAATCATGGTGTTGTGGTTTAACCCAGCAGGCAGCTAAACACCACACAGCCGTTTGCTCACTCTGTCCCCCTCCCCAGTGGGATGGGGGAGGGAATTGGGAAAACAAAGGAAAAAAAAAGTAAAATTAATGGGTTGAGATAAAGACAGTTTAATAGGACAGAAAAGGAAGGGATAATAATAATGATGATGATGATGATAAAAGAATATACAAAACAAGTGATGCACAATGCAATTGCTCACCACCTGCTGACCAACGCCCAGCCAGTTTCCGAGCAGCGATCGCTGCCCCCCGGCCAACTCCCCCAGTTCATATACTGAGCATGACATCATATAGTATGGAATATCCCTTTGGTCAGTTTGGGTCAGCTGTCCTGGCTGTGCCCCCTCCCAGCTTCTTGTGCACCTGGCAGAGCATGGGAAGCTGAAAAGTCCTTGACTGGCATAAGCAGTACTTAGCAACAACTAAAACATCAGTGTGTTATCAGCAATATTCTCATCCTAAATCCAAAACACAGCACTGCTACTAGGAAGAAAATTAACTCTATCCCAGCTGAAATGAGGGCAACCCTAAATAATTCTAAGATTTAAGGAAGTACCAAAACCTTATTTTTACTGTTATAGTGGTTGAGTTTAGGTCCAGGCTAGAATCTATATTCTGTCCTAGACAATTTGCTAATTACTAGCATCTCTTCGCTGTTTTCTTAATGAATCTCTCTGATGTCATGTTTACCACTGGCTGAGCTCTGTAGTTCACTGTATTTATATGCTAAAATACCACTAGATCTCATCTGAGCAATGATATAGAAGAAAGAAAAAGGGAGAAAGTAGCATTGTGTGACTATCGAGGTAAGTATCGTGTCATGGTGGATATTATTTTGCAAGAGTGTTCACATGGAGTGAAGTACCTATGTACTTCTATCTTCTGCACATTTCTAATGGAATATGAGCTTCTGGAAGTGAGTGGCAGCTATTTTAGTGGCTGAAAAATGAGGAAGGTGTTTTACTGAAACAAGGAACATTATGGTCATCTAACTGCACCGAAGACATGATGCATTCCTGAAAGCAAGAATTGCTTATTTTTCTAGATGAAGCTGTCTTCAGAGGAAAGAATATATTTGTAGATTTGTTACAGATGTACCTGTATTGATTAGGGTATTAATTATCATAGTGTAAGGTGGAAAGCAGGAAATGGAGACAGGAAAGTAGTGATGGGTCAAATTTTACTCAGTCTTGTTGCTTATTGTTAAAGGACTTAAGAGGATAGAATTTCATTTCAGTGAGGGAAGACTTTTAGAGACTTGAATATAGCTACCCTGCACATTTTTAAAGGACATAGGTTATTGTAGGCTATCTTTTTTATTTGAAATTCTTTTTTGAGAAACTTACAAATAAAAGCATGAAGAAATTGAGTATTGTTCCTCAATAAAGTTAGTTGTTGTGTGTCATTATTTTCAAGGTCTCGATTGAAGAAAGACTATGATAACTTTCAAAGACAGCCAGACCATGATAAATTTACCAGAGAATTATGGAGTAATGACAAAAGTGAGGGTGATGCTGGCAAAGAGTCTTTTGAAGCAGTAACCAGTAAATCTTCAGAGTCTGCAGAACATGAGGATGTTTCCAAAAAAGATCACCTAGACTTTGGTAAGTACTTACTGAAATTTAATAGCCTGGACTTGATTCAAGGGCCTATCAGTTTTTTTCATGCGTGTTTCTGTCACATGTTTTACCTTAATTATAGTGTAAACATACTGGATTTTGTGATGTACTTCTGATAGATGGTAGACCAGGAGAAGTGGGCAGAGATGACCTAGATGAGAATTTTGATTTTATGTATTAGTAAGCTTTTGCCATTTTTGTGCTTAATTATTTCTGTGATAAAATAGTAGGCCTGCTCAGAAGAATTTACATTAAATCAGCTGTAGCTTAAGTTGTTAAAAAAAAGTAAAATACATTACAGATGATTAATGATGTCATCACCTCAGAAACTGTTCTTGATAGCTGTCCTGACAGATGTTTATGAACTAGCACTTTGCCTTCATCTGAACATTGTCAAACTGTCATATAGGTGTATCAATTGCAAATTTGTAAAACACTTAAAATTTTTACTTTACTATTTTTGCAGATGAAATGAAACTGTTAGAGATGGTTTTGCCTACAGGAAAAAACAGACTTCTAAAAAGAGATTGGACTTCTAAAGAAATACATAAGACACTGCCCAAATCTGTTAAACGACAGTCCGAGCAGAACAGTTGTCTGGATGATAGCACAAATGAGCTTTCACCGAGAAAGAAAGCTAAGTTGAGCACTACTGAGGCTATAGTCCAGAGTTCAGAAAGTGGCATGCAGACAAACAGTTGTTTGACTGAGCTGAAACAATATGAACAATCAACTCCAGAATCATTTTTCCTGTCAGATCCTGCAACATCAGTATCAAACTTTCTGAAAGGGACCAAACCCATCCAGGCCTTGCTTGCCAAGAGTATTGGAAACAAAGTGACATTAACAAATCGACTGCCACCTCCCCCAGGCATAAATGTATCTACTTCTGAAAAAACAGTTATATCACCTATGGAATCACTGCCAATAAAACAAGCACTGCCTTGCCAGACCAGTTCAAAAAGTCCTTTGCAAACAGCATACAAAATCCCAGGTAGCCATTATGTATCAAGAGACCTTCACAACAGCTCAGTGAAAATTCAAATGCAAGCTGTGATTGACCCTAAAACTGGAGAAAAAGTCATGCAACAAGTCATGCAACCTAAGAATTTTCTTATTCAGCAGAATGAAGGAAAAACTATATCGAAGAACATTCATTCATGGCAACAAAAGCCTCCTGAACTGCACTGTACAACCTTCTCACAAGCAGCAATTGTCAATGTTTCTTTAACACCTGTCCTGGTAACACCAACTGCACATGCTACCAATACACTGCCTAGTACAATTTTTAACAAGCATATTATGCATCTGTCACAGATAACTAGTCCTGTGAACAGAATGCAATCATTGCCTTCTATAAACTCAACAAGTAACTTATTATCATCAACAATTACAGTGAGCCACAGTGAAACTGACAAAACCAAGCCTACAGTTTCAGCTGCCTCATTCCCTAAATCTTTGTCTTTACCCACTGTTTCTACAGGTAGTCAGCCTTTTACATCAGCAACAACATTAAGTGGATCTACAAATACTACTTCTTCCTTTCATAGTCTCACATTACAGAACACCAGTGACTCCTTTGAAGCTAAGCAAGAACTAAAAACAATGTGTATAAGAGAATCACAGGCTATTCCGGTCACAACACGAGGTGGGAACACAGGTATTGTTAAAGTACAGACAAACCCAGACCAGACTGCAGCTAATAGTTTGTCTCCTAATTCAGCTTTTGCTTATGCACCTCAACTTAAGGCATTTTTGGTGCCAAAATCCACAACATTATCAACCTCTACTCTTTCATCTATAACAACAGCCACGTCTGATTTTCCAGTTTTTGGACAAGCATCTGTTTCTGTGTTTGCCACCTCAGCAGCTGCTTCTTTCAACATTCCATCTTTTCCTGCTGGCTTAAATCAGATAATGGGGGAAAATTTCAAATGTATGTCAGGGCTGCTTCCTCATGGGGGCATTTTGAATCAAACAGAGAAAACCTGTCATGTATCCTCTCCTACTTTCTTGGCCCCCCTTTCCTCAACTAGCACTTTGATGACAGCAATTCCAAGCAGTCCTGTTAATGCAATTAGTGTTAGACAGGATAACACTGGCATTACCCCAAATTCTTCAATGCAGCAACAAGGTGATACTAAAGCTAAAAAACATCCCCTTATACAATCTGAGATTAGTACAGCAACAAATGGTGATGTAATCAGTGGTACACCAATTCAAAAAGTTATGTTAGTCAAAAATCCATCTATTTTATCTCCATGTGGGGCTACAGGAGTCAATATTATACCTTCTCTAACTTCCACTGGTGTAAGTGCTCAGAAATTAGTTTTCATTAATACACCACTTCCTAGTGGTGCATCAATCACTAATCTAGTTGTGGAGTCATCAAAACAGACCCTCCCTTCTTCCCTAAACAAAACATTTGTTAGTGCCACAGAGCAGCCACAGTTGGTTTTGATCCCATCTACAGTAGAAGTACCAATAAAAAAAAAATTATCACCTAATGTGGCTCAAATAAAAGATGTGAAAATTGGACTAAACATAGGGCACGCCTTTGTAAATACCAAAGGCAATGAACAACAAACTCCACCAATTAATATATTGCAATCTGTCAATTCTAAGGGAGAAAACAAAAAGAGTATGGGTCTTACTTTATGTTTATCAAGCAGTGGTAGCTTGGTTCCAGTACGTTCAGGATTTACAAGTCAAAATGTTACATCATTGAATAAATCCATAGGTGTTGTAATGAAAGCTGCAACTGCCTTTACAGTAACAGCAGCAAATGCATGTTTGGAATCTGTTTCAGTAACACCAAGTGAGACTTCTGTTGGGACACAACCTACTGTCTTGATTGATGGAAACAACACTTCAAGAATAAGGCCGGGTTTAGCTAAGCAACTGTGTACATTGAATATGAGAAATACTGTGGGTATATCAACCATGGAAACAAGACATCTTGCTTCACCTGTGCTAATTTCAACTACACGACCAACAGTATCTCCTCAGAACTTATCATCTACTTTACAGTTTCCAGCTGTTGGCCTGCCTGGATCTGTAGCCATCTCCCCCAAAGTGATACATACAGTTCCTCATTTGATAGCAGTTCCAAATCTCCCCTCACTTCCAAAAGACCAGCCACCCGCATTGCTTCAGTTTCAGTTACCAGGTATTTCAGCTGCTTTGCCATCTAATGCAGATATTTGCAAGCCTCAAACTATATTGTCCTCTGCTTCACAAAATACAGGTAAAGTAATTAATTTTCCCAGCTTTTCTTCTCTGCAATACCAGCAGATGTCTCCCAGTATAGTGAAAGAAAGTCATACTTACACCTGTGCTTCTGCTATTCAGATGTCTACAACTTCACCCTCTGTAACAAGCCAGGCAGATCAGTTGAATGAACCTTGCATTCAACAGAAAATAATTATTAACACCAGCATGCCTTTGTCCCCTGGAACTGAGATAATGATTAATGGTACTCATTTTATTGTTCCATCACAAGGCCTTGGACCTGGCAGCCATGTTGTTCTCCTCTCTTCTCATACAAAGCAGACGACTCTTCCTTTAGCTATTAACCATGGTCAAGGGGCTCAAGGTGTACCGATTGTTAATCCTGTACCCCTAAATATCACACTAGCACCCACTAATTCATTAAACTGGCAAACATCAAAACATCCTTTGAAAAGCTCTACAAAAATTGTGAACTCTTCTGGGTCTGCAAATGCTTTACCCACTGTACACACAGTGCCCCAGATATTGAATACTCCTGCTAGCTCATGTGCTTCACTATCAACAACACTGTCTATGTCTTCAGTGATAAAACCTCCAGCTAATCTTTTAGTTGCAACTTCTTTGATTTCTGCCATGCACCCTGGGATCTCTCAGTTATCAAGTAACACTTCAGTGTTTGCCTTAGATACATCTATCAAAAAACTGTTGGTAAGTCCAGAGGGAGCCATTCTGAATGCTATCAATACTTCAGCATCAAAAGCTTCATCACTGCCTTCTGTTGTAATGTCCACAAGCAGAAATCCTATCACTGTCTTTCCTTCTTTTCAATCATCTTGCCTAGATAAACCTGAAAAAGCTGCATACTGAACTTAGAGCAAATGAGCCACTTTGAAATGTTGAGGCATTCTTTTTCTTTGGAAGTGGTTGTTATAACTTAAACAATTTCTTATTTTGTTTAAAACAGTGGATTTCTTTAAAAAATTGTTAGATTATGGCTCTTTTCTATTTGCTTGTGGGGCTTGAGAGGAGGAGCAATATATTCAGGTTCAGTCAGAGTTATGCTTTCAGAGGGTTAATAAAATAGTCACGGCATGAATTTGTATATATTCCTGAATTCTTAACAATCTGTACTAAACTATATGTACAAAGAACTATGCTTTTTATTCATGTTTTGTTGACCCAATGTATAAGGTTTTTTCTTTTTTTTTAGTAATTTTGGACCAGTGTACTGTTTGGCAACAATGCAGAAGAATC
The DNA here is from genome assembly GCF_030463565.1 of Pelecanus crispus. Lineage (NCBI taxonomy): Eukaryota > Metazoa > Chordata > Aves > Pelecaniformes > Pelecanidae > Pelecanus > Pelecanus crispus. The sequence continues at coordinate 16,911,639 of NC_134675.1, forward strand.
TGCATGTAATAAATCAAGGTGCTATACTGCTTTGTGTTGGTAATAGTTTAAAAGTGTGTATATCTGTTGCATTGTTGCAGAAAATACATATATATGCACATCTTTTCATTTAATGCAGAAGCATCTCACCATGGCTGGGTGCCTCTCTAAAGTGCCTGAAGTGCCTCTGCATGCAATAGGGAGCAAACAGAAGGAATTAGAGGTCTGTGTGCAGCTTCAGGGTTGTAATCTCATCCCACATGGTGGGATAGCTCAGACAGCTGGAGTGCTGCCATGGGTGGATACAGGCTCTTTAGGAAGGACAGGCTGGGAAGGCAAAAAGGGGGAGTTGCCCTTTATGTGAGAGAGCAGCTGGAATGCATGGAGCTTTGTCTAGGGATGAACAATGAGCCAGTTGAGAGTTTAGGGGTTAGGATTAGAGGGAAGACCAACATGGATGACACTGTGGACTGCCTGATCAGGAAAATGAAGATGATGCCTTCTTCAGACAACTGGAAGAAGCCTCACATTCACAGGTACTGGTCCTCATGGGGGACTTGAACTTCCCTGACATCTGTTGGAAGGACAACACAGCAGGGCACAAGCAAACCAGGAGGTTTCAGGAGTGCATTGATGACAACTTCCTAACACAGTTGACTGAGGAACAGAGGCGCTCTGCTGGACCTCATACTTACTTACAAACAAGGAAGAAATGGTTGGGGATGTGAACATTAGGGGTACCCTTGGCTGCAGTGATCATGAGATGGTGGAGTTAAGGATCCTGAGAGGAAGGAACAAGGCAAATAACAGGCTCACAACCCTGGACTTCAGGAGAGCAGACTTTAGCCTGTTCAGGGAGTTGCTTGGAAGAATCTCATGGCAGACAGTCATGGAGAGAAGAGGGATCCAGGACAGCTGGTTGATTTTCAAGGATCACTTCCTCCAACTTCCAATTGGTCCATTCTGAAGAGCAGAAAAATCAAGGAAAGGCAGCAGGAAGCCTGCATAGATACATAAGGAGCTCCTGCCTGAAGTCAAATATAAAAAAGGAAGCCTACAAGAGCTGGAAGCAAGGTCAGGTGATCCAGGAGGAATATAGAGACACCATCCGATGGAGCAGGGATGGGGTTAGGAAATTCAAAGCCCACCTGGAGCTGAATTTGGTGCGGGATGTGAAGGGCAACAAGAAAGAATTGTACAAGTACATAAGCAGCAAAAGGAAGGCTAGGGAAAATGCAGACCTGCTGCTGAATGGGACAGAGGCCCTGGTGGGAAAGGACATGGAAAAATGCCAAGGTACTCAATGCCTTCTTTACTTCAGTGTTTACAGGTAAGACTGGCCTTCAGGAATCCCAGACCTCTGAGACCAGGGGAAAGTCTGGAGCAAGGAAGACCCTTGGTGGAGGAGGATCAGGTTAGGGAACATTTAAACAAACTGGACATAGATAAGGTCACGGGGCCTTACAGGATGCACACAAGTGCTGAAGAAGCTGGCCAATGTCCCTGTGAGGCCACTCTTGATTATCTTTGAAAGGTCATGGCTATCTGGGGAAGTTCCTGAGGATTTAAGAAGACAAAGACAGATTTTTCTGAGTCGTGCCCAGTGACAGGACAAGAAGCGATGGGCACAAATTGAAACACATGAAATTCCTTCTGAACATAAGAAACACTTTTTTACTGTGAGGGTGGTTGAACACTGGAACAGGATGCCCAGAGAGGTTGTGGTGTCTCCATCCTTGGAGATATTCAAAACCTGACTGGACAAGGCTTCGAGCAACCTGCTGACCCTGCTTGAGCAGGGGGATTGGACCAGATGATCTCCAGAGGTATCTTCCAACCTCAAGTATTCTGTGATTCTGCATGATTCTGTGAAAATGTCTTTCAGTATTATATAACAATACAACAACAATATATATACTATATATGTATATATAATATACAGTGCACATATAAACCAATATATATAACAATAACAAATAAGATTACACTGTAGTGTATTACAATTAATGTATTACATTATATTGGAATGCAATATGTTATAATGGCAAGATCTGGTTTTAAAAATACAAAATATACTGTTATTTTTAATTCTGGTCCAGATCTGATTAGAAAAAACAAGAACACTTGTGACTTTTTAGTGAGGTTGATGTTTCTGTTATATTAGAAAATTTGAGTTACAGCCACTGTTAACTAATGACTGTCACTTGATTTCTCCTTCTAATCTTTTAGTCCTTCCCCCATTTTTTTTCTTAGAAATTCAGCAGATGATAATGTGGACTAACAGCAGATGCTCAGTTGGAGTAATTATGATTGTGACTGCTCTCTTTGGATCAATGCTTCTTTTTATGCTCTGCATTAAAAAAGTTTTCAAGTGATTTATTTTAGCATATCTCAGTTCTCATCATTCTGTTATGTTAATTCATTGTCACAAGGGTAGAATCAGATGATAAAAATTTACTTCAGATCCTTCATTCTGAAACCACCAATCTCTACAACATCTTTTCCTTTTTCTTTATCTGACTTTATCACATATGCTAGCTAAGTTAGCACAGTGAAATAGGTTGTCAGCCTCTTACAGGCCGCTTGTCAGTGCATATCTATTGATCTGTTTAAAGGTGACGATACAAAGTAGTAGGACTAGTCCTTTTCCTATATAAAAGTCAAAGCACACCTTATTCACTCAACATATATGCAACCTTCCAGTTCTTTGTCTTCACTTGTGATTTGGAACCTGAATGCCATGAGCAGACATGATATTTAGGGGTTTTTGCCACAGTCTCTGACAGATTTCACTGAACTGTGAGCCCATGTTTTTTAACTAAGTCATTTCATTTCCTTGAACTTCTTCAGTTCACTTGACTGGATTATGTTAAAGAGCTAAAGCCTTGGAACAATATTTTTATTCACTAGTTGACCAAAAAATAATTGGGGGAGAACAATTGTTTCGGGTGCCCTAGCATTAAACAATATGTCTGTTTTCCCAAAATTAAAAAAAATGTTTGAAATGTGTTATTCAACTGGAAATAAAATGTTGTGTCTTTTTCTGGTTTTTTGTGGGGGGGTTTTTTGAGGGGAAAGATGGAGTTTTTTGGTTTTATTTCTTATTTATTTTCAGGGGAGTTTTTTACTCTTCAACTTAAGAAATACAGTAAGGTTAGGCAAATTAGGAGTCAAAACATTCATTCTGAAAAAAGTCAAAAGGAAAGTGTTTTTACTGAACATTCTTTTTTTTTGTCAAAACTCTTCCTCAAATTTGGAACACATTTCTGGATGTTTTCAGCTAATCCAGAGCCACATTTTTTCCCTCCTCAGATAATTTTTTTCTGATTTTTTTTGCCAAGCTCTATGCAGAGGACCTACCTGAAAAGTACAAGAGGCCTCAAAGCTGATAATCTACTTTTAGCATTACAATATGATAAACTCACACTACTCCCTAAAATATTACCAGAAATACCTAACAAAACTGAACAAGGTAATGAACTAAAAGCTCATCAGGAAATTCTCACATTTTGTAGTAGATGTAAATATGTAGCTGTCATGAACTTCAAATTGAAATAATTCAAAAGCTATTGTCCTGGTTTTGGCTGGGATAGAGTTAATTTTCTTCCTAGTAGCAGGCATAGTGCTGTGTTTTGGATTTAGTAGGATAAGAATGCTGATAACACGCTGATGTTTTTAGTTGTTGCTAAGTAGTGCTTATGTTAGTCAAGAACTTTTCAGCTTCCCATGCTCTGCCAGGCACACAAGAAACTGTTGTTGTTGTAAGATCTTTTAAAGTGGCATTTCATAAGCCTGTACAGCAAGACAGGTATACTATTTCAGGCTATATAGCAGGATTGTTCTTCCCCAATAAAAAGGTTTTATCAGCAAAGTCTATATAAAAATTTAATGTTCTTGTTCCCTGAGATTCAAGATAGAACTACACAGGGATGCTCAGTCCATTTCTTCACAAATTACTTTCTTGCATACATGCTAAGGAGACAGGTCCTGGGAGAAGTGTTTGCAATCTTCATAGCAGGCTTCAGAGGCACTGGATCTAACCCTACTTGATTAATAATATACTTGTCATAAGACTGTGGTAGGAACAGGAGCAGAATATGAAAGTGTGTGGTGGGTTGACCCTGGCTGGAGGCACTGGACAGGGGAGAGAAAATATAACAAAAAACCTCATGGGTCGAGATAAGGACAGGGAGCGATCACTCAGCAATTAGATCACAGGCAAAACAGACTCAACTTGGGGAAAATCAGTTTAATTTATTATCAGTCAAAATTGAATAGGAGAGAGGAGTGAGAACATGTGTAGGGTAATGAGAAATGAAACCAAATCTTAAAACACCTTCCCCCGACCCCTCCCTTCTTCCCAGGCTCAACTTCACTCACAATTTTCTCTCCCTCCTCCCCCTGAGCAGTGCAGGGGGACAGGGAATGGGGGTTGCGGTCAGTTCATCATACGTTGACTCTGCTGCTCCTTCCTCCTCAGGGGGAGGACTCCTCACACTCTTCCCCTGCTCCAGCGTGGGGTCCCTCCCACAGGAGACAGTCCTCCACAAACTTGTCCAATGTGGGTCCTTCCCACGGGCTGCAGTTCCTCACGAACTGCTCCAGCGTGGGTCCCCCACAGGGTCACAAGTCCTGCCAGCAAACTTGCTCCAGCGTGGGCTCCTCTCTCTCTCTCCACGGGTCTACAGGTCCTGCTAGGAGCCTGCTCCAGCGTGGGATTCCCACAGGGTCACAGACTCCTTTGGGCATCCACCTGCTCCGGCATGGGGTCCCCCATGGGCTGCAGGTGGATATCTGCTCTACTGTGGACCTCCATGGGCTGCAGGGGGACAGCCTGCCTCACCATGGTCTTCACCACGGGCTGCAGGGGAATCTCTGCTCTGGTGCCTGGAGCACCTCCTCCCCCTCCTTCTTCACTGACCTTGGTGTCTGCATAGTTGTTCCTCTCATATATTCTCACTCCTCACTCCAGCTGCAGTTTGTGTCCCGTTGGGTTTTTTTGGGTTGTTTTTTCACTTCTTAAATATGTTATCACAGAGGTGCTACCACAGTCGCTGATTGGCTTGGCCTTGGCCAGTGGTGGGTCCCTCTGGGAGCCAGTTGGCATTGGCTCTGTTGGACATAGGGGAAGCTTCTAGCAGCTTCTCACAGAAGCCACCCCTGTAGCCCCCCTGCTACCGAGACCTTGCCATGCAAACCCAAGAGAAAGTGGAAGGAAGGACAGAAGAAATCCTTGGCTTCTCAAAAGATTCTGTTCTGGGTATTTTAGAGGAAGGCCAAAACTTTTCTAGATTATTTGAGTAATATTTAGTTATGTAAGTACCCCATTGGAGAAGCTTTCACCAATGGCATTAATTTATGTGGTAAACAGATATTTCATAGTATATACAAGTTAATTCAAAGGCTAAACTTTGAAACAATGTGTTTCATAGCAAACAACAGAGGATTTAAACCTTTTCTTGCTCCTATTATATAGTGTAACTAATTTAGGGGTCAAAATATATGGTGGAAAACCATTTAAACAAGCATTTCTCAAGCATTTTAGTGTATAGAGTCAAAGAGTTATGACTTAAGGATATACTGTGAGGGAAACTGACAGTCTGGGCACTAAAGAATGGACTGAATTTTAAAAAATGGAGTGTTTGAAGCATCAGTGATTCCATTGTCCGTATTTGTTAGGAGAGCCCTTCTCACCAATGTGCTTGAGCCTCCACTAAATCTAAAATGAATATTTTGTATCCTCTTTTCACCTTCTCTCTTATTCTTCTCTTTTAGTTAGGGAAAATAAAGACAGTAGAACATGCATGGATAATGTATCAATTGGATGGTATTCGATTGTTCATAAACTTGGTGATTAATAGTCCTTCTATGATGGCTTAATTATTTACTGATTTGTTGACCAATCCCTTGTTAGTCTTATAATATACACAGATCAGTATCTGTAAGATTGGAACGGAATATCCAGTTTTATGTGTTACTTATAGAAGATAAGATTAACAAAAGATTGATATTACAGTTGTCTTCATTCCTGAAGCTGGAATATTTCCCTTCATAGGAGCTTCCGATATCCTCAGTCACATTTTTTTCATTCCTCCATTTCCCCATCTTCTCTACAATAAACAGACAAACTTTACACTTTAGATTAAATTAGCAATTGTTATATTTATGCATAGATTTTACCGTCTCTTTCTTTCCTTTCCTTTAAAAGGAAGGTTTTAGATACCTTACTTAGGAACAGTCAATATACAGGGTTGACTTTTAGAAACACTAGAATAGAGCTGTTAAACTTCGTCATCCGACAGGTATGAGTATCCTCTAATACTTAGCTATGCAGTATTCCTGCAATGTTACTTCTCTTCTGGTTCCTAGATTCATTCTTGTTGTGGTTTAACCCCAGCCAGCAACTAAGCACCACGCAGCCGCTCGCTCACTCCCCCTGCCCCAGTGGGATGGGGGAGAGAATCGGAGGAGTAAGAGTGAGAAACACTCCTGGGTTGAGATAAGAACAGTTTAATAGTTAAATAAAGTAAAATAGTAAGGATAATAATAACAATATAATAATGATAATAATATACAAAGCAAGTGATGTACAATGCAGTTGCTCACCACCCGCCGACCGATACCCAGACAATTCCCAAGAAGCGATCGCTGCTTTCCGTCCAACTCCCCCAGTTTATAAACTGAGCATGACATCATATGAATGGAATAGCCCTTTGGTCAGTTTGGATCAACTGTTCTGGCTGTGCCCCCTCCCAGTTTCTTGTGCATCTGGCAGAGCATGCGAAGCTGACAAGTCCTTGACTAGCATAAGCACTACTTAGCAACAACTAAAACATCAGTGTGTTATCAGCATTATTCTCATACTTTTCACCCCAAATCAAATTCCCTTGAGGTACACATTGGACTTCCCCATCCTTTCGCATCACCCACCAAGGGCACCCAGGTCCTTGAGCAAAAGGAATCCCATGAATGGGTTTGCATTTGCCCAAGGAGGAAGTAACCCAGACTCTCTTCCCCAGCATATTTTTCATGTGCACTACAGGGACTTTATCTCCTTCTACAGTACGTAAAAGTTTTGATTGGGCAGGGCCAGCTCGATTGGCAGATCCCCTGGTGTTGACTAACCAGGTGGCTTTTGCTAAATGTGTATCCCAATGTTTGAATGTCCCACCACCCATTGCTCTCAGGGTAGTCTTTAACAGTCCATTGTATCGTTCGATTTTCCCCGAGGCTGGTGCATAAGGGATGTGATATACCCACTCAATGCCGTGCTCTTTGGCCCAGGTGTCTATGAGGTTGTTTCGGAAATGAGTCCCGTTGTCTGACTCGATTCTTTCTGGGGTGCCATGTCGCCACAGGACTTGCTTTTCAAGGCCCAGGATGGTGTTCCGGGTGGTGGCATGGGGCACGGGATATGTTTCCAGCCATCCGGTGGATGCTTCCACCTTGGTGAGCACATAGCGCTTGCCTTGGCGGGTTTGTGGGAGTGTGATATAATCAATCTGCCAGGCCTCCCCATATTGATATTTCAGCCATCGTTCACTATACCAGAGGGGCTTGAACCGCTTGGCTTGCTTGATTGCAGCGCATGTTTCACATTCATGAATAACCTGTGCAATACTGTCCATAGTTAAGTCCACCCCTCGATCATGAGCCCATCTATATGTTCCATCTCTTCCTTGATGGACTGAGGCATCATGGGCCCACCAAGCTATAAATAGTTCACCCTTATGTTGCCAGTCCAGATCCACCTGAGCCACTTCAATCTTAGCAGCCTGATCCACCTGCTGGTTGTTTTTTATGTTCTTCAGGGGCCCGACTCCTAGGTACATGAGCATCTATGTGACGTACTTTTACAACCAGGTTCTCTACCCGGGCAGCAATATCTTGCCACAATGCGGCAGCCCAGATGGGTTTGCCTCTGCGCTGCCAGTTGCTCTGAATCCATTGCTGTAACCATCCCCACAGGGCATTTGCCAACATCCATGAGTCAGTACAGAGATAAAGTATTGGCCACTTTTCTCTTTCAGCAATATCTAAAGCCAGCTGGATGGCTTTCACCTCTGCAAACTGACTCGACTCCCCTTCTCCTTCAGCAGCTTCTGCAACTTGTCGTATAGGACTCCATACAGCAGCTTTCCACCTCCGATGCTTTCCCACAAGACGACAGGACCCATCAGTGAACAGGGCATATTGTTTCTCATTTTCTGGCAGTTTATTATACAGTGGGGCCTCCTCAGCACGCGTCACCTCCTCTGGCGACATTCCACAATCTTTGCCTTCTGGCCAGTCCATGATCACTTCCAAGATTCCTGGGTGACTGGGGTTTCCTATTCGAGCCCGTTGTGTGATTAGTGCAACCCACTTACTCCATGCAGCATCAGTTGCATGATGTGTAGAGGGGACCCTCCCTTTGAACATCCAGCCCAACACCGGCAGTCGGGGTGCCAGCAGGAGCTGTGCTTCAGTACCAACCTCTTCCGAAGCAGATCAAACCCCTTCATATGCTGCCAATATCTCTTTCTCAGTTGGAGTATAGCGGGCTTCGGATCCTCTGTATCCCCGACTCCAAAACCCTAGGGGTCGACCTCGAGTCTCCCCTGGTGCTTTCTGCCAGAGGCTCCAGGTAGGGCCATTCTCCCCAGCTGCGGTGTAGAGCACATTTTTAATATCCTGCCCTGCCCGGACTGGCCCAAGGGCTACTGCATGAACTATCTCCCGTTTAATTTGTTCAAAGGCTTGTTGTTGCTCAGGGCCCCATTTGAATTCGTTCTTCTTCCGGGTCACTTGATAGAGAGGGCTTACGATCAGACTGCAATTTGGAATATGCATTCTCCAAAAACCCACAACGCCTAAGAAAGCTTGTGTTTCCTTTTTGCTAGTTGGTGGGGACATAGCTGTTATTTTGTTGATCACATCCATTGGGATCTGATGACGTCCATCTTGCCATTTTATTCCTAAAAAAAATTGGATCTCCTGTGCAGGTCCCTTGACCTTACTTTGTTTTATGGCAAAACTGGCCTTCAGAAAGATTTGGACTATTTTCTTTCCCTTCTCAAAAACATCTTCTGCTGTGTTGCCCCACACAATGATGTCAGCAATGTACTGCAGATGTTCTGGAGCTTCACCCTGTTCCAGTGCTGTCTGGATCAGTCCATGGCAAATGGTGGGGCTGTGCTTCCACCCCTGGGGCAGTCGGTTCCAGGTGTACTGAACACCCCTCCAAGTGAAAGCAAACTGGGGCCTGCACTCTGCTGCCAAAGGGATGGAGAAAAATGCATTATCGATGTCAATTGTGGCATACCACTTGGCTGCCTTTGACTCCAGTTCGTATTGAAGTTCTAGCATGTCTGGCACGGCAGCACTCAGTGGCGGTGTGACTTGGTTCAGGCCACAATAGTCCACTGTTAGTCTCCACTCCCCATTACACTGTCGCACTGGCCATATGGGACTGTTAAAGGGTGAGCAAGTCTTGCTGATCACTCCCTGGCTCTCCAGTCAACCAATCAGGTTATGGATGGGAATCAGGGAGTCCCGGTTGGTGCGATATTGCCGCCGGTGCACTGTTGTGGTAGCGATCGGCACCTGTTGTTCTTCGACCCTCAGCAACCCCACAGCAGAAGGGTCCTCTGAGAGACAGGGCAAGGTGGACAGCTGTTTAATTTCCTCCGTCTCCAAGGCAGCTATACCAAAAGCCCACCAGTACCCTTTTGGGTCCTTGAAATGCCCTCTCCTGAGGTAGTCTATGCCAAGGATGCACGGAGCATCTGGGCCAGTCACAATGGGGTGCTTCTGCTACTCTTTCCCAGTTAGGCTCCCTTCAGCCTCCAATACGGTTAGCTGTTGGGATTCCCCTGTCACTCCAGAAATACAGATGGGTTCTGCCCGTCTATAACTTGATGGCATTAGGGTACACTGTGCACCGGTGTCCACTAGAGCCTTATACTCCTGTGGGTCTGATGTTCCAGGCCATCGAATCCACACAGTCCAGTAAACCCGGTTGTCCCTTTCCTCCACCTGGCTGGAGGCAGGGCCCCTCTAGTCCTGGTCATAGTATTCGTTGTTTACTCCTTGTAAATGTGAATCAGAAGTCCCTTGATTAAGATCGGAAGTAAAATTAGCCCTCCTTCTCTGTCTGGGGAACTGCTCACTGGAAACTGGAGCTGCAATTTTCCTGGGAGAACCGCCTTTTGTAATAGTTTTTCCTTGCAACGCACGCACCCGTGCCTCTAGGGTCGAGGTGGATTTTCCATCCCACTTCCTCATGTCCTCTCCGTGATCACGCAGGTAAAACCACAGGGTGCCCCGTGGTGTGTATCCTCTATATCCTCTCTCTTGAGCATAGGGACGTTGACTCCTAATGGCTGAGACACTGGTCCGTACAGGTGGGGAGTAGGACAGATCCTCTCTGAGTTGTTGGAACTTCTGGGACAGTTTTTCCACAGCCGAGACACAGGCCCGTAGGGAGATACTTTATTTGTATTCCCGGAGTCGTCTAGCCACTTCATCCACCGTTGGTGCCTCTTCATCTTTCCAGGCCAGTATTGCCAGTTGGCATATGATGCTGGTGCGCTCTGTACCACCTTCTGCCACATGGGTTGTGTGCACCTGACTTCATCTGGATCTTTAGGTAACTGCTCATCATTCAGGTCACTATAAATCACCTCCAGCATGCCTAATTCCCTCAGGTACTGGATACCTTTCTCTGTGGTGGTCCATTTGCCTGGGCGGTATAAAACGTCCTCCTTGAAGGGATACCTTTCCTTCACGCTTGACAGAAGTCGCCTCCAGAGGCTGAGCGTTTGTGCCCCTTGTCCAATTGCTTTGTCAATGCCCCCTTCCCTAGAAAGGGATCCCAGCTGCTTGGCTTCCCTACCCTCTAATTCCAGGCTACTGGCCCCGTTATCCCAGCATCGGAGCAGCCAGGTGATGATGTGCTCGCCTGGATGACAACTGAAATCTTTTCGCATATCTCGCAGCTCACTCAGGGATAGGGATTGGGTGGTTATCATCTCATTTATGGGTTCTTCCTCCTCTGGTTCTCGTGATGGCCCTGGTTCATCTTCATCCCTTACTAAACGAGTTGATTTTCTTGTGTATTTTTTCTTCTGTATAGGGGCAACTGATACCGGTGTGGGTTGGTTCTCTGGTTTAGCCACAGTGCCTGTCACCGGGACTGGAATGGCTGCAGTGCCTGTGGAGGGGGTTGGAGTAGTCGCAGTGCCTGTGGCTGTGGTTGGAGTGGCCCCAGTGCCTGTGGTGGGGGTTGGAGTGGCCGCAGTGCCTGTTGTCTTGTCATCAGATTCAGAGACCTTCTCTTTACCTTGAGGGTTCTGAATAGTGTTGAACAGGGCTCTATAAGCCTGGGCCAGTCCCCAGCAGGTTGCAATGAGTTGTGTCTCTCTGGAGTTGCCAGGGTGACAACATCCTTTTTCCAAATACTTTACTAGTTCTTCAGGATTCTGCACTTGTTCAGGGGTGAAGTTCCAAAACACTGGAGGTGCCCACTGTCCTACGTACTTGCCCATACTATCCCACACACCCTGCCACTCATAACTCTCCAGCCTTGGGGCAGATCTCTGGATGATATTCTTAAATTGCTTACTAACCTTCATCAAAACCGAAACAGTATTCCCAAGAAACAGCAATAGATGTATCTTAACCACCCAGGGATGTTCAAGATACTGAAAAGTTGTTGTAATGAAGGAGGAAACATCATAGAAGAAGGTAGCGAAGGTACTGTTCTGTATTTCCTCCACAAAAAACCTCTCAGAGGAAGAGGTATAATTGCTAATCCTCTCCATAAGGTGATACCCGAAGTACAGTAATGGCTGCAGTACAAACCCCAGATACCAAATAGTGCTCAAGGTCAGTGTTTTAATAACAAATCTCCCAGGCAAAACATCACTAATCACTGCAGAGCACAGCAAACTGCAAAAACCAACACCAATCTTTAACATGTACAGCAAAAAAAGGAGCATGGTGCAGATCAGATGAACTAATATTGTGACCGGCAACTGTTAACAGATTCCTTAATACACTCTGTTTAATCTGTTATTATCTCAAACCCTTTGGGCCCCACGTTGGGCACCAAAAAGGACTGTCGTGGTTTAGCCCCAACCAGCAGCTTATATCCTGAGCATGTGTCCTGGCTGTGCCCCCTCCCAGCTTCTTGTGCACCTGGCAGAGCATGGGAAGCTGAAAAGTCCTTGACTTGCATAAGCAGTACTTAGCAACAACTAAAACATCAGTGTGTTATCAGCATTATTCTCATACTAAATCCAAAACACAGCCCTATGCCAGCTACTAGGAAGAAAAATTAACTCTATCCCAGCTGAAACCAGGACAGTTAGCTTGGGTTGCTTAATGTTGGTGTGTACTGGTTTTGGCTGAGATAGAGTTAATTTTTCTTCATAGTAGCTCATATGGTGCTATGTTTTGGATTTGTTGTTAAAGCAGTGTTGATAACAGAGGGATGTTTTAGTTATTGCTGAGCAGTGTTGACATAGCATCAAGGCCTTTTCAGCTTCTCACGCTGCTTCAAAAGAGAGTAGGCTGGGGGTGCGCAAGAAGTTGTGATGGGATACAGCTGGGACAGCTGACCCCAACTGAACAAAGGGATATTCTATACCATATGACACTGTGCTCAGCAATAAAAGCTGGGGGGGGAATTTGCCAGGGCTGCCATTGTTCGGTGACTGGCTGGGCATCAGTCGGCTGGTGGTGAGCAATTATTTGGGGTTTTTTTTGCATCACTTGTTTTTCTTGGTTTTGTTTTTCTTTGTTTGTTTGGGTTTGTTTTGGTTTTTTTTTTTTACTTATTAAACTTTATCTCAGCCCACGAGTTTTCTTGATTTTGGCCTTCCGATTCTCTTCCCCATCCTGCTTTGGGGGGAGTGAGCGAGCATCTGTGTGGTGCTTAGTTGCTGGCTGGGGTGTATTGTGTTTGCGTGGCAGTGTTTTGGGAGCGGGGGGGCTACAGGGGTGGCTTATGTGAGAAGCTGCTAGAAGCTTCCCCTATGTCCGACAGAGCCAATGCCAGCCGGCTCCAAGACGGACCCGCCGCTGGCCAAGGCTGAGCCAATCAGCAATGGTGGTAGCACCTCTGTAATAACACATTTAAGAAGGGGAAAAAAAAAAAACCCAAACCTGCACAACTGCAGCCAGAGAGAGGAGTGAGAATATGTGAGAGGAACAATGCTGCAGACACCAAGGTCAGTGAAGAAGGAGGGGGAGGAGGTGCTCCGGGTGCCGGAGAAGAGATTCCCCTGCAGCCCATGGTAAAGACCATGGTGAGGCAGGCTGTGCCCCTGCAGCCCATGGAGGTCCACGGTGGAGCAGATATCAACCTGTAGCCCGTGGAGGACCCCTCACCAGAGCAGGTGGATGTGCCCAAAGATGTGCTGTGACCCCCATGGAGAGCCTGCGCTGGAGCAGGTTTGCTGGCAGGACTTGTGACCCCATGGGGGACCAATGCTGGAGCAGTCTGCTCCTGAAGGACTGCACCCCGTGGAAGGGACCCACGCTGGAGCAGTTTGTGAAGAACTGTAGCCCATGGGAAGGAATCACATTGGAGAAGTTTGTGGAGAGCTGTCTCCTGTGGGAGGGACCCCATGCTGGAGCAGGGGAAGAATGTGAGGACTCCTCCCCCTGAGGAGGAAGGAGCAGCCGAGACGACATGTGATGAACTGACCACAACCCCCATTCCCCATCCCCCTGTGCTGCTCGGGGAGAGGAGGTAGTGAATATCGGGAGTGAAGTTGAGCCTGGGATGAAGGGAGGGGTGGGGGGAAGGTGTTTTAAGATTTGGTTTTATTTCTCATTATTCTACTCTGATTTGAGTGGTAATAAATTAAACTGATTTTCCCCAAGTCGAGTGTGTTTTGCCCGTGACGGTAATTGGTGAGTGATCTCTCCCTGTCCTTATCTTGACCCATGAGCTTTTCATTATATTTTCTCTCCCCTGTCCAGTTGAGAAGGGGAGTGACAGAGTGGCTTTGGTGGGCACCTTGCATCCAGCCAGGGTCAACCCACCACATGGGGTTAACCCACAACATGGTGGTAACAATTGAAAGCCATGTATTGTCTAGAGTACAGAGCTGTATTAGTTTTAACGTAGTTAATAACATTTTCTGTTTAAAAAAAAAATACTTTCAATCAGTTCCTATCCTAAAACATATGTAAGGCAAAAAAGGATTTATTTTGTGCATTTGAAGTTAAGCAACAAAGTGACAATGGAAAATTTTAAACCAGTAACAGTTAAACAGTTCAGTAATAGTGAAAAATAATAGCAAGACAGTTCAAAGACTGAAGAGAAAAATGATATCTTTTTACCTGAAAGTTGAAGTGAGATGTAGAAAAGAGTGAAACAATGCAAATAGCTTGTTGCTGATGATATGAGATTCACACTGCTTGTCGATAAGCAATGGAAGTAGCAGTGGTCTTATTGCTTGGCAAGATGGACTGCATGCCACTGCAGAAGGGTATAACAATCAGAGAGGGCAATAGCAGGTGAGAGGATATGTAGATGAGGGTAGGATAAATAGAAGAATGTGTCCACAAGACATATTGGGACAGGTCTGAGAAATAGACTGCTGAACCAATGTTAATTTTTACTATATGCATCACTAACATTTTTATGAAATCATTGAGAAAGAAGCAAAGTACGTTCCTTCCCTCAGTAAGCAGTGGTACAAATATATTTCATGTGAGGATATTAATATTGGTAGCATTTTTTGAATTAGATCCTTCGTTGAATGGGGAATCAGTTTGTTTCATGAGGAAGTTGATAAGGTTGTGCCTTTTTTTGACATGTGCGAAAGTTGAAGGAAGGAAACCTCTGGGGTTTGTGGAAGCCCAGAGAAAGGAGTTTCAGCACTCAAAGCAAAGATATTCTGAATTTCCATGTTTGTTTAAGTAGCTTCTTAGGAAATCTTTGGTAATGTCAGCATTGTGGGAGAGGTTTTCGCTGAGTTCTTTTGAATCATTACATTTAAGTTTTGATTCAGGAAGCCATTAATCATTTCTGTGACAAACACTCATGGAAGCAAGGGCTTGCACAAACAGGCCCTAAAATTGGAAGAAGACACTACAGCTAAATTGTGGTATCTCTAGAACCAACCCAAAAGACAAAATCATTAACAAGAATGTTAGCTAGGAAGGCCTGCTAGATGTCAAGAAGGGCATTAAAGGCCAGAGGCCAAATTCTTCCTTCAGATACGTCCAAGAACAGAATTCAGTTCTGCGCCTTGCATCTTGTCTGTCACAATACATGATTTTGTTTCTTAGGATTATTTTTGGCAGGGATTTTTGTTGGTTTTGGGGTTTTTTAGCAGGTTTTATTGTGGATTTTTTCACTGTTTTGTGGCGGTTTCCTTGATTTTTTTTTTCCTTTTTTTCTTTCTTTTCTTTTTTTTTTCTTTTCTTCCTCCTTTATTCAGCAGTTGGGAGGGGGATTTTCCCCAAGTTTTGGCTGTTTCTTCATGAGGGTTTTATTTATTTATGTAGCCAGGCTTTTTCTTTCCCCCCCATGAGTTGTTTGAGGGGTTTATTTATTTATTTTATTCTGATTTTTGTTTTTCTTAAATCTGGATTTCTGCTTCTAGGAGCTTCTGCACTGAACACCTGTCAGCTGTTTCCTGATAGGTAGGTCCCTGACTAAAAAGGGCCTGCATCTCTCATCTTTGACTGCCTGCTGGTGAGGAGATGTCAGGGTCCTGGGCAGCTCCTGTGGGGATACCTATTTATCTGGTAACAGGAGAGCAGCTAATGGACTTCAGCAGTTAGTGGGCAACTGGTGTGAAGGGGATCCAGAAATGCTGCTCTGGACAGCATGGACTGTATGACAAGTGGTGACATGCCACAGGGCTCAGTCCCCAGCACTGGCTGGTACAAGTACCCCTGGTATGGCAGAGAGCTTGACTCAGACACAGAGCCCTGGAGGGAGGATGCAGCTGCCCAGGTCTGGGGCTGCAGGGAGTGCCTGGGGCCTCTCCCTGGGATTGGGGGTGATGGTGGCATCACCTGTGAGAGACATGCTCTGGTTGAGGCACTGAGTCAGCAGGTGAAGGAGCTATGGGAAGAGGGGAGCGGGCTGTGTAGCATCGGGGAGGATGAGCAGGAGATGGACAGGTCTTGTAGGGGCGATCCCCAATGTTGATACAGACTGGGGGATAAATGGATTGAGAGCAGCCCTGCGGAGAAGGACTTGGGGATACTGGGGGATGAAAAATTGGACATGAGCTGGCAATGTGCACTTGCAGCCCAGAAAGCCAACCATATCCTAGGCTGCATCAGAAGAAGCGTGGCCAGCAGGTCGAGGGAGGTGATTCTCCCCCTCTACTCCACTCTCGTGAGACCCCACCTGGAGTACTGTGTCCAGCTCTGGGGTCCCCAGCACAAGAAAGACATGGACCTGTTGGAGCAGGTCCCACGAAAATGGTCAGAGGGCTGGAACACCTCTCCTATGAAGAAAGTCTGAAAGATTTGGGGTTGTTCAGCTTGGAGAAGAGAAGGTTCCGGGGAGACCTTATTGTGGCCTTTCAATACTTAAAGGGGGCTTCTAAGAATGATGGAGAGAGACTTTTTACCACGGCCTGTAGGGACAGGACAAGGGGCAGCAGTTTTAAACTGAAGGAGGGTAGGTTTGGATTGGACATAAGGAAGAAATGCTTTACGATGAGGGTGGTGAGACACTGGAACAGGTTGCCCAGAGAAGTTGTGGATGCCCCATCATTGGAAGTGTTCAAGGTCACGTTGGACAGGTCTTTGAGCAACCTGATCTAGTGAAAGATGTCCCTGCCCATAGCAGGGAGGTTGGACTAGATGATCTTTGAAGGTCCCTTCCAATCCAAACCATTCTATGGTTCTATGATTCTATGATTCACAGAGACTGTAGAGGCAAGAGCCTGAACCATGTGATGCAAGGAAGGAGGGATGGCTAGTGGTTATGCTTGAATGAGAGCTGGATGGATGGTCCCAAGATGGGGGAAACTGGAAGCTTGTGACTTCTGGCAGCAGGAGATAGGCTCCCTCTCTGCCTCTGTAAATCTGAATTTACAGACTTGATACAGTGCCCTGGTATCCAAGGAAGGGGAACAAGGGAGGCTTCAGAGCCAGCTGGGCCTGAACCATACATTACCACCGAGAGGAAGGGGTGGGTAATAGTGGTTGGAGACTCCCTTCTGTAGGGGAAAGAGGCACCCATCTGCAGACCAAACATACTGTCATGGGAATCCTGTTGCTTGCTGGGAGCCTGGATCTGGAATGCTGCAGAGACACTGCTGCAGCTCATCTGGCCTCAGACTATTGTTCAACAACATGTTGTTGTTCATCCACATGGACACCTATGATACTGCTAAGGGAGACCTGGAGCAAATCAAGAGGGACTACAGAGCCCTCAGGGCAAAGGTGAAAATCATGGGAGCCCAGGTCATGCTCTCCTCAACCCTACAGGTGAAGGGGAAAGGCTTGGGTAGTGTTACAAGCGAAAAGCAGGTGCGGATCCCTCAGGGATGAGGCACGACGCTCAGTGAGTGAAAGCTTTGGTTTTCTTGAAAGCATAGCATTACCATGGTGGGAGCCCCGGGACACCAACGCTAGTCAAAATGAGGACCCGACACAGTGGAGCTCTGCTCAGGGGTGAAGCTCAAGGGAAAGCACCACAGAGGTGGATAATAAAACTTGCGCTGATTAACATATCATACATATGCAATGTCTTGTTTTGCTCATTGGCGAACTCGCTGATGTAATGCAGGTCTTGCTGTCTGAATTCCGAGATCCACAGCTGGCTGTCATGTTGGCACCCGTGCAAAGGTAGGTGCAGATTCTGGGGGAAGTGAACTATCCTGGGTTACAGTGACAATGAGATAAAACGTCCTTGGGACTCTACATATTCGGATGGGAAGAAGCGAACTATCCCAGGTTACCATAACAACAAGATAAGATGTGCTTGGGACTCTACATACTTGGAAGGGGGAGGCAAACTATCCTGGGTTACTGTAACAAAGTCTTCTCACACCCTACAGGTAGGAGTAGATGCATCCTGTGAGTTAACACCTGGTGTCGTAGGCAAGACTTTGGCTTTTATGACTATGGGTCCCCTTTGAGGAATGAGGAATGTCAGAGAGAGAGAGATGGGATCCAGCTGACAAAGTGGGGTAAGAGCAACAGGGCTTTAAACTACTAATGTTGGGTAACAGTGATAACTTGCAGTGAATTGAGGGACCATGGATAAGGGTGGTAAGTACATGGGGCTGGGTGATGGAAGTGAGACAACCCTCGGGAAGGATGAAACAAGTCAAAAGGCAGCCCACATCAAGTGCCTGTATTCAAATGCACGCAGCCTGAGAAACAAAGAAGAGGATCTAGAGCACTGCATGCAGGAGCAGAACTAAGACATCATTGGAATAATAGAAATGTGGCAGAAGAGCTTGTATGACTGGAGTTCTGTGATGGATGGAGGGATACAGGCTCTTTAGGAAAGACAGGCAAGGAAGAAGGAGGGGTATTGCCCTCTACGTGAAGGAGTGGCTTGAATGTAGGTCACTTTTCTATGGAACAGACTGGTTGAGAACTTGTGAGGAGAGGTCAGTAAGGGTGACTTGGTGGTGAGAGTTTTTTATGGCCCACCCAACCAGGGTGAGGAAGTGGACAAAGTCTTCTTTAAGCAGATAAAGGAAATCTCCAGATCACAGACCCTAGTGCTCATAGGGAACTTAAACCTCCCCGACATCTGCTGTAATAGCAACACAGTGGGACACAAGCAATCCAGGAGGTTTCTGGAGGATGTCAGGGACAACTTCTTAATGCGGATGCTAGGTAGACCAACTGGGGTGATGCTCTCCTGGATCTGCTTCTCAGGAACAAGTGGAGTTCCTCAGGGGTCTATCCTGGGACCTATTCTGTTTAATATCTTTATTGGTGACCAGGAGGAGGAGGATATGGAAGGCACCCTCATCAAGTCTGCTGATGACATTGCAACTACTGTGGTGTTGCTTTTGATAGGCTCAAGGGCATGGATGTAATTTGGAGAGACCTAGACAGGCTGGAGGAATGGTCAGACAGGAGCCTTATGGAATTCAACAAGGACAAATGCCAAATCCTGCACCTGGGATTGACTAACCCCATGCAATGGCACAGGTTGGGGACTACTTGGCTGGGGAGCATCTCTGTTGAAAAGGATCTGGAGGTCTTGGTAGACAAGATCATAAACATGGGTTAGCAGTGTGCCTTGGCAGTGATGAAGATTAACAACATCTTGGGTTATAACAAAAGCAGTGTAGCCAGTAAATCAAGAGAAGTGATTATCCCCCTTTACTTGGCACTCGTTAAGCCACAACTGGAATATTGTGTCCAGTTTTGGGCCTCCCAGTATAAGAAAAATGTTGATAAACAAGCAAGTCCAGTAGAGGGCCACCAAGATGGCCAGGGGCAGGAGCACATGCCCTGTGAAGGGAAGCTAATGAAACTGGGCTTGTTCAGCCTGGAGAAGAGAAGACTTGGGTGGCGGGGACACCTAACAACAGCCTTCCAATAAATACAAGGAGGTTACCGAGAAGTTGGAGCCAGGCTCTTTACTCAGGTATATGTCGGAACAAGAGACAATGGCAATTGAAACTGGGGAGGTGTCAACTGGGTATAAAGAAAAAAGCTACACTATGAGGGTAATTAAGCACTGGAACATGTTGCCCAGAGAGGTAGTGGACTCTTCATCCTTGGTGGTTTTTAAGACTTGACTGGACAAAGCCCTGAACAAGCTGGTGTGAATTCAGCGTTGACCCTGCTTTGAGCAGGAGGTTGGACTAGAGACCTTCCAAGGTCCCTTCCAATCTGAATGATTCTGTGAGTCCATCACAGATAGTTGCATTTTTTCCCCTCTAATTCATTATGTTGGTTTACTTACTACACTGGCATATTTTATGTGGAAGAGTTTTGCAACCTGTGAAATTATGTTGTCTGATTTTTGTTATGCACCATATTTCCTAATTCAAGGTTATATCCTGGCTAGCCAAAGGGCAGATACTACAGTGAGAGGATCCATGAACTGAACTCATTAGGCAGCTGGAAGATGGATGCCAAATGCCCTGTCCCTCTGGCTAGCTGGAGTCAGGGCACATATTTTAGTCTCTGCAAAGATGATGGTGGCCCTGAGACCTCCTAGGGACTTGTACTGGATTTGGCTGGGATGGACTTAATTTTCTTCATAGCAGCCTGTATGGTGCTGTGTTTTGGATTTGTGACTAAAACAGTGTTGATACAGTGTTGATGGGGCAGGGGGAAGTGAGTGGCTGTTTGTGGTGTTTAGCTGCCAGTTGGGGTTAACCCATCACATGACTAAAACCCATTTTAGGCATCTACATTTGAAACTAATTCACACAACTCCTTTGTTCAGCTGCTTCCTAACCATGGAAGCACCTGAGATCTTAAAAGCCTAAGGTTTTGACTTTAAAGTATCCCAGGCAACTAGTATTTCTACTTCCGGGCATGTGAAAACATGCATCAGTCTTGACATTTCTGAGCAGGCTGGGGCCAACCTTGCACATCAGCTCACTAGAGCTTACAACTTGGGTGTTCCCTAAATTATGTCACTTATGGGGAGTGATACAGTAGGCATATAGTGGAGAGAGAGAGATATATACAGTGGACGAGGGAAAGGGTGTGGATGTTGTTTACCTAGACTTTAGTAAAGCCTTTGACACCGTCTCCCACAGCATTCGCCTGGAAAAACTGGCTGCTCATGGCTTGGACAGTCAACCCCATGCAACGCTATAGGCTTGGGGAAGAGTGGCTGGAAAGCTGCCTGGCCGAAAAGGACCTGGGGGTGCTGGTCGACAGCTGGCTGAACATGAGCCAGCAGTGTGCCCAGGTGGCCAAGAAGGCCAACAGCATCCTGGCTTGTATCAGGACTAGTGTGGCCAGCAGGAGCAGGGAGGTGATTGTCCCCCTGTACTAGGCACTGGTGAGGCCGCACCTGGAATACTGTGTCCAGTTTTGGGCCCCTCAATACAAGAAAGACATTGAGGTGCTGGAGCATGTCCAGAGAAGGGCAACGAAGCTGGTGAAGGGTCTGGAGCACAGGCCTTATGAGGAGTGGCTGAGGGAACTGGGGTTGTTTAGTCTGGAGGAGGCTGAGGGGAGACCTTATCACTCTCTACAACTCCCTGAAAGAAGGCTGTAGTGAGGTGGGTGTTGGCCTCTTCTCCCAAGTAGTTAGCGATAGGACAAGAGGAAATGGCCTCAAGTTGCGCCAGGGGAGGTTTAGATTGGATATTAGGAGAAATGTCTTCACGGAAAGGGTAGTCAAGCATTGGAACAGGCTGCCCAGAGAGGTGGTGGAGTCACCATCCCTGGAAGTGTTCAAAAAATGGGTAATGTGGCACTTTGGGGCATGGTTTAGTGGGCATGGTGGTGTTGGGTTGATGATTGGACTGATGATCTTAGAGGTCCTTTCCAACCTTAATGATTCCTAGTTTTTACTTTCATTATAAGTGGTCCAGCCACCAAGCCAGGAAACATGAAATTGCTACTCTACCCTTAATTGGTTTAGTGGTGGACTTGGTAATGTTAGGTTAATGGTTGGACTGGATGATCTTAAAGGTCTTTTCCAACCTAAACGATTCTATGATTCAAAGTGTATCCCTGGAGGACCAATTCAGTAACAAAGACCAAAAGAGCCAGATAATGGTGTGGCCAGTGGGACTAGGGAAGTGATCATCCCCCTGTACTCGGCACTGGTGAGGCTGCACCTCCAATACCGTGTACAAGAAAGACACTGAGGTGCTGGAGCGTGTCCAGAGAAGAGCAACGAAGCTGGTGTAGGGTCTAGAGCACAAGTCTTATGAGGAGTGGCTGAGGGAACTGGGGTTGTTTAGCCTGGAGAAGAGGAGGCTGAGGGGAGACCTTATTGCTCTCTACAACTACCTGAAAGGAGGTTGTAGCAAGGTGGGTGTCGGTCTCTTCTCCCAAGTAGCTAGCGATAGGACGAGAGGAAATGGCCTCAAGTTGTGCCAGGGGATGTTTAAATTCGATGTTAGGAAAAATGTCTTCACGGAAAGGGTTATCAAGCATTGGAACAGGCTGCCCAGGGAAGTGGTTGAGTCACCATCCCTGGAGGTATTTAAAAGACATGTAGATGTGGCACTTAGGGACATGGTTTAGTGGTGGACTTGGCAGTGTTAGTTTTATGGTTGGCCTCAATGATCTTAAGGGTCTTTTCCAACCTAAATGATTCTATGATTCTATGACTCTGTAACATAGAGTTCTTCTAGGTTAGGTAGTCCTTTATTCCTGTAGGTTCAAATTAATAAAGTATATTCTTAATATTAAAAATTGAACAGTATGTTGAAAACAGTGTGATGGCCTAGTGCATATGGCTTGTGCAGTTTAAAATGGGAATGCTGAGTATAAAACTTTTAAGGGAACAAGAAGCATCTTTTTTGCTCACTTCTTACCAGAAAAGTTTTCCACACTACTTGAGATTTTATGCAAATTGGTGCATTCTGTTGGCAAAAAATTACTTTTTTGAAGAGGAGTGTTGTAATTCAGATGGCTGTGTCAGCCTTGACCAGGACTGAAGTCATAAAGGCAATGAACCCAATTAAAAGAAGAGGAAAGTATGCATAGTATCACAATAAGTTATACTAACACTGTTAGGCCTGTTGGGGTCTCATCTTTATTGACGCTCTTATGAGGAGACATGCTGGTTTCTAGATGTATGATCCTATGGTTTATAACACTACAATTCAATGCAGCTCTGCTTTCATAATCATGCAACGTTGTCAGAAAAGTTGGTTTTGGGGGGGAGTTGGTCTGGGAAATTAATTTTTTGACATGATCTGAATTGCTGTTGAAATGTCATGCTATTTCCTCATGCCCTTAAGAATGGGTTCTAATTGTCCTAGTAACTAGAACCAGCAGCTGCTAGGTTTTTTATGGTGCAGTGTTTCTTTGCCATGCCCCTAAGAAGTTTTAACAGAAGGATGGTGATTGTACTTCTGAAGTGGCTTTCTTCTTAAAGAAAATATGCCTTTAGCCAACTGAAAGTAAGATGCTGCTATGTGCAGGCTTGTTTAGATAGTAGTGTACAATGATCTCCATGTGACTCGGCATGTTCTATGTTCTACAGAAGAGGTGGAGAAAATGGGAGCTATTATGAAACAGAATGAATGGTGGACACCAAATGTTCAAAAGCAACCACCTTCTGGATGCTGATGCAGATCTCCATTTCAAAGAGGCCCTCAAGGATGTCTAGTGGAGGTACATTAAGTTGTGTGGGTAGATCACAGAGGCAAAAAAATGATTGATTTATCTTTCCAGTGAGATCACAGAGATTGCAGTAAGATGGCTTCAAGTATAAATCCTTGTTGCTTTCCACAAACACCCCTGAAACTGCTTCTACTATCACAAATGGAAATACATTTCTGTTTATTTGGATCCTTCAGCTTGTTGTTAGTCTGTATAATGCTCTTATGGTAGTTCAGTTGGTCTATCAGGATTTATTTGATACTTAACTGCTTATGATTTTGTCATCCTTTGGGTCTTTAATTTTTCCCTTAATTTTTAATATCCTTTTACTGTTAATAATATGTATGCTTATAAAATGTCCCATCCTCTACCTTGTGCAAGTGTTCCGGGTTTTTAATGTATGCCCAGCAGTACAAAAAGTGGATTCCCTCAACTATCCCAATGAGGCCAAGTCAAGGATCTAAATGTTTATGTGAAATAATATTCCCTACATCTATCATTGTCCTCCCCTCTGTAAAATCCATCAGCAAGTCCCTAGGCTACTTAGAGAAGTGGATATAGCAGATCTAGGATGGTAAATTTCTTTCCAGTACTAAATGCGAAACATTGTGGTGGCAACATAGTGACTTGCTTATACATCCAAAAACTGAAGATACTATTCCTGAATATTATTAGCTTCTTTTTTCATGTATCTAAAATAACCAAGACTTTCTGCACGTTAGTTTAATCTCAACAAATCCTAATATAAGTAATTTGCACTTACATATAGTAAAACTATTTACTATAGTTTGCCCATATGGCTTTCAAAGAATCATAGAATGGTAGAAGTTAGAAGGGACATGTGGAGATCATCTTGTCCAACCCTCCTGCTCAAAGAAGGGTCACCTAGAGCAGGATGCCCAGGACCTTGTCCAGATGGCTTTTGAATATCTCCAAAGATGAAGACACCACAACTTCTCTGGGCAACCTATTCCAGTGCTTGGTCACCCTCACAGTAAAAATCAGTGTTTCCTTATGTTCAGACGGAATCTCCTGTGTTTCAGTTTGTGCCCATTGCTTCGGGTCCTGTGTCCTGGTTTCGGCTGGGATAGAGGTAATTTTCTTCCTAGTAGCTGGCATAGTGCTGTGTTTTGGATTTAGTAGGAGAATAATGTTGATAACACACTGATGTTTTAGTTGTTGCTAAGTAGTGTTTATACTAGTCAAGGACTTTTCAGCTTCCCATGCTCTGCCAGGTGCACAAGAAACTGGGAGGGGGCACAGCCAGGACAGGGGACCCAAACTGGCCAAAGGGCTATTCCATACCATACGACGTCATGCTCAATATATAAACTGGGGGGGGTTAGCCAGGGAGCAGTGATTGCTGCTTGGGAACTGTCTGGGTATGACAGCGGGTGGTGAGCAATTGCATTGTGCATCACTTGCTTTCTATGTTATTATTACTATTATTATTATATTGATATTATTATTATTATTATACTTCATTTTATTTCAATTATTAAACTGTTCTTATCTCAACCCAGGAGTGTTTCTCACTCTTACTCCTCCGATTCTCTCCCCCATCCCACCGGGACAGGGGGAGTGAGCGAGCGGCTGCATGGTGCTTAGTTGCTGGCTGGGGCTAAACCACGACAGTCTGGTAGACTGTAACAGTCACCACTGAATGTGCATTAAAGCTAGCGATAGAGCCACCCCTTATTCTATACCATCCACGTCATGCACAGGACCTCCCCTCTCCAATGTGTTCCAATTAATCACCACCGCCTTCCCTATCTTGATATATACACACAGATATAATTCCCTTCGTCTATGGCCCATCCCTCCAAAATGTCCATTGAGTTCATTTAGCCCATGACTTTGGGTTCCATCTGTCATCACAGTCTTTCAGAGCAGGAGAGGTGGTGTGCAGTGTTGGATTGTTGCACGCTGAAGCCAGTTCTCATTCCAACACGGTTTCATCAAAGTTCATTTTCATTAAGCTGGGCAATTCTTACTGTAATACGATTGATGCGGCATATAGCAATAATAATATACAGTATTATATACTTAATATTAACCTACTATATTATTATATTAACATGCAGTTAAGAGATAACATATAGTTAAGAGATAACATACAGTATTATAAAGCAATTAATATCATACAATTCAGTCCATTGGCTATTTTCACCCAAAATCAAATTCCCTTGAGGTACACATTGGACTTCCCCATCCTTTCTCATCACCCACCAAGGGCACCCAGGTCCTTGAGCAAAAGGAATCCCATGAATGGGTTTGCCTTTGCCAGAGGGGGAAGTAACCCAGACTCTCTTCCCCAGCATATTTTTTATGTGCACTACAGGGACTTTATCTCCTTCTACAGTACGTAAAAGTTTTGATTGGGCAGGGCCAGCTTGATTGGCAGATCCCCTGGTGTTGACTAACCAGGTGGCTTTTGCTAAATGCGTATCCCAATGTTTGAATGTCCCACCACCCATTGCTCTCAGGGTAGTCTTTAACAGTCCTTTGTATCGCTCAACTTTCCCAGAGGCTGGTGCATGATAAGGGATGTGATATACCCGCTCAATGCCGTGCTCTTTGGCCCAGGTGTCTATGAGGTTGTTTCGGAAATGAGTCCCGTTGTCTGACTCGATTCTTTCTGGGGTGCCATGTCGCCACAGGACTTGCTTTTCAAGGCCCAGGATGGTGTTCCGGGCGGTGGCATGGGGCACGGGATATGTTTCCAGCCATCCGGTGGATGCTTCCACCTTGGTGAGCACATAGCGCTTGCCTTGGCGGGTTTGTGGGAGTGTGATATAATCAATCTGCCAGGCCTCCCCATATTTATATTTTAGTCATCGTCCCCTATACCCGAGGGGCGTGAACTGCTTGGCTTGCTTGATTGCAGCGCATGTTTCACATTCATGAATAACCTGTGCAATACTGTCCATAGTTAAGTCCACCCCTCGATCACGAGCCCATCTATATGTTCCATCTCTTCCTTGATGGACTGAGGCATCATGGGCCCACCAAGCTATAAATAGTTCACCCTTATGTTGCCAGTCCAGATCCACCTGAGCCACTTCAATCTTAGCAGCCTGATCCACCTGCTGGTTGTTTTTTATGTTCTTCAGGGGCCCGACTCCTAGGTACATGAGCATCTATGTGACGTACTTTTACAACCAGGTTCTCTACCCGGGCAGCAACATCTTGCCACAATGCGGCAGCCCAGATGGGTTTGCCTCTGCGCTGCCAGTTGCTCTGAATCCATTGCTGTAACCATCCCCACAGGGCATTTGCCAACATCCATGAGTCAGTACAGAGATAAAGGACTGGCCACTTTTCTCTTTCAGCAATATCTAAAGCCAGCTGGATGGCTTTCACCTCTGCAAACTGACTCGACTCCCCTTCTCCTTCAGCAGTTTCTGCAACTTGTCGTATAGGACTCCATACAGCAGCTTTCCACCTCCGATGCTTTCCCACAAGACGACAGGACCCATCAGTGAACAGGGCATATTGTTTCTCATTTTCTGGCAGTTTATTATACAGTGGGGCCTCCTCAGCACGCGTCACCTCCTCTGGCGACATTCCACAATCTTTGCCTTCTGGCCAGTCCATGATCACTTCCAAGATTCCTGGGTGACTGGGGTTTCCTATTCGAGCCCGTTGTGTGATTAGTGCAACCCACTTACTCCATGCAGCATCAGTTGCATGATGTGTACAGGGGACCCTCCCTTTGAACATCCAGCCCAGCACCGGCAGTCGGGGTGCCAGCAGGAGCTGTGCTTCAGTAACAACCTCTTCTGAAGCAGCTCAAACCCCTTCATATGCTGCCAATATCTCTTTCCCAGTTGGAGTATAGCGGGCTTCGGATCCTCTGTATCCCTGACTCCAAAACCCTAGGGGTCGACCTCGAGTCTCCCCTGGTGCTTTCTGCCAGAGGCTCCAGGTAGGGCCATTCTCCCCGGCTGCGGTGTAGAGCACATTTTTAATATCCTGCCCTGCCCGGACTGGCCCAAGGGCTACTGCATGAACTACCTCTTGTTTAATTTGTTCAAAGGCTTGTTGTTGCTCAGGGCCCCATTTGAAATCATTATTCTTCCGGGTCACTTGATGGAGAGGGCTTACGATCAGACTGCAATTTGGAATATGCATTCTCCAGAAACCCACAACGCCTAAGAAAGCTTGTGTTTCCTTTTTGCTAGTTGGTGGGGACATAGCTGCTATTTTGTTGATCACATCCATTGGGATCTGACGACGTCCATCTTGCCATTTTATTCCTAAAAATTGGATCTCCTGTGCAGGTCCCTTGACCTTACTTTGTTTTATGGCAAAACCAGCCTTCAGAAGGATTTGGACTATTTTCTTTCCCTTCTCAAAAACTTCTTCTGCTGTATTGCCCCACACAATGATGTCATCAATGTATCTCAGATGTTCTGGAGCTTCACCCTGTTCCCGTGCCGTCTGGATCAGTCCATGGCAAATGGTGGGGCTGTGTTTCCACCCCTGGGGCAGTCGGTTCCAGGTGTACTGAACACCCCTCCAGGTAAAAGCAAACTGGGGTCTGCACTCTGCTGCCAAAGGGATGGAGAAAAATGCATTAGCAATATCAATTGGGGCATACCACTTGGCTGCCTTTGACTCCAGTTCGTATTGAAGTTCTAGCATGTCTGGCACGGCAGCACTCAGCGGCGGCGTAACTTCATTAAGGCCGCGATAGTCCACTGTTAGTCTCCACTCCCCATTACACTTTCGCACTGGCCATATGGGACTGTTAAAGGGTGAGCGAGTCTTGCTGATCACTCCCTGGCTCTCCAGTCGACCAATCAGGTTATGGATGGGAATCAGGGAGTCTCGGTTGGTGCGATATTGCCGCCGATGCACTGTTGTGGTAGCGATTGGCACCTGTTGTTCCTCAACCTTCAGCAACCCTACAATTGAAGGGTCCTCCGAGAGACCGGGCAAGGTGGACAACTGTTTAATTTCCTCTGTCTCCAAAGCAGCTATCCCGAAAGCCCACTTATACCCTTTTGGGTCCTTGAAATACCCTCTCCTGAGGTAGTCTATGCCAAGGATGCACGGAGCATCCGGGCCAGTCACAATGGGGTGCTTCTGCCACTCATTCCCAGTTAGGCTCACTTCAGCTTCCAGTACAGCTAGCTGTTGGGATCCCCCTGTCACTCCAGAAATACAAATGGGTTCTGCCCCTCTATAGTTTGATGGCATTAGGGTACACTGTGCAACCAGTGTCCACTAGAGCCTTATACTCCTGTGGGTCTGACGTTCCAGGCCGTTGAATCCACACAGTCCAGTAAACCCGGTTGTCCCTTTCTTCCACCTGGCTGGAGGCAGGGCCCCTCTAACACTGGTCATAGTATTCATTGTTCACTCCTTGTAAATGTGAATCAAAAGTCCCTTCATTAAGATCGGGAGTAGAATTAGCCCTCTTACTCTGTCTGGGGAACTGCTCACTGGAAACTGGATCTGCAATTTTCCTGGGAGAACCGCCTTTTGTAATAGTTTTTCCTTGCAACGCACGCACCCGTGCCTCTAGGGTCGAGGTGGATTTTCCATCCCACTTCCTCATGTCCTCTCCGTGATCATGCAGGTAAAACCACAGGGTGCCCCGTGGTGTGTATCCTCTATATCCTCTCTCTTGAGCATAGGGACGTTGACTCCTAATGGCTGAGATAGTGGTCCATACAGGTGTGGAGTAGGACAGATCCTCTCTGAGTTGTTGGAACTCTTGGCACAGTTTTTCAGACAGTTTTTCCGCAGCTGAGACACAGGCCCGTAGGGAGGAAGAGATACTTTCTTCATATTCCCGGAGTCGTCTAGCCACTTCATCCACCGTTGGTGCCTCTTCATCTTTCCAGGCCAGTATTGCCAATGAGTTGGCATACGATGCTGGTGCGCTCCGTACCAACTTCCGCCACATGGGTTGTGTGCACCTGACGTCATCTGGATCTTTGGGTAACTGCTCATCATTCAGGTCACTGTAAATCACCTCCAGCACGCGTAATTCCCTAAAGTACTGGATACCCTTCTCTACAGTGGTCCATTTGCCTGGGCGGTATAAAACATCCTCCTTGAAGGGATACCTTTCCTTCACACTTGACAGAAGTCGCCTCCAGAGGCTGAGAGTTTTTGCCCCTTGTCCAATTGCTTTGTCAATGCCCCCTTCCCTAGAAAGGGATCCCAGCTGCTTGGCTTCCTTACCCTCTAAATCCAGGCTACTGGCCCCGTTATCCCAACATCGGAGCAGCCAGGTGATGATGTGCTCGCCTGGATGACGACTGAAATCTTTTCGCATATCTCACAGCTCACTCAGGGATAGGGATCAGGTGGTTACCATCTCATTTATGGGTTCTTCCTCCTCTGGTTCTCGTGATGGCCCTGGTTCATCTTCATCCCTTACTAAACGAGTTGATTTCCTCGTGTATTTTTTCTTCTGTATAGGGGCAACTGATACCGGCGCAGGTTGATTCTCTGTTTTAGCCACAGTGCCTGTCACTGGGGTTGGAATCAGGCCCAATTGGCATAGCCAATACTGCTAGAGGGATCATTACATACCTGTTCTCCAGGGGATAAAGTATGAATAAAAATACATAAACGGAATAATGGTTTGTCTCCAAAATGGAAAGAACCCTATCTTGTATTACTAACCTTTTTTTCTGCAATAAAGGTGGAGGGTAAAGATTCCTGCATTCATCACTCTCATGTAAAAAGGGACCAGATGGCAGAAAGTGATCCTACAACAAAAACACCTAATTCATAAAAATATGCCTTCACAAATAGTTATTCAGAACCAATTGACCTTAGATTACATTTTAGCAGCACAAGGTGGAGTATGTGCCCTAATTAATAGTAGCTGCTACTTTTATGTCAATCAAAATCAGTAGACAGACAGGTATTGAACAAATTAACTCATTTGCAAGCCCTGCATGAAGTAGGACAAGAACAAACTTTTGATGCTTTAAGTTGGCTAATGTCATGGTTTCCTAATATTGCTCATTGGGCACAAAAGCTTATAATGATCTTAATAGCATTCACTTTTGTTGTCTTTCATGTGAGTATTAAAAGTTGTCTTTCTTTTTGTAATACTATAACTCCCAAGTATTACATTAAGTAAATGGGTCCTGATGGACAAAAGAAGAGGAGGGACTGTGAAAGGCAAGGTGCTAAGTGCAATACAACTGGCTTAGAAGAACAAACACTACCTGAGACTATGAGCTTTTACCTCAGGATCAATGTGACCTGAAGACCCAGCCTAAGCTGGCTTCCATCGGCTGAGAACAGCCAATACCGACGATAAATCAATAGGAGATTTGCCTTAGGAAACCAGGCATATAACCACAGCCAAATCAGCAATAGACCAGAACCCAGTATAAAACCACTCCACCTGCACGGAACATTGATTTAGAACAATGAAGATGAACACACCACTGACCATACATCCACACCACCTGCATGGGACAAGCACGTACTGATTACGTGAGCAATAGTAACTGATTAGGCCATCCCGTAACATGAGTGATTTGATTGGGCTACACAACTGTATTGTAACATATATAAACCCTGCTTTCCTCTATATTGGGGTCCTCCATGCATTAGGCTGGGGCACTGCTGTGCACATAGCTAATATGAGAGAATAAATTTCCTTGGTAATTCTATGCTAAGCATCCTTATCTTCATCCTTGGCTGGCAAAGAACTGACTTTTACACACTCTTACCCCTCACAGCTTGATCCTGCTCCTTTCTGCCTCTTAATGTGTCTATAAAAGCATTTGCACAAGCATGGAAACAAGATCAGGAAACTGGACTTGGCTGAAAAACAACCCAGCAAAAAATTATTTCTTTTTCAGACAAATTAGTTCCTTGATCCAACTCATCATGTGGCTGCAGAAATGCTTGTGCCGGCACCAAACAGGAGGTTTAAGCCTGTTTTGCTCTTAACAAATTGCTTGTGGAACTATGCCCTGAGTTTGAGGTAATCTCATTCATAAAACACAAATTCAGTTGCCACCTCTATGTGGATAACTCACAGATCTTCCTTTCTTTCCCAAACCTTTCTCCATCACCTTAGGCACCCCCCTGCAGAGCACTGTGTAATTAAAACATTGTTAGTCTCTTAAATTGCATATTGCTTATAGAAAGGGCCAATTCTGTGTAATGCTTCTAGCATGGTGGAGTCCTGGCTCATGTCTAGACCTCCTAGGCACTATAAAAGTACATAGTAATATGAAACTCCCTTACAAATGTATTCTGGTATGAACTAGAGGACATACCTAATTGAAGCACTATAGCCTTTATATTTGCCTATTTAAAAGATCTTTTATTACTCCTTATGCATCTGTTGTTATTGGTAGACTTGCAGGGGATCCCTGTAGCATCTAACTGAATATTTATAATGAGGCCCTCGAAAACATCCTTTCACCTTCAAATTAGGAACATTCATCTTTTCAGTGTTCATAATCTAAGCTGAGAATATTGATTAAAAGGGATGAGAGGCTTTTATTATAGTGTGTTACTTCAGTGTGCTGTATCCTTTGAATTTTTTTATCCACTCTTTTTTTTCCCTCCAAGTTTTGGTTTATTGTACCTTCAAGGGGGGGGTGGGGGGGGCGGGGCAGGTGTACATACCCAGAACACACAGTATATACGTGTTTTCTGGCTTAACTAGATTTGTTCGGTGAGATCTTATCAAGGAGCCTTTCTGCCTACGGTCACAGAAAGACGGTGAGAAAAATGTATCTTCTCCACAGTTGCCTCAGAGAACCTTACTCAGGTTCAGACGTGACAGAACAGCTGCTGACCACGGAGAGGAAAGGCTCTCTTACCCCCATAAGGATGGGCAGAGCCTGAGCACGCCCTATGCACAACTCCTCCCCTTCCTCTCTCTCCCTTAGCAGCAACAGGAGCAAAGGAGAAAGTTCTTGTGCACCTATGGCGTCATTTACCTCTCCCTCCCCACAGACGCACGTGCCCATATAGCTTCCCCCACCATTCCCCAGCACTGGCACACGCATGTTTTCACCTGGATCATTAACATTAGGATTCCAGGAAAAGAGGGAAGAAGTTATAGCGTCCTCTCAACCTCACTTCTGTATTATAATGCCGAGGGGACCAATCAGCCCGTCCTCTTCTCCTTTTCCCGTCTTTTCTTTTTTTTTTTCTTTCTTTTTTCCTTCCCCTCCTCCTTTGTCTTATTGTGGAGTTGTTTTTGTGTTCATGTTTGTGTTCTTGTTCTTCAGATATGGGGAAAGGGGGAGATACAGATACTGTAGCAGTGGCCTCGGTGGTGATAATGAGGACTGGAGTTCAAGGCATTGGGAGAAGAGTTGCAGGCGTTGCAGCTCTCCTGAGTTCTTTTGGAGTAGTGACCGGATGCTTCCCCTCCTACTTTCCAGACTGTTCTCCCTTGATGGCTGTAGGCTCTGCTTACCTCTTTGAGGGCTCCAGTTAGGCTGAGGGGCTGTTGGGGAGGTCTTCAGTGACAGCCCTGACTGCAGGAAGCAGATTAAGAAGACTTAGTTCCTCCTGCCAGGGCTGGTGTGGAGCAGCAGTACAGAGTCAAATGGTCTCCTCCTTGTGGTCCGGCAGGCCAGTTGGTGTCTCTGCTAGTGGTTATGCTTGTTTTGCCTCAGGTCTGTGGTCAGAGTCCTCCGTCCAGAGATCATCAACCACAGGATCGAGCGTTACTGCTGCTCTTCCCAGGTTGATGTCCCTGCTGCCCCCTACCTAGGTTTGAGTGCACTGAGAGCCCATTCCCCAGGAAGTCTCTAGCCATGTATTTTCTCAGCGGTTGGCCCAAGAGGCTGTTACGTCATTTGGAGCCCGTGGAGCAACCCCTTCACATCCAGGCAGACTCCCAAAAGGCTTTCTTCGCAGTGTTATTCCCTTCTCAGCTCAGCATCTGGTACAGCAGAGTGAGTATCCTACTGTGAACCTTCAAACCCTAGTCTCCTGGCCAAACCTAGCCTTGTGCCAACCTTTCTTCTTTAAAATGTATTTATTCATTTCTGTCTCAGAAAGGGTTGTAAAGACCTAGGGCTAAATCTTATTAAGTACTCTATTATTTGGGAATCTTTCTTGTGAGTTGGATCTATTAAGTGAAGCTGTTTATTGATAGCTTCATACTATCATGCAAGTATGTAAAAATAGTCTCCTTGTAGTGAGTACCTGTTACTACTGAAAATGAGACTTCTAAACAAGTTTTTCCACTTTGATGTGAAATAGTACATCAGCATGTTATAAAGGATGTTTGATAATAATCCTTCTCTTGTAAGCATGTCACATATCTAACAGTTGTGCATTTTGTGCTCAGTGTTTTTTGCACCTAAAGTTTAGAATCTAAGGGTCTCACCAAACCAAACTGGTTAGGAACCAAATCTTCAGTCAAGTGCGTATTTGTCATTACTTTCAAGACTCAGGCTTTATTCAAGGGTAGATGTATAATACAAAAATTCCCAAGCCTCTTTTAGTTGTGTCCCTATTTAACTGATTTGTAGCTATGGACATAAGAGTTAACATGTAATGAAATTGACTTTGTCAGGCTCTTGCATTTGAAATTGCTGCTCTAGCAACATCTAACATAAGAATATTTATGTAACTTGTATAAATACCTTGCACTAACTGTGGTATTGAGTTGAACTTCTGATACTGGATTTTTCTAAATGCTACCTAAGTTAGACCCTACATCTGTCTTTAAATAACTGTATCCAGTGCATCTCAAACTGCAGGAGGAAAACACAGAAAGCAATTTTAGAAAAATGATATTCAGAGGTATCAAATGGCAGTCATAGCCTTAAAATCTTGCTTTAAGTTATGCTGAAATTTAATCACTTTACATTGATATGTTATGCTCTACGCAGCTATCCATTAGCTGTGGAGTTCTTGTGCAGTCTCCCCTACCCCTTCCAAATAAAAATGTTTAATTACGGTATATTACTCCAGGCTCTGTGTTGTATGAACATCATCACAGGGCCTCTGATCTTTTTAAGTTCATGTGTGCTTAAATATATTGTGTAGATGTATAGAATCCTAGACTAATCTAGACTCAAAAGGACCTCTGGAGTTCATCTAGTCAAACCTGCTATTCAAATGAGTTCTCACGAGTGCCAAATAGAGAGGAATACTCTGCATCTGGTGTACAGTATCCAGTGTTGGGCTCCCCAGTACAAGGCAGCTGCTAACATACTGGAGTGAGCTCAGTGGAGGGCTGCCAAGATGGTCAGGGTAGCACATGATTTGAGGAGAGGCTGTCCTGGTTTCGGCTGGGATAGAGTTAATTTTCTTCCTAGTAGCAGGCATAGTGCTGTGTTTTGGATTTAGGATGAGAAGAATGTTGATAACACACTGACGTTTTAGTTGTTGCTAAGTACTGCTTATGCTAGTCAAGGACTTTTCAGCTTCCCATGCTCTGCCAGGTGCACAAGAAGCTGGGAGGGGGCACAGCCAGAATAGTTGATCCAAACTGACCAAAGGGCTATTCCATACCATATGACGTCATGCTCAGTATACAAACTGGGGGGGGGGGTTGGCCGGGGGCAGCGATCGCTGCTCGGGAACTGTCTGGGTATCTGTCGTCGGGTGGTGAGCAATTGCATTGTGCATCACTTGCTTTGTATATTATTATTATTATCATTATCATCGTTATTATATTGTTATTATTATCATTACCATTTTACTTTCTTTCAATTATTAAACTGTTCTTATCTCAACCCAGGAGTGTTTCTCACTCTTACTCCTCTGATTCTCTCCCCCATCCCATCAGGGTAGGGGGAGTGAGCAAGCAGCTGCGTGGTGCTTAGTTGCTGGTTGGGGCTAAACCATGACAGAGGCTGAAAAAAATGGGTTTGTTTAGTCTTAAGAAGAGAAGGCTTGGGGGATCTTATTGCTGTCTTTCTATGCCTGATGGGAGGGTGCGGAGAAGACAGTCAGACTCTTCTTGGAGGTGTGCAGCAAAAGGGTAAGGGGCAAAGGTCAGAAGTTGCAACAAGGGAAACTGATTAGGAGTAAGGAAACACATTTTTCCCCAAGGGGGATCAAACACTGGAAGAGGTTGCTCAGAGAGGCTGTGGAGCCTCCATCCTTGGAGGTATTCAAACCTCAGCTGGGCAAGGCCCTGAGCAGCAACCTGATCTAGTTGATCCTGCATTGTGCAGGGGACTAGAGATTGCCAGAGGTCCCTTTTGGCCTATATAATTCTATGCTTCTATAATAACTGCATCCCTTGACCTCCAGGCTATGTTCTTGCTAATACAATCCAGTGTGTGGTTGACTGCCTCTGCTGCAAGGATGCATTGCTGGCTCATGTTCGACATTACCCACTAGGACTCCAAGGTCCTTTTCTACAAAGCTGCTTTCTTACCAGTTGGTCCGCCAGTCTGGGGGAGGGATTGTTCCATCCCAGGTGCAGTTGGTCCCCCAACCTGTTGGGGGGAGGTGGAGTTGTTCCATCCCAGGTGCAGGCTTTGCACTTGCATTTGTTGAACTTCATGAGGTTTTTGTTAGTTCATTTCTCCAGGCTGTCAGTCCCTCTGAATAGCAGCCCTGCCCTCTGGTATGTTGACCGCTCCCCCCAATTTGGTATTGTCCACAAACTTGTATGCTCTGTTCCATCATTCAGGTTGTTAATGAAGTCATTAAGCAGTACTGATCCTAGTATTAAGGTCAATAATAATGGTGTGACACTTAGGTATGCCACTAGTAATTGACTGCCTGTTGGACTTCGTATTGCTGACTACAACCTTTTGAGCCCAGTAGTCCAATCAGTTTTCCAGCCACTTTATCATGTACTTAACCAAACTGATGAGACATGGACTGTCTATAAGAATATTATGGGAGACTATCAAATGCCTCACTGCAGTCAAGATAAACAATATCCACTGCCCTTCGCTTGTCCACAGGCCCAGTCATCTCATTCTAGAGAGCTATTGGGTTGGTCAGGCATGATTTGCCCTCGGTAAAGCCATGTTGGCTGCTCCCAATCACCTTCTTGTCCTTCATGTGTCCAGACATGGGTTCCAAGAGGATTTGCTCCATCACCTTTCCAGGGATTGAGGTGAGGCTAACTGTTCCCTGGATCTTCCCTCTTGAAGATGGGAGTGACACTTGCTTTCTTCCAGTCCTCGGGAACCTCCCCTGATCACCATGACTTTTCAAAGATGATAAAGAGCAGCCTTGCGATGACGTCGGCCACTTCCTTCAACATCCTCAGATACATCCCATCAGGTCCCATGGACTTATGTATATCTAATTGGCTTAACTGATCCTTAACTTGATCTTTCTACTGTGGATACTGCTTCACTCTCACAGACTCTGCTAGTAGCATCAGGGACCTTGGAGGCCTGAGGGAAAAACTTACTAGTGAAAAATGAGGCAAAAAGGGAAATGCCAAGTTCTCCACCTGAGGAGGAATAACCCCATGCAGCAGTATAGGCTGAGGGCTAACAGCTGGAAAGCAGTTTTGCAGAAAAGGACCTGGAGGTCCTGGTGGACACCAAGCTGAACGTAAGCCAGCAATGTGCTGTTGTGGCAAAGGCGGCCAACAAGGAAGGCCTGCATTGCCAACAGGTCAAAGGAGGTGATTCTTCCCCTCTACTCAGCACTGGTGAGACCATATCTGGAGTACTGTGTTCAGTTCTGGGCTCCCCAGTACAAGCAAGATATGGACATACTTGAGACAGTCCAGCAAGGGGGCTCAAGATGATTAAGGGACTGGAGCATCTCTCCTATGAGGAAAGGTTGAGAGAGCTGGGACTGTTTAGCCTGGAAAAGCGAAGGCTCAGGGGGGATCTTATCAATGTGTCTAAATACCTGATAGGAGGTTGTAGAGAAGATGGAGCCAGATTCTTCTCACTGGTGCCCAGTGACAGGGTGAGAAGTGGTGGGCACAAATGGAAACACAGGAAATTCCACTGAAAAATTCACATAAGAAAACTTTTTTACTGAGGGTGGTCAAACAGTGGAATAAGTTGCCTAGAGAGGTTGTGGCATCTACGTCCTTGTAGATATTCAGAATTTGACTTGTCATAGCCCTGAGCAACTTGCTCTAGTTGACCCTTCTTTGAGCAAGGATGTTGGATTAAATAATCTCAAGAAGTTCCTTCCTCAATGATTCTGTGATTCTATGAAAAAATGCATAGAGCACCTCAGCCTTTTCTGTGTCCTTTGTCCCTAGGTCCCCTGCCCCATTGAGCAGCAAGCCCATGTTTTCCTTGGCCTTCCTTTTGCTGCTAATATGCTTATAGAAGCCTTTCTTGTTGTCTTTCACATCCCTTGTTTGACTGGAGACTCATTTCTGTCAGTGAACAGTGCCTAATTAATCTCCTTTTCTGGGTAAATACATAAAAGAGGCCAGACTTGTAGAATACTTCTCAAGATACATCTAAAATGCAATTTACTATATGGTTAATACTTGTGGAATAGATTCACTAATTTATAGGTTTGGACTTGTTTCAAAACATTAACTTTGTATAATTGGTCAGAGATGGAACACTAGTAGAGTTGATGCAGGAAGTTGAGCAGACTTATAGATAATTTAAAACTTTTCTGTACGACATTTGAATTTCATTGTTTAATAGGTGTTTTTGAGGAAAAGGCTGACTTTGACAGCTTAAGACTGACCTTAAGCTAAAAGATATATTACAGGGTATTGTCGTGTCCCACCTGATATTCAGCCTTTAGCAAAACCATAGTATCCAGTTTCTGTTAAGTTTGGAGTGTTAGTTTTCCTTTTTAAGGAAATCATGTTATATTTATTCATACAGGAGGAAGAAAAGCAGACATGCACTTTTTATCCACTTTTGAAAGTAGTACTGAAATCATATGTTGGATTTTTTTTGGAGGAAATAGATTCCTGACATTCTGTAAGATGTTTTCATTTGTGAAAAGTATCTTCCTTGGAACTAAATTGGTTCAACATGACTGAAATTTTGCTTTGTTTCCTGAAGTCAACCTCTAGGCTAATTTCTTTCCTGAGGTTTGCTTGTGTCCTTGAAATAAAAAAGACTCTTCTGGTTTGGTTTTGACAACTCTTGGTTTTTAAAGCTGTGTTTCTATGTTTGTGTATTGTCAGTGACGCATCAAATTCAAGATGTTTTCACCTATGCATGTCTGTTATGCTCAGGTTGCTGCTCTCTATGCCAATTTATTTTTTGTATGGCTGTGCTTTAAGAGGAATCCCCCTTCTGATTCTTTTTTCCAAATGGGTTACTTCATGTATCTGTTAAAGAAAGTAGTGGTGTAATCAGATGAATTGGCACAACTGGGGTTGGAAGAAATGAAAACATTTTAAATTGGATCTTCCTCTGACAGGATGAGGAATTATAGCCTAACAGTAGCATGTAATGAATGGGGGTGCTCGAGTTCCTTTTGGTATTCTAAGATAGCAACTCATATTCTAGACTCAGTGGAAAATTCTTTAATAGTGTTACATGAATAAGTTGAATAGTAGCTTTGGACTTCAAAACATTCTGGACCTTTCTGTCTTATGGAGTGCTGTAGAAAGTTTCTTGATGTTCTAAAGTAAGTTTGTTTGAGCTACTGCTTGTGTTTCACACTTTGGAGTGACTGAGATTTTAAGCCACAGAAAAGTGGATGCTGAATTTTTGGCACCAGGTTAGTGTGACAGGTTGAGAAGGCTGATTATTGATACTTGCCTCTCATTATCCTGTTTCTGGTACTGGAACTTTTGCATACTTCCTGTAAATGTCATGAGCAAGCTAAAATAATACTGTTCAATGTTTTTTCTTCTTGAGCCAAACATCACATAAATTTTTACTGTCTATACAGCCGTCTGCTGAGAGAAACTAAAAATATAGTTTTAAAGAATCTTACCAATTTAAGATTACAATTTTAACTTGAGTGTATCATTAGGATGAAGTAGAATCAGTAGATGTTTAAGACTAATAAATAGAAGACAAGGTCATACTTCATTTGTGCTCTGTAAAAGCAGTCTCAGTGTGCCCTCTGTTTTGTCACTTTCCAAGTTTGACACTTTTTGACACATAAACAAAAGGAAGAAATATTTTAAAAATAGAAGGCATTTGAAGAACCAGAATATTTGGCAGTAGTGGTTCAGTAGTTAAAACCAAATGCAGTTGAGTTTTTTGGGTTTTGTTTTTTTAATTGACTGGTTAACAAATTGTGGTTGTAATTTCTTTTTGTGTAAATCCTCAGAAGACCAGTGTAAGGATTTGAAATTACAACTGAGATGTGCTGTCATGTCTTTCACACAGAAAGACCTCCATTCTTTGACAGTTTTAGATGCAGTGCCCTTGAGGACTAAGTTAATGATTTAGTATCATTCTTGAAAAAAAGATTGATATCAAATTTCAGCCTTTCTTGCTGCTTTCTGATATCTCTGAAGCATGTGTTGTGCCCCCTGCCCCGAGTCTTTCAGGAGAAACTTATGATTTGGATACTTCAGAAGATTCCTTTATATCCAAAGCTAATGAAACTGATGTCATTGACAACAATAGAAAACTTTTACGTGTTTTTATTTTGTTTACGTGAGATGCTAATCAGTGTAATCCCTGTTAACAAAACTTCTCATTGTAATACACATATGAAGCACTGTTAAATTACGCAGTTCTATAGTTCTATTAGTATCACTGTTTTTATTAGGCAGTGCTTTGCACATGCTCACTATGCAGGATTTTCTTGTTGCAAGTATCTGTAAATAATGCAGGGCAGCTGCTACCAAACAAACATGTACTAAGCTAAACAAAAATTAAAACAAAGTAGGTAATAGTCACCTGGTCCTTAGGTAATTGCTTTTACAGCTAAACAAGCTGCAGCAAAGCTCCAGACAGACCAAGACAAGTCCAGATGAAGCCTGAGAAGTCCTGAAGCCTATGGTGTTAGCCATACACAAAGCCTGCGGCCTGTGTTAAGCAATGGCTACACCATATTTAATTGGTCATAAGGCTGCATTCTGCCAGTCAAAACCAGTTTTATAAGCTCTCTAGAGCCAAGAGAGTAGCTTGTCTGAACTGTTCATTTTGATATATGTCCCTTAATGACCTCATGTGTTTACCAGCAGATGGCTTATATATATAGCCCTTGGTTTTTTACCTTCCTGATTTTTGTGTCAATCTGATGTTGAATTAAACCAAAATATATTTGTATGTTAAACAAACAAATCTAAAGGAAAGCGTACATATCAAAATCCTGAATTACTGAATAATTTAAATTTCAGAATTAACACTGAATTAGTTATGAGTTGCATGACTATAGACTTAATTTTCAGGCTTTAGCTACTGCAGTACCAAACATGAGATGAATATGCTCTTTAAATCTTAGCACAGAAAATAATTAAATAGGAATAAACAGAGAACTATACTTTAATTAGAAAAGGGATCTCTGCAAGCTTGACTTCTGGCACTCTCCAAAGCAAGGTAATTTGTGAAACTGCTGCTCATAGTCCATAGGACTGAATAAGTATTTTTGATGCCATTTTTTCTTTATTGCTTTTGATGCTTACAGCAGCTATAATTACAGAAAATACTAATGATGCTTTCACTATACTAATCAAGCACTGTATGTTCACCTCAGAAGTGTAAGCAGAGTGACTTGCTGAATTACTGTATGTGTACTATTCCTAGGTAGGATTAGTGCAAAATGGACAACTGAATGAAAAATGTGTTGATTACATCTAAAATATATATAAAAAATAGAAATCTTGGCTTTGATATCTGTGTAGTTTGCATATCATGAATGATGTGGCACAAATAGCATCAGTGCAGACTACCATGTCTTGCTTCCTACTACTGTGTGTTCTTCTGAGTTTTATAGTCCCGGAGATGCTAATTGTGAATTTTGACTCATACTCATCAGTCACTAGACTGACAGGACCTTTTATTCCCTATATAAGCTATCAAATAGACTGTGGGTTTGACCTGAACCAGTAAACTACAAATGACTATAACCTTTACTTCCTACTTGAGCTATACCTTTGTCATTGTCTCTGCTGTTTGTGTTAAATCTTAAGGTTTTAATAAGTGGATAATGTTTCAAACAGTAACAGCTGTGCTATTGCTACTACTGTAACTATATATTTCTAGTTCTGTAACTAAGGAAATAACAGGAGAAGTATCCATTTGACTGATGGGATTAAAAACTGTAATTTTAATAATCAGTAGTCCTTAGCTGTGTCTTTCAGAATAGAATAGAATAGAACAGAACAGAACAGAACAGAATAGAATAGAATAGAATAGAACAGAACAGAACAGAACAGAATAGAATAGAATAGAATAGAATAGAATATTTCAGTTGGAAAGGACCTACAACAATCATCTAGTCCAACTGCCTGACCACTTCAGGGCTGACCAAAAGTTAAAGCATGTTATTAAGGGCATTGTCCAAATGCCTCTTTAAACACTGACAGGCATGGGGCATCGACCACCTCTCTAGGAAGCCTGTTCCAGTGTTTGACCACCCTCTCGGTAAAGAAAAGCTTCCTAATGTCCAGTCTAAACCTCCCCTGAAGCAGCTTTGAACCATTCCCACGCGTCCTGTCACTGGATACTAGGAAGAGGAGATCAGCACCTCCCTCTCCACTTCCCCTCCTCAGGAAGCTGTAGAGAGCAATGAGGTCGCTGCTCAGCCTCCTTTTCTCCAAACTAGACAAACCCAGAGTCCTTAGCCACTCCTCATAGGACATGCTTTCCAGCCCTTTCACCAGCTTTGTTGCCCTCCTCTGGACACATTCAAGGACCTTCACATCCTTCTTAAATTGTGGGGCCCAGAACTGCACACAGTACTCAAGGTGAGGCTACACCAACGCTGGATACAGCAGGATAATCACCTCTTTTGACTGGTTGGTTATGCTGTGTTTAATGCACCCCAGGATGCAGTTTGCCCTCTTGGCTGCCAGGGCACACTGCTGACTCCTATTGAGCCTGCTGTCAACCAGCACCCCCAGATCCCTTTCTGCAGGGCTGCTCTCCAGCCACTCCTCTCCCAATTTATACTTGTGCCCAGTGTTACTCTGTCACAGGTGCAGAATCTGGCACTTGGACTTGTTAAATTTCATGCCATTGATGATTGCCCAATGCTCCAATCTATCTAGATCCCTCTGCAAGGCCTCTTGTCCCTCAAGAGAGTCAACAGCACCTCCCAATTTGGTATCATCAGCAATCTTGCTAATGGTACATTCAACTCCTGAATCTAGATCATTGATAAAAATATTGAACAGAACTGGCCCTAGAATTGAACCCCGAGGAACACCACGGGTGACCGGCTGCCAGCCAGGTGTAGCCCCATTCACTACAACCCTTTGAGCCCTGCCGTTCAGGCAGTTCTTTACCCAGCACACCATGTACCTGCTCATCTCACAGTTGGACAACTTGTCCAGAAGGATGCTGTGAGGGGCAGTATCAAAAGCCTCACTAAAATCCAGAAAGACTACATCCACTGCCTTCCCTTCATCCACTAGGCGGGTGACCCTATCATAGAAGGATCTCAAATTAGTTAGACAGGACTTTCCCTTTGTGAACCCATGTTGACTGTGCCTGATGATTGCATTATTCTTTAAATGCCTTTCAGTAGTACCCAGTATGATCTTCTCCATAATTTTTCTAGGAACTGAGGTTAGA
This sequence comes from Pelecanus crispus, assembly GCF_030463565.1. Lineage (NCBI taxonomy): Eukaryota > Metazoa > Chordata > Aves > Pelecaniformes > Pelecanidae > Pelecanus > Pelecanus crispus. Next base: position 16,954,445 of record NC_134675.1, read on the forward strand.
CTAACAGGTCTGTAGTTTCCTGGGTCTTCCCTCACACCCTCCTTGTAAATTGGAATAACATTGACTAGCTTCCAGTCAGCAGGGACCTCCCCAGACTCCCAAGACCTTAGGTAGATGATCGAGAAGGGTCCTGCCGTAACATCCTCTAGTTCCTTCAGTACTCTGGGATGAATCCCATCAGGCCGCATGGACTTGTGAACATTCAGCTGATACAGCTGGTCCCTTACAATTTCAGTGTCCACAAATGGAAAGTCACTGTTCCCGCTCTTGTGGCCCTCCGACTCAGGGGACCGGGCAGCCCAAGGTCTACCAGTATTATTAAAGACTGAGGCAAAAAAAAGCATCGAATGCCTCTGCTTTTTCTTCAGCCCTATTAGTCAGGTGACCATCTTCAACAAGTGTCAGTCCAATGTTTTCCTTAGACCTCCTCTTGCTATTAAGGTACGTAAAAAAGCCCTTCTTGTCGTCTGACACAACACTGGCCAGTTTCAACTCTAATTGAGCTTTGGCCTTTTGTGCCTTCTCCCTGCATATATTACACAGCTCTGTAATCTTCCTGCGAAGCCTGACCTTGCTTCCAGAGATCATACAATTTCTTTTTCCTCTTGAGCTCCACGAGGAGTTCCCTGTTCAGCCAAGCTGGTCTTCTGCCCCGCTTGCTTGACTTGCGACACAATGGGATTGCCTGCTCCTGTGCTTTTAAAAGGTGGTTCTTAAAGACTGACCAGCACTCGTGGACTCCTAAGCCCTCAAAGGCAGATTCACGGGGGATCTGCTAAGTAGCTCCCTGAGTAGCTTAAAGTTTTCTCTCTTGAAGTCCAGGGTAGCAACTCTGCTGTCCTTTTTTCTCATTACACTGAAAATTTTAAACTCAACCATTTCATGATCACTGTGGCCAAGACAGCCACCTACCATCACATCTCCCACGAATCCTTCTCTATTCGCAAACAACAAGCCTAGGAGGGCATCTTTCCTAGTTGGCTCACTGAGTACTTGTGACAAGAAGTTATCTCCCACAAACTTCAGTAATTTCCAAGACCTACTTGTCACAGCAGTATGGTATTCCCAGCTGATTTCTGGGAAGTTGAAACTCCCATTGATTGTAATTTCAGTAATTGATTGTAATTTCAGTAGAAAATAACACAACAGCTCTTTAAATAGATATAGAAACCCATGTTTGCTTTTAAACACCAATAGGGCATTGATGACGTTATTGGAGAGCTACTTGTTCAGCATGATGAGAATCCATAGTCAGTGGGCTTATGATGCATGAACAAAACCTGTTCTACAGTATTCAATAAGCAGTTAAATTATTGTGCTTCTTTCTGTATTAGGATAGCAAGGAAGAAAACTGCTTTTCTTCAGTTGCAGAGATACTAAAACAGTGACAATGGAAATATAAACAGTACAATGAGTGCGTTGCCTACTGTTTACTTGAATAAAAGCTCTTCAGGATCCAGCTCAGCAAAAGTCCCCTTCACTGCAGTCATAGGAGGCTTTACAAACTGTATAGATTATTCAATATTTTATAGTAAGATAAGATTCTGAACACTGGACCTGTGTTTTGGTGGGTTTTTCTTTAAAGTGGTGAGAAGACACCAGAAGCTGTCCCCATGTGGGATAGAGCCAGTGCCAGCCGGCTCCAGGATGGATCCGCTGTTGACCAAAGCTGAGCCAATCAATGACATTCGTAGCACTTCTGTAATAACATATTTAAGAAAGGGTAACAAAACACTGCAAAACAGCAGATGGGAGAGAGGAATGAGAATATGTGAGAGCAACAACCCTGCAGACACCACGGTCAGTGAAGAAGGAGGGGGGGGAGGAGGTGCTCCAGGCACCGGAGCAGAGATTCCCCTGCAGTCTGTGGTGACCATGGTGAAGCAGGCTGTCCCCCTGCAGCCCATGGAGGTTAACGGTAGAGCAGATATCCACCTGCAGCCCGTGGAGGACCCCATGCTGGAGCAGGTGGATGTGCCCAAAGGAGGCTTTCACCGCATAGGAATTGTTGCACACTGAAGCCAGTTCTGGTTCCAACACTGCTGCACTTTGCTCAGTTTCATCAAAGTTCATTCTTCATTAAGCTGGGAAATTATTACTGTAATACCATTGATGTGGCATATAGCAACCATAAAAGAGATGACATACAGTATTATACAACAATTAACATCATACAATTCAGTTCATTGGCTGTTTTCACCCAAAATCAAATCCCCTTGAGGTACACATTGGACTTCCCCATCCTTTCGCATCACCCACCAAGGGCACCCAGGTCCTTGAGCAAAAGCAATCCCATGAATGGGTTTGCATTTGCCCAAGGAGGAAGTAACCCAGACTCTCTTCCCCAGCATATTTTTCATGTGCACTACAGGGACTTTATCTCCTTCTACAGTACGTAAAAGTTTTGATTGGGCAGGGCCACCTCGATTGGCAGATCCCCTGGTGTTGACTAACCAGGTGGCTTTTGCTAAATGTGTATTCCAGTGTTTGAATGTCCCACCACCCATTGCTCTCAGGGTAGTCTTTAACAGTCCATTGTATCGCTCAATTTTCCCAGAGGCTGGTGCATGGTAAGGGATGTGATACACCCACTCAATGCCATGCTCTTTGGCCCAGGTGTCTATGAGGTTGTTTCGGAAATGAGTCCCATTGTCTGACTCGATTCTTTCTGGGGTGCCATGCCGCCACAGGACTTGCTTTTCAAGGCCCAGGATGGTGTTCCGGGCGGTGGCATGGGGCACGGGATATGTTTCCAGCCATCCGGTGGTTGCTTCCACCATGGTGAGCACATAGCGCTTGCCGTGGCGGGTCTGTGGGAGTGTGATATAATCAATCTGCCAGGCCTCCCCATATTTATATTTTAGTCATCGTCCCCTATACCCGAGAGGCGTGAACTGCTTGGCTTGCTTGATTGCAGCGCATGTTTCACATTCATGAATAACCTGTGCAATACTGTCCATAGTTAAGTCGACCCCTCGATCACGAGCCCATCCATATGTTGCATCTCTTCCTTGATGGCCTGAGGCATCATGGGCCCACTGAGATATAAGTAATTCACCCTTATGTTGCCAGTCCAGATCCACCTGAGCCACTTCAATCTTAGCAGCCTGATCCACCTGCTGGTTGTTTTTATGTTCTTCAGTGGCCCAACTCTTGGGTACGTGAGCATCTACGTGATGAACTTTTACAACCAGGTTCTCTACCTGGGCAGCAATATCTTGCCACAATGCGGCAGCCCAGATGGGTTTGCCTCTGCGCTGCCAGTTGCTCTGCTTCCATTGCTGCAACCACCCCCACAGGGCATTTGCCACCATCCATGAGTCAGTATAGAGATAAAGGACTGGCCACTTTTCTCTTTCAGCAATATCTAAAGCCAGCTGGATGGCTTTCACCTCTGCAAACTGACTCGACTCCCCTTCTCCTTCAGCAGTTTCTGCGACTTGTCGTATAGGACTCCATACAGCAGCTTTCCACCTCCGATGCTTTCCCACAAGACGACAGGACCCATCAGTGAACAGGGCATATTGCTTTTCATTTTCTGGAAGTTTATTATACAGTGGGGCCTCTTCAGCACGTGTCACCTCCTCCTCTAGTGATATTCTAAGGTTTTTTCCTTCTGGCCAGTCCATGATCCCTTCCAAGATTCCTGGGCGACTGGGGTTTCCTATTCGAGCCCGTTGTGTGATCAATGCAACCCACTTACTCCATGTAGCATCAGTTGCATGATGTGTACAGGGGACCCTCCCTTTGAACATCCAGCCCAGCACCGGCAGTCGGGGTGCCAGCAGGAGCTGTGCTTCAGTACCAACCACTTCCGAAGCAGATCAAACCCCTTCATATGCTGCCAATATCTCTTTCTCAGTTGGAGTATAGCGGGCTTCGGATCCTCTGTATCCCTGACTCCAAAACCCTAGGGGTCGACCTCGAGTCTCCCCTGGTGCTTTCTGCCAGAGGCTCCAGGTAGGGCCATTCTCCCCGGCTGCGGTGTAGAGCACATTTTTAATATCCTGCCCTGCCCGGACTGGCCCAAGGGCTACGGCATGAACTACCTCTTGTTTAATTTGTTCAAAGGCTTGTTGTTGCTCAGGGCCCCATTTGAAATCATTATTCTTCCGGGTCACTTGATAGAGAGGGCTTACGATCTGGCTGTAATTTGGAATATGCATTCTCCAAAAACCCACAATGCCTAAGAAAGCTTGTGTTTCCTTTTTGCTAGTTGGTGGGGACATAGCTGCTATTTTGTTGATCACATCCATTGGGATCTGATGACGTCCATCTTGCCATTTTATTCCTAAAAAAAATTGGATCTCCTGTGCAGGTCCCTTGACCTTACTTTGTTTTATGGCAAAACCAGCCTTCAGAAGGATTTGGACTATTTTCTTTCCCTTCTCAAAAACTTCTTCTGCTCTATTGCCCCACACAATGATGTCATCAATGTACTGCAGATGTTCTGGAGCTTCACCCTGTTCCAGTGCTGTCTGGATCAGTCCATGGCAAATGGTGGGGCTGTGCTTCCACCCCTGGGCAGTCGGTCCCAGGTGTACTGAACACCCCTCCAGGTAAAAGCAAACTGGGGCCTGCACTCTGCTGCCAAAGGGATGGAGAAAAATGCATTATCGATGTCAATTGTGGCATACCACTTGGCTGCCTTTGACTCCAGTTTGTATTGAAGTTCTAGCATGTCTGGCACGGCAGCACTCAGTGGTGGTGTAAATTCGTTCAGGCCACGATAGTCCACTGTTAGTCTCCGCTCCCCATTACACTTTCTCACTGGCCATATGGGACTGTTAAAGTGTGAGCGAGTCTTGCTGATCACTCCCTGGCTCTCCAGTCGACGAATCAGGTTATGGATGGGAATCAGGGAATTTCGATTGGTGCGATATTGCCGCCGATGCACTGTTGTGGTAGCGATAGGTACCTGTTGTTCTTTGACCCTCAGCAACCCCACAGCAGAAGGGTCCTCCGAGAGACCAGGCAAGGTGGACAGCTGTTTAATTTCCTCTGTCTCCAAAGCAGCTATCCCAAAAGCCCACCGGTACCCTTTTGGGTCCTTGAAATGCCCTCTCCTGAGGTAATCTATGCCAAGGATGCACGGAGCATCCGGGCCAGTCACAATGGGGTGCTTCTGCCACTCATTCCCAGTTAGGCTCACCTTGGCCTCCAATACGGTTAGCTGTTGGGATCCCCCTGTCACTCCAGAAATACAAATGGGTTCTGCCCCTCTATAGCTTGATGGCATTAGGGTACACTGTGCACTGGTGTCCCTTAGAGCCTTATACTCCTGTGGGTCTGATGTTCCAGGCCATCGAATCCACACAGTCCAGTAAACTCGATTGTCCCTTTCCTCCACCTGGCTGGAGGCAGGGCCCCTCTAATCCTGGTCATAGTATTCGTTGTTCACTCCTTGTAAATGTGAATCAGAAGTCCCTTGATTAAGATCGGAATTAAAATTAGCCCTCTTACTCTGTCTGGGGAACTGCTCACTGGAAACCGGAGCTGCAGTTTTACTGGGAGATCCACTTCCTCATGTCCTCTCCGTGATCATGCAGGTAAAACCACAGGGTGCCCCGTGGTGTGTATCCTCTATATCCTCTCTCTTGAGCATAGGGACGTTGACTCCTAATGGCTGAGATCATAGAATCATAGAATCATAGAATCATCTAGGTTGGAAAAGACCTTTAAGATCATCCAGTCCAACCATTAACCTACACTACCAAGCCCACTCTAGACTAATCAAGGGTAGACCAGACTAAACCATATCCCGAAGTGCCACATCTACCCGTTTTTTAAACGCCTCCAGGGATGGTGACTCCACCACCTCTCTGGGCAGCCTGTTCCAATGCCTGACCACCCTTTCCGTAAAGAAATTTTTCCTAATTTCCAGTCTAAACCTCCCCTGGCGCAGCTTAAGCCCATTTCCTCTTGTCCTATCACTAGCTACTTGGGAGAAGAGACCAACACCCACCTCACTACAACCTCCTTTCAGGTAGTTGTAGAGAGCGATAAGGTCTCCCCTCAGCCTCCTCTTTTCCAGGCTAAACAACCCCAGTTCCCTCAGCCGCTCCTCATAAGACTTGTTCTCCAGACCCTTCACCAGCTTCGTTGCCCGCCTCTGAACACGCTCCAGCACCTCAATGTCTTTCTTGTAGTGAGGGGCCCAAAACTGGACACAGTATTCCAGGTGCGGCCTCACCAGCGCCGAGTACAGGGGGACAATCACCTCCCTGCTCCTGCTGGCCACACTATTCCTGATACAAGCCAGGATGCTGTTGGCCTTCTTGGCCACCTGGGCACACTGCTGGCTCATGTTCAGCCAGCTATCTACTAACACCCCCAGGTCCTTTTCGGCCAGGCAGCTTTCCAGCCACTCCTCCCCAAGCCTGTAGTGTTGCATGGGGTTGTTGTGACCCAAGTGCAGGACCCGGCACTTGGCCTTGTTGAACCTCATACAGTTGGCCACGGCCCATCGATCCAGTCTGTCCAGGTCCCTCTGCAGGGCCATCCTACCCTCGAGCAGATCGACACTCCCACCCAATTTGGTGTCGTCTGCAAACTTCCTGAGGGTGCACTCGATCCCCTCATCCAGATCATTGATAAAGATATTGAACAAGACTGGCCCTAAAACAGAGCCCTGGGGAACACCGCTCGTGACCGGCCGCCAACTGGACTTAACACCATTTATCACTACTCTCTGGGCTCGGCCACCCAACCAGTTCTTTACCCAGCGAAGAGTATGCCTGTCTAAGCCGTGAGCTGCCAGCTTCCCGAGGAGGATATTATGCGAGACGGTGTCAAAAGCTTTGCTAAAGTCGAGGTAGATGACATCCACAGCCCTTCCATCATCTACCAGGCGGGTCACCAGGTCATAGAAGGAGATCAGGTTGGTCAAGCAGGACCTGCCTTTTGTGAACCCATGCTGGCTGGGCCTGATCCCCTGGTTGACCTGTACTTGCCTGTGGAGTTCGCTCAAGATGAACCTCTCCATAATCTTCCCCGGCACTGAGGTCAGGCTGACAGGCCTGTAGTTCCCCGGGTCCTCCTTCCGGCCCTTCTTGTAGATGGGCGTCACATTGGCAAGCCTCCAGTCATCAGGGACCTCCCCTGTTAACCAGGACTGTTGATAGATGATGGAAAGTGGCTTGGCAAGCTCCTCTGCCAGCTCCCTCAGTACTCTTGGGTGGATCCCATCCGGCCCCATAGACTTGTGAGCGTCCAGGTGGCATAGCAGGTCATTAACTGCTTCCTCCTGGACTATGAGGGCTCCATTCTGGTCCCTATCCCTATCTTCTTGCTCAAGGGCCTGAGTACCCTGGGGATGACCGGTCTGGCTGTTGAACACAGAGGCAAAGAAGGCGTTAAGTACTTCAGCCTTTTCCTTGTCCTCGGTGACAATGTTCCCCCCCACATCCAGCAAAGAATGGAGATCCTCCTTGGCTCTCCTTTTATTGCTGATGTACTTATAAAAGCATTTTTTATTGTCTTTTACAGCACTGGCCAGATTGAGTTCTAGCTGGGCTTTTGCCTTTCTAATTTCCTCCCTGCAGGACCTAACAAGATCCCTGTACTCCTCCTGAGCTGCCCGCCCCTTCTGCCAAAGGCGGTAGACTCTCCTTTTTTCCCTGAGTCCCCGCAAAAGCTCCCTATTCAGCCAGGCCGGTCGATTTCCCCTCCGGTTGGTCTTACGACACACGGGGACAGCCCGCTCCTGCGCCCTTAAGACTTCCTTCTTGAAGAAGGCCCAGCCTTCCTGGACCCCTTTGCCCTTCAGGACCGCCTCCCAAGGGACTTTCCCAACCAGGGTCCTGAAGAGGGCAAAGTCTGCCCTCCGGAAGTCCATGGTAATAGTTTTGGTGCCCCTCCGCTTAGCATCACCCAAAATTGAGAACTTTATCATGTCGTGGTCGCTAAGCCCGAGACGGCCTCCGACCTCGACATTTCCCACAAGCCCTTCTCTGTTGGTAAACAGCAGGTCAAGCGGGATAGTGGTCCGTACAGGTGGGGAGTAGGACAGATCCTCTCTGAGTTGTTGGAACTCGGCACATTTTTTCAGACAGTTTTTCCACAGCCGAGACACAGGCCCGTAGAGAGGAAGAGATACTTTCTTCGTATTCCCGGAGTCGGCCAGCCACTTCATCCACCATTGGTGCCTCGTCATCTTTCCAGGCCAGTATTGACAATGAGGTGGCATACAGTGTTGGTGCGCTCTGTACCACCTTCTGCCACATGGGTTGTGTGCACCTGACTTCATCTGGATCTTTGGGTAACTGCTCATCGTGCAGGTCACTATAAATCACCTCCAGCACGCCTAATTCCCTCAGGTACTGGATACCCTTCTCTACAGTGGTCCATTTTCCTGGGTGGTATATAACATCCTCCTTGAAGGGATACCTTTCCTTTATGCTTGACAGAAGTTGCCTCCAGAATGTTATCAGCATTCTTATCCTAAATCCAAAATACAGCACTATGCCTGCTACTAGGAAGAAAATTAACTCTGTCCCAGCCAAAACCAGGACAACCAGGCAACAGTGAGTTCAACAGGCCAATTACATATTGTACAAAAAAGCATTTTTATTTATATTTTCTAATTTGCTGCTATTAAATATCTTCAGGTTCCTCTTGTTCTAGTATTGTGTGATGGCATGAATAAGAATGCTCAAATCATTATTATCATTACAATAAAAAATCTTGTTAACTTACTACAGGAATTTTAAGACTTTTTTCTGACTAACCGTGGCCTGTTCTTATTTTCTGATTTGCACCCAGGAGATGCCAGGCTTAGTCTAGACAGCTACTGCTGTTTTCTTCTGCAAAGCTCACAAAAGTGCTTTGTAGTGTTTGGAGAAAAGGATCATGATTGTAATGATCTTGGATTACTTTTGCAGTTTTTATCCTTTTTCACTGATATCTCACATCATGTCAGTGAGAAGGCCCTTTGGGTGATACAGATGCTGAGGTTCGATTTATTGCTTTGTTTCAGCCCTGGCAGAGAAATTCATTGTTGCACAATTATCTGAGCAAACACATGTACAAGTTGTTTGTAAACCTCCCCAAAGAAGACAGCAAGCTGAGTAGAATTTGGGTCTTTGTAGGTACAAACTAAAACTGAAGAATATGTGATTATGTGCTGAGGAGTGTCAGAAAGCCAGTGACAGAAAGAAGTCATTACGGATTCACACATCTCATCTCCATCCATTTTTTCTCTGTTGTATAGCTTCTCATCCAGCACTTGATCCTGAAAGATAGTGCCACTGGCCTCCACTGTATACAGAAAGATGTGGAGATCTTCAGCCTTTTTCTTCTAGAAGAGTTCCAGTGAAATCACAGAGCAGTACCTGCAAACTATACTTGCCTCTACCCTGAGCACTGAGGTGGGGACAGCAGAAGCAAGAATGATGAGAAAGCATCAGGGAGCTCTCCATCAATTCCTGCCAGGCTGTATACCGCAAAAGAATAATGCCTGGATAGAAGGATCATCCCTTGTGCAAAACTAAATGAGAGCAAAGGAAAATAATATGTTGGAAAACTGATCTGTGCTTTTTCTCTTGAGATTCAATCACACTTTTTACCTTAAGTAAAATTATTTCAACTGGATCTGAACAATAACAAGAAAATAAGTTAATGGCACAATAATCAAACTAGCACAATGAGATGGCCCTTTGACTGCAAAATATAGGCTGTCACCCTTATCCTCAGGTTCAGTTTCTCTACAGTGCCAACCTGCTGCTCACTAGCAGCTGAAACTCTTTGGAGCTCCCAAAGGTTTGATGATATTTCTTTGCTACATCAGAAAACTGTCTACTTGAAACAACCTTTGAATTTCATTTGGGAGGCCAGAGAAAACACTGCTCATATAGCTTCAATATTTTTGTTTTGTTTTTTCTGCACAGTGGCTTAATGATAAAAATAGAACTGGGCATAATAGCAATATACAAACTGACTGTCTGCTAGACCATTTTACCCAGGAGCAAGCAAAAGAAAGTCTATGGCAGTAGTTACCTCTAAAATTACATTTAAATGCCATGAAATCCACAACAAATTACAGGCTACAAGCACGTTTAACAAACTTTTAGCAAACAGACCACCAGTCTTTCAGGGCATATTGCTCTTGATGAAAACATTTGTTGTTTTATAGCGTTGCTGTGGATTTTAAGCCACTGTAAGACCACTGTGGTCTCACCCTCAGAAAAAGAGGCACACACACAGAGAACTGGCTATGATTCCCCTTGTCCTTCCAGTAGCCAACCTGCCCATGGTCTCGCCCTTAGACCATATGCCTGGCTCCCGGGCCACTTCACCTATTCACCAGCTAGTCCACCTTGATCTTTGCTAGTGATCATAAGCTCACTCACACACCCTCACTCACTCCAGTTGCTGGCACTAAGACCTCCATACACACATGCACACAGAATAGAGTCTCTCACCCAGGAAAACAGTAAGAAATGGAATAAAATAAGAGACTATCAAGTACAAGGCATAGCCAGACAAGAATACTGACCAGCAAACTGTTTACACGTGACATTTTAATCCTCTTATGCCTCCATTTAGAATCATAGAATGCTTTGGGTTGGAAGGGACCTTGAGAGATCATCGAGCCCAACCCCCCTGCAGTAAGCAGGGATTGAACCTGTGAACTTGGCGTTATTAGCACCAGGTTCTAACCAACTGAGCTAACCCGGCTGGTCATTTTCCCAAGCTTGTTCCTCCCTGTCCTGGTTTCGGCTGGGATAGAGTTAGTTTTCTTCCTAGTAGCAGGCATAGTGCTGTGTTTTGGATTTAGAATGAGAAGAATGTTGATGATAACACACTGATGTTTTTAGTTGTTGCTAAGTACTGCTTATGCTAGTCAAGGACTTTTCAGCTTCCCAGGCTCTGCCAGGTACACAAGAAACTGGGAGGGGGCACAGCCAGAATAGTTGATCCAAACTGACCAAAGGGCTATTCCATACCATATGACGTCATGCTCAGTATATAAACTGGAGGGGGGTTGGCCGGGGAGCAGCAATCGCTGCTCGGGAACTGTCTGGGTATTGGTCGTCGGGTGGTGAGCAATTGCATTGTGCATCACTTGCTTTGTATATTGTTATTATTATCATCATTATTATATTGTTATTATTATCCATACTATTTTACTTTATTTCAATTATTAAACTGTTCTTATCTCAACCCAGGAGTGTTTCTCACTCTTATTCCTCCAATCCTCTCCCCATGCCATCGGGGTAGGGGGAGTGAGCGAGCGGCTGCGTGGTGCTTAGTTGCTGGCTGGGGCTAAACCACGACACTCCCCAAATGACCAAGATCCCTCCCTTTCCCTGCTTTTGTTTCCTCCCCTAAACATCCAATAATAGTTCTTATGCAATCCCAAAATGCTCTTCCCATAATGTGTCCCATACCCTGGGCAGTAATCCCCCTCAGTCAAAAAAGGTGCTCTCTCACTCCCCCTCATCAGCAGGACAGGGGGAGAAAATATGATAAAATATGAGATAAAATGTGATGATAAAATATGAGAAAATATGATAAAAATATGATAAAAAGGGTCAAGATATGGACAGGGAGATCAATCACCAATTACCATCATGGGCAGAACTGACTCGACTTGGAGAAGACTAGTCACAAGGGGTGTTCCACAGGGCTCAGTTTTGGGGCCAGCCTTGTTTAATATCTTTATCAACGATCTGGATGAGGGGATTGAGTGCACGCTCAGTGAGTTTGCAGATGACACCAAATTGGGTGGGAGCGTTGATCTGCTCAAGGGTAGAAAGGCTCTTCAGAGGGATCTGGACAGGCTGGACCGATGGGCCGACGCCAACTGTATGAGGTTCAACAAGGCCAAGTGCCGGGTCCTGCACTTGGGTCACAACAACCCCATGCAATGCTACAGGCTTGGGGAAGAGTGGCTGGAAAGCTGCCTGGCCGAAAAGGACCTGGGGGTGCTGGTCGACAGCTGGCTGAACATGAGCCAGCAGTGTGCCCAGGTGGCCAAGAAGGCCAACAGCATCCTGGCTTGTATCAGGACTAGTGTGGCCAGCAGGAGCAGGGAGGTGATTGTCCCCCTGTACTCGGCACTGGTGAGGCCGCACCTTGAATACTGTGTCCAGTTTTGGGCCCCTCAATACAACAAGGACATTGTGTTGCTGGAGCGTGTCCAGAGAAGGGCAATGAAGCTGGTGAAGGGTCTGGAGCACAGGCCTTATGAGGAGCGGCTGAGGGAACTGGGGTTGTTTAGCCTGGAAAAGAGGAGGCTGAGGGGAGACCTTATCGCTCTCTACAACTCCCTGAAAGGAGGTTGTAGTGAGGTGGGTGTTGGTCTCTTCTCCCAAGTAGTTAGCGATAGGACAAGAGGAAATGGGCTCAAGTTGCATCAGGGGAGATTTAGATTGGATATTAGGAAAAATTTCTTCATGGAAGGAGTGGTCAAGTATTGGAACAGGCTGCCCAGAGAGGTGGTGGAGTCACCATCCCTGGAAGTGTTCAAAAAACGGGTAGACGTGGCACTTTGGGACATGGTTTAGTGGGCATGGTGGTGTTGGGTTGATGATTGGACTGATGATCTTGGAGGTCCTTTCCAACCTTAATGATTCCTAGTTTTTACTTTCATTATAAATAATCCAGCCACCAAGCCAGACAACATGAAATTATTGCTCTACCCTTAATTGGTTTAGTGTTGGACTTGGTAGTGTTAGGTTAATGGTTGGACTGGATGATCTTAAAGGTCTTTTCCAACCTAAACAATTCTATGATTCTAAGACTAATTTAATTTATTGCCAATGAAAAATAGAGTAGGACAGCGAGAAATGGGAACAAATCTAAAAACACCTTCCGTCCACTCCTCTGTTCTTCCCAGGCTCAACTTCACTCCTAACTCTTCTACCTCCTTGCCCCCTAGCAGTGCAGGAAGGATGGGGAATGAGGGTTGCCGTCAGTTCATAATACTTCATCTCTGCTGCTCTTTCCTCCTCACACGTTTCCCCTGCTCCAGCGTGGGATCCCTCCCATGGGATACAGTCCCTCACAAACTCTCCAATGTGGGTCCTTCCCATGGGCCACAGTTCCTGCCAGAAAACTTGCTCCTGTCCACTTCACAGTTTTTTTTAGCCAGGTGGGCCCCCAAAACTGCCAGGAGGGATTTGACTTACTGCTGGAGCAGAGAACATGGTTTAGACTTGTCTTGGGAAACTATAATACAAGCAATTAGGCAGTGGGAGATCAGTGGAATAATACGACACGCTCAGAAAGTACAAATGATGAAATAGTATGTGCAATGGGAGAAATGGATGTTTGGAGAAGTTTGGCAAGTACATCATATAAGCCCCCTTCCCTCCAGCAACATTGGTAGAGCTATCACAAGGGTGGCTAAAATTTTCCCTACTTGGAAAAGCAAATGTGAGGAACGCTCTAAAGGGAATAAACAAACATATCTGCACCATGGAATGCTGCTTAGGCTAGAATTGGATAACAAGATATTTCAAAAACAAAACTGTCCAAGAATGGGCTGAAGATCATGGAGTAGAGGACAAGGTCTGAAGTTTGTTATAGGTATATGTTCAGATTAGTATGATGTTAACGCCTGTAATCTGGTTCCTGGGGCAAAGGGTAGAGTTTTCCTAAGTGTATGTCCAGGACAAAAGGTAGAGTCTATAATGCATGTATATTAAGATTGTGATGATGTCGAAAGTAGAGTTTATAATGGATGTATGTTCAAACAGTTCTTAAATACTTGTTTCACAGAGGCAAAAGGTAAAATGTATTTGGCATAAAGTAAAGGGGTTTGGTAGCAGGAGGCTGCAGCGGTGATTTGTGCAGAAGCAGGCCATGAACTGCCATGTGTCAGTCACAGATGGTTGCAGCCAGCTCTGAAAATGATGTAAACAACCCAATGTGCACCACAACAGCAGCCAGTCAGAGCAGCATATGGCACCTCTGCTCAAACGTATTGAAGAAAGAGTGGCAGCCGCTAGGGGCAGGAGATGATCTTGGAGGCATGTGACTGGACATACCCTGCTGAGGAGACTGCTGAGGACACAGCTGGAGGCACACTCTTGGAAGGAGGCACTCTATTCCAAAGGAGGTACACCTCTGAGGGGACTGTGGCCTATGGGCAACCCACACTGGAGCAAGGACACTAAGAAACAGAGCAGCAGAGGAAAACCCACAAGAAGCAAAGCATGGCAGAAAGAAACCAATACTCACACAATCCCAACCTCCTGAGCTGCCCATCACCTCAGCAGAGGAATTGGGAGGGACAAAGTGTAAGCTGCAGTGAAAATAATGGAAGTTGAGACTTGAAAGGGGGAGGGGAGGTGTTTGGTTTAAGATGAGCCAGGGAAGGGGGAGGAAAGGTGTTTACTTAAGTGTTTGTTGGATTATGTTCTCTTTTTTCCTAAATACCTGAATCAGTGATTAGAAGTTTGTTAACTGACAATAATTTAAATAAAGTAAAAGTTCCCCAGGTCAAAACTGTTTTGCCCGTGACTGACTGGCTGGAAAGCAGCTTTTCAGAAAAGGACCTGGGGGTCCTGGTGGACATAAGATTGAACATGAGCCAGCAATGCGCCCTTGCTGCAATGAAGGCTAATGGTATCCTGGGCTGCATTAGACAAAGCATTGCCAGCAGGTCGAAGGAGGTGATCCTTCCCCTCTACTCAGCACTGGTGAGGCCACACCTGGAGTCCTGTGTCCAGTTCTGGGCTCCCCAGTACAAGAGAGACATGGACATACTGGAAAGAGTCCAGCAAAGGGCCACGAAGATGATTAAGGGACTGGAACATCTCTCCTATGAGGAAAGGCTGAGAGAGCTGGGACTGTTTAGCCTGGAAAAGCGAAGGCTCAGGGGGGATCTCATTAATGTATACAAATACCTGAAGGGAGGGTGTAAAGAAGACAGAGACAGGCTCTTTTCAGTGGTGCCCAGTGACAGGATCAGAGGCAACGGGCACAAACAGAAACACAGGAGGTTCTGTCTGAACCTCAGGAAACACTTTTTTTACTGTGAGGGTGACTGAGCACTGGAACAGGTTGCCCAGTGGGGTTGTAGAATCTCCCTTCTTAGAGATATTGAAAAATCATCTGGACATGGTCCTGGGCAACTGGCCTTAGGTGGCCCTGCTTGAGCAGGGGGTCTGGACCAGATGACCTCCAGAAGTCCCTTCCAACCTCAACCATTCTGTGATTCTATGAGTCTGTTTTGCCCATAATGGTAATTGGTGAGCAGTCTCCCTGTCCTTGTCTCCACCTGCAATCTTTTTCATTGTATTTTCTCCCCCTGTCCTGTTGAGGAGGGGAAGTGAGAGAGTGGCTTGGTGGGCGCCTGGCAGCCAGCCAAGGTTAACCCACCACAACATAGTAAGAGCAAAGATTAACAGCACTATTGGAGGTATCAATAGGTGCATAAGTCCAATAGCTGTTTAGCTGGTTCTGTTACTGACCTTCCTTTTCACTACCCTTGTCCCTCCATTTTTCCACCCCAGTGTCCTCCCAAATAAACAATCCATCCCTCATTACTTTTTTCCCCACTGGTCCCAGTTTTGTTTTGTCCATGCCCAAATTTGGTATTTCTGATACTGGTCCCTAGGCACTCTTGGCCTTATATGCTATTACTGATATGGCTACCCAGGCACTGTTGGCTTTGCAAGGTTCTGCTCCCAAAAGGTCCCCAATGCTCTGCATCAGGTGTCTGAAATCTGGCTGTTTCTCACACCACACCTCCTTAACCACCTGTGCAATCCAGCCATCCCTCATGGCACTGCCTGTAACTTTTGTCAGCTTCTCACACTGTTATCTGTTATGTCCAGCAATTGCTCATGTCATGTCCTGTAATTTTCCATGTCCCATCCAGCTAGCCTAGGGCCTAGTGGCTTCAGGGCCTAGACAGTGGCCTAGTCATTTGCCTGCAGTTCTAACACCCATACTCCTGCTCTTACCATTTGGTGAATGTAAGATAGACTACTACTCCATAAAAGTGGGTTAAATTATTTCAACTTCACAGTCAGAATGTGCATAAGGGTATTTATTGTAGAGGAGCTGAAATGCTGTAAGATAACAGCTAATTTCACGCTAACATGCAGCAAAGTCCAAATGAAGATGGCAGTTTGTAGTTTTCACATGTGTTAGGAGGTCAAAATGAAGGATAAGTGAATTTACCTTCACTTTTAAAAATATAACCAATTTCTCTTCATTAGTATGTACCTTGTATTTGGTGCCTTAGGTTATCTAGCCAAAAAAAAAATTTTAAAAAAGTTAGCTTATTAGTAACAAGGTTACTATGTCTACTGATTCATCCTCAACCTTCAATAGTAACCACAGGCCTCAGGAGGAAAAGGGAAAGTAACCACATTCCCCAGAAAAATGAATATTGTGAGCAATGGGGAAAGAGTTTTAGAGAAACAGAGCCACTCAACAAGTGGTTTGCAAAAAGAAGGGATTCTCATATTGGAGCAGAGGAAGAGTCAGTAAGGAATAAATAAGGAGAAAAATACACAGTTCTCCTAAACCATGTCTATTCCTGTTTTGTAATGGTTTCAGCATGGTTCTGCTAACTACTAGAGACAAAACCATATTGTGCTAAACCATTTTTTTCAAACAATTTTCAAACATAAATCACCACTCATCAGAGACATAACTAATAGGCATGCAGTACAGGAATAATCAAGCTGAAGACTTGTCTTCTCACTGATTTCACATGTTAAGATGGAATGTAAAATGTTAGTAAAAGCATTAGTCATTTATTTGGATCTTTAAGTCATATGCCTGCTGATATCATACAAATCTTGAACCATAGCCAAATTAGAACACACGTTTTCCCCACAAAAATAAATTTGAAACAGAATAAATACAGAGCAAGTATCCTTACATACTACTGTCTGTCCTCCCATAACCACTGCTATCAATAAAAATTCAAGACTGCAAAATCTTAAAGACATGTTAAAATCTGTTCCTTCATAGCAGTGGGTTTAATTCTTCATCAAGTTGCACATAAAACACTGAGATAAATGTCATGTTTCTCTGGCAGGAACATACCAGGACACATGACCTTGAGAAAAAAAAAAAACCCACATTTACAGTGAAGCAAAATTATTTTACTCTAATCTCTCCTATACCCATGCCTCAAGCTCAGTCTATAAAACTGTACTCTTTCTCAGAAAGGAGTTTAGTAGGTCCTTAGCTTCTTTATTAAAGCTGTCAGCAAGGGTGCCAGATAAGATCTAATTCTGTCTTCAGTTGTGCCAGGGGCAGTTACAGAATTGGTCTTCTGAAAAGGGACTTTCAAAACTGCCTAGGGCACAGAAAAGCACATGCCCCTGTAAAATTTACAGTTGTTGTTATTCCCTCAAATGTACTGCCTCATAGTATCCTTTAAACTTTTGGTTTTCCTTAACTTTCATTCCCAAATAGAAACCAAGCTGTTATAAAATGGAGAACTCCACCAGGAGCTCTTGGTGACAGTAATTCTTCAATGGTGCATATATGTATGTATGTACATACATATATATATGTGCACACATCTATTTATAAATGCATAGATATGTGTGTATATTCTTGCATTTCACAGGAGTGTCACATTTCAGGGATCTGCAGTATATTGAAGGTAGATTTCTACGACCTTACCGTACCTGTATCAGAGGTAGAACTTCCAGGCGTTCCCCCAGCTCCTTTCCCCCATCCCTGAACTTCATCCATGCTCTCCCTTGCTCCTTCTCTCAGACGTGGCTCCTACTTCATGGTGTGAATCTGCAGCTCACTACCTACTTCAAAAGCATCTTGGTCCCGGTGCCAGCCACAGGGGGGAGGAAGGTCCTAGCAACACAAGGGGACCGGGATACAGAAGGAGAGGGCGCAAAAAAGACCCCGGCCACTCCAGCCCCCGCGCACAGCTCACTGAGCTGCCACTACAGCCGCTGCGGCATCTCATGGGGACGCATCGCGTTGCTATGGAGACTCAAACATTCCATGACAGAACACCACGGCTGCCGGCGCGCAGATTTTGCGGCTCGGTGTAACTAGGCGTGCGGTGCAGGGAGCTCTCACTGAGCGCTGCTCGCAGTGGCAGAGAAGAGGAAGACACGTAAACTCGGACGTCTGCCAGCCCAACGTGATGTGTATAACGTGCTTAGCAGTGCTGTCTGCACAGGCAATCCTTTGGGTACATGCATATACCTTCAAAGAACCTGCGCGCGCATGTTACAATACTAGAGCAGACCTGTACATGTATTCACATTTGATTAATTCCTGGAGTAGCCTCTAGATGCAGATGAGGAGGGAGCAAAGACTGCTAACTAGCCCTCCATCTTTACAGAAAATTTCCATGGAACTCTGAAAAAGAAAACACAGAAATATCTCCTTTTTAGCAAAAGCTAAATATTGACCTGCACGTTACAAAACTGATTCAGCATAAAGAACCATTTTCCATACTGATGCAACGATCACCTCTTGCTCTGTAACAACATCCAAACCTGTGACTGTGAAGCAGAGATCTGAGATACACATACAGCAACCAGCTCAGAAGGCAGAGGACTAGGTGAAGCAGACTGAGCTGCTCCTGGGACTTCTGCACTGAAGGCTTTCCCTTGGCCGCTTGCAAACAGATGACAACCGATCACGTTCCACCCAGCGACAACTTCAGCAAGGCTATTTCCCTAAAAAACTTTTCAGAGTCACTGATCTAACAAAACAGGCTCAGTGATAAACAGACCACGCACACCCCAACCTCCCACGTCACACTAAATTGAGACTCCCCTAGCTCGGAAGAGGCAGGGCCGGCTCTACCCACGTGACCTGGACCAGTGGCAGGGTAACATGCAGGGCGAGGGAGAGGAAATAAGCCTTACATCTGCCGTTGGAGGTACTGTGTCGTGTCATTTCCGGGGAAGCTTGTAACCACCTCAAGCAACAGGAATATCCGGTTCAGGGTTGGGGAGGCTCAGTCGGTATTGTGTAGTTTGTGGTGAGAATGGCGTTGTGGTCTTCTTCCTTTCAGGGTCTTGGTTCGGTTGAGGAGGATGAGGAACGGGAATTGACTCTCACCTCTATCCAGCGCCTGTCAGAAACGCAGGTACATCTCTCCCCATACCGCTTGTCGTGCCGTTTTCTTGTTCTGCTGAGTTTGTACGGGGCTCCGTGTGCTCCTTCCTTCCTCTGGTGGGGGTGGGGGTTTTCGGCCGCACGTGCCAGTGGTGTGGGTTTCCGTTGCTCGACCGAACCTTAGGTGGAAGCACGCGTGACTCCGACCGCTGGGGCTTTCTACGTTGCCGGTGCCTGCACCTGCAGGGCTCGTGCTGGTTTCAGCTCTCCGAGTTCTCGGGGAAGGGCTTTTGACTATCAGTTTACAGAATCAATTTACAGAGAGCCGGATCTGTTTTGGGCTCATACACGTGTACTGTTTTGCACTGTGTGGTGTAAAATATAAAATGAAACCACTGAAGAGGTGCAAAGATGTGAGTCTGAGAAGTGATTAAACTTTTTTTTTTTTCTCCTTAAATAATCACTGAGTCTGGTGGATTGGGGGTGGGGGTGTAAACAGGCATGCATAAGTGCATGCTTATCCTGGATCTGTTTAGCTATTATGGATGTGTCAGAAAGGACTTGTGTAGTAATGCTATAGGTAATATTGGAATTTGTCACCAGCCCACTGTCACAGGCAAAACAGTCTCAACTTGGGGAATTTTATTTCATTTAATTTATTGCTAACTGATACAAACTCAATTAAGGATTCAGGTATTGAGGGGAAAAAAGCCCCACAATTAAACAAATAGGGAAACACCTTTTCTCCCCCCTTCCCCAGGTTCAACTTCAATCAAATGCCTCCCTGCTTCCTAGTCTCAGCTTCCCTTGTTTTTGCTGGGTTATGATCTGGTGACAGGTGGCACAAGGGAGGTTGGGGTCATCTGCATAATGGTTTCTTTCTGCAGCTCCTTGCTGCTTACTCATTTTCTTTCACCACTCCTTGCTTCTTACTTGTTTTCCTCTGCTCTAGCATGGGTTCCTCTATGGGTTGTAGGCCCTTTGAGAGCATCATGGCTTAACCACAGGACGCAGTCCCTTCGGGGCATAGCTGCTCTGGTGTGGAGTAATTTCTTTCAAGACTGCATCTCCAGCTGGTACCTACATTGTCTCCTTCCATTTCTCCTGCCACTAGCAGCTGCCACTCTTTCTTAAATATGTTTGAGCAGAGGCACCAGATGTGCCAAGTTGTGGCATGCAATGGATTGTTTACATCATTTTCAGAGCTGTCTGGAACTGGCTATAACTGGCACATGTGGCCTCTTCCTGCACAGGTCACCCCTGCAGCCCCCTGCTACCAAAACCCTTTACTTTATGCCAAATACATTCCACCCTTTACCTCTGTGAAACACATATTTAAGAACTGTTTGAGCATACATCCATTATAAACTCTACTTTCAACATCATCACAATTTTAATATACATACATTACAGACTCTACATACACTACATGCAGCAAATTACTGCTGCTTGCAGCAAATTACTTGGGTTGCCAAGGGAATGACAACTGGGTCTATCTGAGTACATGCAACACCACTGGGGTCAGTAGAGAGTGCTGTAGTTGGTTCTCTCCTGTGCAAACCACACTTCTTCCTATTCAAAAAACCCAAAGCTTTCCTGTCCCATCTGTCCATCTGCAGTGGTTAAGAAAGTCAATCCTGAGGATGGCAGGGGCAGCAGGTAGGGGGTACCAATCCTGTCTATTCAAACTGAGGCTCCCTTCCACTAGAGCTAGGCATGTCTCTCCTCCAGTTGTTCCATGAATCACTGCTACACAATGAGGACAATAAGGTGCACTCAGTGCCAGTATCCACTAGGGCACCATATTCTTGAGGCAAAGGGGTGCTTGGCCACCCTTCCTAGATAGCCCAATAAATTCAGTTATCCCCATCCCCTGCCAGGCCAGCGCTGTCCGCCATCCCATCCGTGCCCCCCCCCCCCCCACCCCCCCCGCAGTAAATTCAAATCAGTTGTCAGAACAGTATGTGGTCCAGAGATGGGGGTAGGAGAAGGCAATGGTTTACCTGAACTCTGACCTCTCCCCTGTTCTTGCAATTCCTTAGCTCACAGTGCTAGATCTCTAAAGGGCCTTCCATCCTGCTCTGTCATATTCTCTTCCTTTTTTTTTGACAACATCCATAAGTCCCAGCCATATAGGAGGGGGGTATGCAGAATTCCTATTCTTTCCTGATGTTTTTCCCGAGGTTAACCATACTACTGGATCCTCAGTATTATCCTTGGCCATGCTGCTAATTTTGCACTGTTCTTCTGGCATGTTCCCTTGAGGATGGTTGTCGTGGTTTAACCCCACTCAGCAACTAAGCACCACACAGCCGCTCACTCACCCTCCCCCCCACAGTAGGATGGGGGAGAGAATTGGGAAAAGACAAAAGTAAAACCTGTGGGCTGAGATAAAGGCAGTTTAATAGGACAGCAGATGAAGAGAAAGGTAATAATAATGATAAGAATATACAAAGCAAGTGATGCACAGTGCAATTGCTTACCACCCGCTGACCAATGCCCAGCCAGTTCCCAAGCAGCGATCACTGCTCCCTGGCCAACTCCCCCCCAGTTTATATACTGAGCATGATGTCATATGGTATGGAATACCCCTTTGGCCAGTATGGGTCAACTATTCTGGCTGTGCCCCCTCCCAGCTTCTTGTGCACCTGGCAGAGCCTGGGAAGCTGAAAAGTCTTTGACTAGCATAAGCAGTACTTAGCAACAACTAAAACATCAGCATGTTATCAGCATTCTTCTCCTACTAAATCCAAAACACATCACTATGCCTGCTACTAGGAAGAAAATTAACTCTATCCCAGCTGAAACCAGGAGAATGGTGCATATAGGTTACTCCTTGATCAACAAGGCATCCCACCAGGTTGTCAGGTGATACCAGAGGGGTGTTAGTAACTGTGTCTAACTATCAGAGCTTTTGGGCCATGGTGTCAGTGATGACCACCTTTTCAGGGTCCCTCCCTTCTCGCCTGTAAATACACTCCAGCAGCCCAAGCAACTGCAATTGATTACTCCCTTCTTCCCAGGCCCTCCATGGGGTTATTTCATTTGCAGAATCAGGCCGCTGCTCAGCATATCCCTCCATCAGCTGACCTCAAAGCCCTCCTCCTTTGCACAGGGCTGTGTTTGCAAGTGGCACGGGCCCCAAACTCCCCAGAGCTCTGCTCACTTGAGCTATTGGCTGTATCCCAGCAGCTGTCATTTCTCAGCACTATCATAGCCACTGCAGGAGCATCTCCCTGGGGTGGCAGCTGTAGGTGTCCTGCATTTCTATAATTTCACTCTGAGTAAAGGACTGCTGAGTGCTCACGCTCTGGGGAGCAATGCTCCCATTTCCATAGGTCTGCTTAAACACTGTAACTTTCAAAGTCACTCCAATGCCAGGCCGTGCCAGGTCTGAGTGTTGCCTGTATTCTCCACCAATACTTTCATAAGCAAAACAGTCTCGACTCAGGGAATTTTACTTCATATAATTTATTGCCAGTTGACGCAAACTTAATTACTGATTCAGTATTGAAGGAAGAAAACATAAACCATTAAACACTTAAGGAAACATTTGTCCTCTCCCTTCCCGAGACTCAGCTTCAGTCAAACGCCTTTCCTCCCTTCTTCCAAGTCTCAACTTCCCTTGTTTTTGTCAGGTTACCCTCAGTCCCTAACAATTCCTTCGATGCGGTGACAGGTAGCACAGAAGGTTGGGGTTGTCGTGTAATAGTTTCTTTCTACTGTTCCTTGCTTCTTACTCTGGGTTCTTCCATGGGCTGCAGTCCCTTTGGGAATCATAGAATTATAGAATGCTTTGGGTTGGAAGGGACCTTTAGAGGTCATCTAGCCCAACCCCCCTGCAGTGAGCAGGGACAGCTTTAACTAGATCAGGTTGCTCAGAGCCCCATCCAACCTGACCTTGAATGTTGCCAGGGATGGGGCCTCCACTACCTCTCTGGGCAACCTGTTCCAGTGCTTGACCACCCTCACTGTAAAAAAAATTCTTTCTTATGTCTAGTCTAAATCTATTCTTCTTTAGTTTAAATCCATTACTCCTTGTCCTGTCACAACAGGCCTTGCTAAAAAGATTCTCCCCATCCTTCCTGTAGGCCCCCTTTAAGTATTGGAAGGCCGCAATAAGGTCTCCCCGCAGCCTTCTCTTCTCCAGGCTGAACAACCCCAACTCTCTCAGCCTGGCCTCATAGGAGAGGTGCTCCAGCCCTCGGATCATTTTGGTGGCCCTCTTCTGGACCCACTCCAACAGCTCCATGTCCTTCTTGTGCTGAGGGCCCCAGAGCTTGACGCAGTACTCCAGGTGGGGTCTCACCAGAGCAGAGTAGAGAGGCAGAATCACCTCCCTCGACCTGCTGGCCGCGCTTCTTTTGATGCAGCCCAGGATTCGGTTGGCTTTCTGGGCTGCAAGCGCACATTGCCGGCTCATGTCCAGCTTTTCATCTACCAGTACCCCCAAGTCCTTCTCCGCAGGGCTGCTCTCAATCCCTTCATCCCCCAGCCTGTATTGATATCGGGGGTTGCCCCGTCCCAGGTGCAGGACCTTGCACTTGGCCTTGCTGAACCTCATGAGGTTCACACAGGCCCACCTCTCCAGCTTGTCCAGGTCCCTTTGGATGACATCTCGTCCTCCTGGCGTGTCAACTGCACCACTCAGCTTGGTGTCATCTGCAAACTTGCTGAGGGTGCACTCGATCCCACTGTCTATGTCATTGATGAAGATGTTAAATAGCACCGGTCCCAGTATGGACTCCTGAGGGACCCCACTTGTCACCGGTCAGGTGACACCGGCAGGAATGTGCCTGCTCTGGCATGGAGCACCTTCTTCCAAGGGTGCACCTCCAGCCATGTCCCCAGCAATGTCTTTTTCCATGTGTCCCATCCATTTTTCTTCCTCCAGCAGCTGCTGCTGCTCACCTCTTAAATATGCTTGAGCAGAGATGCCATGTGCTTCTCTGACTGGCTGAAGTTTTGGCATGCGATGGGTTGTTTACATCAGTTTCAGAGCTGGTTGGAACCGGCTGTGACTGGCACAAGGCAGTTCATGGCCTCCTCCTATATAGGTCACCCCGCAACCCACTACTACTGAAACCCTGCAATTTATACCTAATACACCCACAGTAACAGTTGAGCATTTTACAAGAGCTGGAGTGTAGGAGTTACTCAAACATTCTCATGATTGAAAAATAAACACTGATACAGTGCATTTCTCTATAGGTGAGAAATCTTCTCTAAATAACTAAATTATAGTCATAGAACAAACTAGGTTGGAAGGGATGTTCGGAGGTCTCAAGTCCAACCCCCTGCTCAAAGCAGGTTGCTCAGGGCCTTGTTCAGCTGAGTTCTGAATATCTCCACAGATAGTTTTCACAGCTTCTCTGGGCCCCTGTTCCAGGGTTTGACCACCCTCCTGGAAAAAAAATGGAATTGCCCTTGTTGCAGCTTGTGTCCATTGCCTCTCATCCTGTTCCTGTGCACCTCTGAGAAGAGTCTGACTCTATCTTCTCCACATTCTCCTATTAAGTAGTTGTTGACAACAATAAGATTCCTCTTGAGTCTTCTCTTGTGAAGGCTGAACAAACCCAGCTCTCAGCCTCTCTTCA
The DNA here is from genome assembly GCF_030463565.1 of Pelecanus crispus. NCBI lineage: Eukaryota > Metazoa > Chordata > Aves > Pelecaniformes > Pelecanidae > Pelecanus > Pelecanus crispus. The sequence goes on from NC_134675.1 coordinate 16,979,056, forward strand.
TGTCACATGCTCCAGGCCATGACCATATTAGTAGGCCTCTGCTGGACCTGTTCTAGTATGTCAATGTCTGTCTAGTACTGGGGAACCCCGAAGTGGACACAGCACTTCATGTGTGGTCTCATAACTGCTCAACAGAGGGGAAGGATCCCTTTCCTGGAACTGATGGTTGCACTCTTGCTAATACAGCCCAGGATGCAGTTGGCCTTCCATGCTGTAAGGGCACACTGCTGCCTCATGTTCAACTTGTCCACCAGGACCCCCAGGTCCTTTTCTGCAAAGCTGCTTCATAGCCAGTCAGCTTCCAGCCTGTACTGTTGCATGGGGTTATTCCAGATGCAGGACTTGGCGTTTGCCCTAGTTGAACTTCATGGGGTCCCTCTCAGCTCATTTCTTCAGCCTATCCAGGTACCTATAAATAGTAGACTGGCCCTTCAGCATATTGACCGCTCCTTCCAATTTGGTATAATCCATAAGCTTGTTGTGTGCACTCCATCCCATTCTCTAGCTTCTTAATAAAGATGTTATACAGTATCAACCCCTGAGGGATGCCACTGGAAATCAACCAATGGTTGGACTTTATGCCACTAATTATCACCTTGTGAGCCTGGCAGTCATTTGCTACAAAAGCCAGGGTCTAAAGGAACACAGAGGATAGCCAATGAATGATGGGCAGGGAGAATGACCACTGAAAGAATGGATATGGAGAGTGATCGACAAATTATGGATAGGAAGAATACTGTGGGATTAATGGACGGGGAGAATGGCCAACGAATAATGAACATGAAGAATAGATTCTGACATATAGGTAGGGTAATACTTGAACAGTATGGAGAGCCTTTCAGTATAATTGCTATACCTGCAGATGTGTCTAGAGCCTTTTCTTACCCCTATACCTTTTGCCAGCACTATGTACTGTTTAAATATTTTTAATTTAATTTAGAACTGGTGAAAGACCATGCGACTTCTGTGTATTGCAGAACTGGAATGCAAATCTCACAACTCTCTTCCCTCAGTGTGGCTCAGTTAAGTTCAATAGAGTCAGGTGAGACAATTCTATCTCTAGTAATTTCTTGGTCTTTTTGGCTCAAGTTGTTGGTTAGGAAACTAGCCATGGCCCAGGTGGAGTTTTTAAATTAATATTGGCCCAGACAACGGTTGCTCTCTAATTTGATAGAGTCCTCTCCAAACAGCTGATAGATAGGAATTACTTGCTGCTGCTGCTGCTCTAAGATTAGATCCAAATTTATTATATAGAGGAAAACAGTTCTCTATTCCTTTACTATGTTTGTCTTGGCTACAACTGTGCAAAACACTGTATGTTTGTCACAGCTACAAGTTTTGGGTATATTTGTACAATAGTCAAATGTATGAATGCAGCATGTGACAAAATGTTGAACTGGTCTCAAATCAACTTGAGTGTTTTAACGTGCTAGTAGTGGCTTTCCCCAGTAGATGTACAGGGAATCCTGGGACCAGAGGATATACTTCCACAAGTAGCTCCCATTCAATGGCTTCACTACTACTGGTAGCCAAGCAAGTTAAACTGGAGCTAGGTATGTCTACATTTGTTACAAGCACACCTCCAGGTGCGATGCAGGCAAGGGCCAAGAGCCCCAGTCTTTTTCATCTTGACAAACTCACTTATGAGCCAGACCCCTTTACAGTTTTTACTAAAATGTGGCTCTGTAGATGTCCAATACATGGTAGTAGGAAAACTTTTATACTGACTGTACCCATTTTTTATTAGGAAAAAAAAAAGGATTTTTGCTGAAAATAATATGACCTAAATTCTTTTTATGTGTTTGTATACTTAATTTTCCCAAAGCCAGAATATGATCTCTCATAATTCCCCCATAATACATCAAAGAATACTGTAGATTGGAAGGGACCTCTGGAGACAGATGTTGACCTGCTGGATGCACCTACTTCTAGCTGTGCCTTCCCCCCCCCCCCCCCCCCTTCACTGGAAGGATCAAGGAGAACACCACTTGAGCCCCATGCCTTTTGCCCTTGTCCCCAGAGCTCTGTAGGCACTCTTGATACATTCAAGGTCATCCCTTGCAGTGTCACTGCTGCCCACATGGATGAGCAGCAAGAGGTAATAGTCCAAGGGCTGGACAAGCCTCAGCAGTTTCTCTGCAGCATCCTGTATTTGATCCCCCATCAAGCAACAAATCTCCTGAGACAGCATGTCTGATCAGCAGATAGGTGCCTCTATCCCCAACAGAAGGGAATCTCCAACCACTGTCACCTGCTGCTTTCTCTTGGTGCTGTGATTTTGTTCAGGCTCAGCTGTCTCTGAAGCTTTCCTTAACACAGTTTGTTACCTTCTTACCTCTTACTAGGGTGTCCTGGTTTCAGCTGGGATAGAGTTAGTTTTCTTCCTAGTAGCTGGTGTAGTGCTGTGTTTTGGATTTAGAATAAGAATGTTGATAACATGCTGATGTTTTTAGTTGTTGCTGAGTACTGCTTACACTAGTCAAGGACTTTTCAGCTTCCCATGCTCTGCCAGGTGCACAAGAAGCTGGGAGGGGGCACAGCCAGGATAGTTGACCCAAACTGACCAAAGGGCTATTCCATACCATATGACATCATGCTCAGTATATAAACTGGGGGGAGTTGGCCGGGGAGCAGCGATCGCTGCTCGGGAACTGTCTGGGTATCAGTTGGCAGGTGGTGAGCAATTGCATTGTACATCACTTGCTTTCTATATTATTATTATCATCATCATTATTATATTGTTATTATTACTACTACTATTTTACTTTATATTGTTTCAGTTATTAAACTGTTCTTATCTCAACCCAGGAATGTTTCTCACTCTTACTCCTCCAATTCTCTCCCCCATCCCATCAGGGTAGGGGGAGTGAGCGAGCGGCTGCGTGGTGCTTAGTTGCTGGCTGGGGTTAAACCACGACATAGGGTACTGTATGTATTCTGTAAATTCAGATCTGTTGTCAGAGAAAGACCCTTTCTTACGTTGCCAGGAGTCCGAAGCTTACTTTTTTCCCAGTCTTAGGAGTATCCATCCAGCACTCATTTGAACATTGCCTGTAGCTGTCCCTCTTTCTGTATAGCTATAAATAGCATAAGTAGGTCATTAGGAAGACTGCATTGATTATAAGAAGTTGTAATTTTTTTCCAAATTGCAAGTAGTCAATTGTTCTTTAAAAAGATATTTGCTGTGATTCTGAAACAAATTTGGCATGAGGGCTTTGATTAATTTGCATTTAAGTTTCCTCCAGATAAGCTCTCACAACTTACACTGTCCTTTCTATCCCTCTACCAAAGATGGTCACCATCAGTAACTTCAGAATATTGCACTGGAAGACTGAGAAGCTAATACACACTGACATTTTATTTCTCACTTCTGGTGGGAGCACAGGACAGATCATAGAATCATAGAACAGCCCAGGTTGGAAGGGACCTTGAAAGATCATGTGGTCCAACCTATCGTGGGAAAGGGAGCCTAGATGAGATTATCTAGCACCCTGTCCTATCGTATCTTGAAAACCTCCAGTGATGGGGACTCTGCCACGTCCCTGGGGAGGTTGTTCCAGTGATTGTTCTCACTGTAAAAAAATTTCTTTTTTATATCGAGATGAAACCTCTCCCAGTGTAACTTGTACCCATTGCCCCTTGTCTCATCCATGTGGCTCCTTGTGAAGAGAGAGCCTCTGTCCTCTTTGTAGCCTGTAGATGGTTTAGAGAAAGAAAAAATTCTTAAATTGCTGAGTTTCTAGTGTACATCTGTAGGCAATATAAATACTGTGGTTTAATAAATCACTTCACTCTCCTAGCTGTTAGTGACCCTCTCAATATATTGGGTAGAAGGAAAGGGATGCTTATGTTGTGCCTCAACTAATTCATAGCTTAAATTCCGCTTTCACTGATAGTCCAGGCTAAGATGCTAGGACATGCATTGAGTAATTGTATTGGGTTTACGTGGCAAGGTTTTGGTAACAGGGGGGCTGCAGGAGTGGCCTCTGTGAGAAGAGAACAGGGGCTGCCCTCATGTCAGACAGAGCTGGTTCCAGCCAGCTCCAAAATGGACCCACTGCAGGCCAAAGCTGAGCCAATCAGCAAAGCTGGTGGCACCTCTGTGAAAACATATTTAAGAAAGGGCAAAAAAATACTGTGTAGCAGTTGTGAGAGAGAGGAGTGAGGAAAAAATGTGAGAGAAACAACCCTGAAGACATCAAGGTCAGAGAAGAAAGGAGGAGGTGTTCCAGGCACCAGAGCAGAGATTCCCCTGCAGCCTGTGGAGAAGACCATGGTGTGAAGCAGGTTGTACCCCAGCAACCCATGGAGAGGACCGCATGCCAGAGCAGGTATTCCCTGCAGCTCGTGGAGAGGACCATGCTGGAGCACATATCCACACTGCAGCCCATGGAGGACACTGCACTGGAGCAGGTGGATGTGCCCTGAAGGAATTTGCAGCCGGTGGAGAGCCCACGCTGGAGCAGGGTCCTGGCAGGAGCTGCAGCTCGTGGGGGACCCACGTTTGAGTAGTCTTTTCCTGAAGGACTGTACCCCATGGAACAGAACCATACTGGAGCAGTTCTTGAAGAAATGCAGCCTGTGGGAAGGACCCCACGCTGGAGCAGGGGAAAAGTGTGAGGAAGAAGGAGCGCCAGAGAGGTACTGTTACAAACAGACCACAACCCTCATTCCCCATCCCCCCAGCACCTCAGCTCAGGACAGAAGAGTCAGGAACGAAGGAGTGAAGTTGACCTTGGGAAGAAGGGGGGGGGGTGGGGTGTGTTTTCAGTTTTGTCTTTGTTTCTCACTATCCTACTCTATTTTTAATTGGCAATAAATTAAATTGATCTTCCCCAAGTTGAGTCTGTTTTGCCCATGATGGTAATTGGTGAGCGATCTTCCTGTCTTTATCTTGACCCATGAGCTTTTTTTCCATCTTATTTCCTTCCCCTGTCCTGCTGAGGAGGGGGAGTGAGAGAGCGGCTTGGTGGGCACCTGGCAGCCAGCCAAGGTCAACCCACCACAGTAATATTAATCCATGCTGGAAGGTAGGTAGTAATAGTTACTCTATTATTATGATTTGACATCATAAAGCAGATGCTTTCTTCACAGAAGTATGTCTTACAAGTATTCTGCTATTTTAGCTATTAATTTTGCTGAATAAAGATAGCCAGAGGGGAGTGAGGAAAATCCTTTCATCTACAAAAGAATTTTATGATATGCAGTCTGGAGATTGTATTAATGGTGGCAATACTTGATCCATGATTCTGTAAATATCTTTCAATTAAGTTTAGAAAGTTTGAAGTAGAAGTTTCCTTTAAAAATCATCTAGCTGCATAGTATCATATTTAGTCACTGTTCTGAATATAATATTGCTTTTAAGATGCCTTCCACCTCAGTGTTCTATTTGGGAGTCAAAGCCTTCTGTTTCTATATGCTTCATAAATTCTATCAGGTTTCCTGCCATAAACAGCATGTTTTGTTTTCCACACAGACCTATGGTCAAGGGATTGAATTAATCTGTCAAAAACAAAAAGAGTTTGTGAAGAGCTCTGTGGAATCCAAATGGAATCTAGCAGAAGCCCAGCAGAAACTTGGTAGTTTAGCACTGCATAATTCAGAATCCACGGATCAGGAGTATGCCAAAGCACAGACTGAAGCTTCAGAACTGAGACAGAGAGAGGAAGAGTGGAGAAGAAAAGAAGCAGCGCTAATACAGAGGGAAAGACAGAATCTGTGGAATACAGATTCTTTTAGTAAGGAGGTATTTAATAAGGTATGACATGTATAGATGTGTATGAAAACAATTATAAGCCTTTTTTATTCCATTTCTCATTTTGAGTGTTTTCTATATCTAGTATAGTGCTTATTGTAATGTGTTGAATGTTTTTCTTTCTTATTTTGCCCTATTAAAGGGGACATGTTGCACTGATATCACAAATGTGTATGACACTTCTTTAATTAAGAATCAGAACTTATATTTGTCCCTTATAGCAACTGTTGCCAAAACCAAGGATGAGCAGTAGTTCTTCACATGAAGTTTGCTTCCGTTATGCCAAATTCTCACATCTGAAACATGCATGGTTTGCCTCTAATAACGTGAATTTCTTAATACAGATTATTTTAGCACAAACTGTCTTCGTAGTAAATGCCAGTTTTGTTTTCAGCACTTAAATATGAACTCTTAATGCATAGTTTTTCATAATTCCACTGAGTTAGCTTCATCAGGGCTAGATGGTGTAGATGTTTCTCTTTGTTTATAGATCAGTAAGCTCCTACTAGTGCATAGAACTTTGAGATAGATTATTGCTCAGAAGAAGAATATGATAAGGCATTTTTCACTCTATTATTAATTAGACGAGCTGTGTTTTGGTAAATAACCTTCTTGGGTACGTTAAGTGTATACATATGTGTTTGCTGGGCTATGCTTAAAACTAGAACATTGCCCTTTAAATAGTAATGAATTAAAATAATCCCATAGTTCAAAAAAGGTATATGTGGAGATTCTATGATAGTTTTTTCTCCTCTTTAGAGTTTTATTAGTCAATATAAAAGAAAAGAAGTAGAAGATGAAGATATATCTAAATCATTTATACAGAAGCATGAACAAAAGATTAGATACTTTGGTAAGTATGTTGCTTCCAACATTTTGCAGTTTAACCTCCTGTAGAATTTGTGTAGGTCTATTTCTTTTTTCATTATTATTATTATTGTACAAAATGGATGCTAACAAATGAAACATCTGGCAAGGAGAGTATCTAGATTCTTGTTTCTCAGGATAGGAGATGTGGCTTCGTAACAAATAACCATTTCAAAGTAAAGGAAACTGTAAATCACAGAAACCTGTTGGTTCCTATGATCAATGAGAACTTGTTGAGTCAACATAGAACTGAAAAGGTTTTTCAAGTCATGAAAATTAAAATTCTAGCAACTTTTTCTGCTGTTCCATGGGAAATGATAGGGGCATTAATGGAGATGCAATTCCTGCATGTAAAAGTGCCTGGGACTGTCTGTACCTGCCTCCTATAAATAGCTGGGGTTTTGCTGTGTGTTCATGAGGGGGATGAATGATAAAAGGTAAATATCTGCAAAACAGCTGTTAAGACTATGTAGAGATGGAACCGATCTTTTATATAGATATATTTATATGAGTGATAGAAGGGTAAAACTTTGTATCTAATACTGGCAAACAGTAAAATATCACTAATATGTATATTAGGGCAATTAACTCATGTGAAGGACAATGGGGGGGAACTTGGTTATAAAAATAGCTTTGTATTTCCTAAAACCTAGCAAACCATGTCAGAAGCGTATTCATTTTAGACTATGATTATGCTTTCATTTCTATTTGTCTTACTTGCAAGCACTTAAAGAACTTTTCTGTCAAAATCACTGAATGTAAATCTCCATCAACTTAGTTATACTATCAAATTCTTAACAAATAGGTATAGATACTGCTTTGTTACAGTGTGTGAAAACCATTTACAGTTAACCTGTTTTTAACACTGCCAGAGATACAATAAAAATAAGATCTTAACAGTAGCAGCTAATTATATTTCAGTATCTTTACAGTCCAAGCATACCTTACTGGTAATGCTCTTTCAGCATTGGGAGGTGTTTTAAGAACAACAAAAAAATTGAGTTCAGTTTTATTTGCATGCTGTTCTTTTGAGGTAACAATGAAGTGTGAAGGAGATTGTAGTAGTATGTAAATTTGAATAATATCTTCACTGCATTAAATCACATCTCCATACTGAATGTGTTAATTCATGTTGGTTTTTTTTAATCAGGTATGCTTGGCAGATGGGATGACAGTCAAAGATTTTTGTCTGACCACCCATATCTTGTATGTGAAGAAACAGCTAAATATCTCATCTTATGGTGTTTTCATCTAGAAGCTGAACAGGTACTAGGAAGACCTTTAAACTGCTTAAAAGTATGCAGTTTCCCACTACAGAAAAGCTGTCTAAACTGATGAGCCCTTTAATTACTCTTCTCCCTGTCTTCCCATGACCATGTTATCTTATTGAAGGAAGCCTCCAAAACACATTACTACATTAGATCTAGTCTCAGATAATTAACAGTCCCTTTGCTTCTGTCAGCATCAGTTCTTTTCTCTTTAGGAGTCAAATGCAAACATGTTGCTGAATTTTAGATAGAGTTATACTTTTAAAGATATTTTCTGTAGTTACATAATTTCTCTTTTCAGAAAAGAGCTCTGATGGAACAAATAGCACACCAAGCAGTTGTGATGCAGTTTATTATAGAAATGGCCAGAAGTTGTAATGTGGATCCAAGAGGCTGTTTTCGTCTATTTTTCCAAAAAGCCAAAGTAAGTCAGAATTTGTATAACATTGAGAGAAACTCTTGATACCTTTGCAAGGGATCAGTGTTCTGAAGGAGCTTTCTTCCTGACAGTTGGAGGTTAAATATGTTACTGACTGAATCAAGCTTATGGGAAAGTGTTTTGTTGGCAGTTCATTCTAGGATGAATGCTTTGTGTAATTCTGATCTTGAGAATGGAAGTTCCATGGATTCTTGTTAGGCCAGAGGGAAAGCAGAACATAGCATGGGAACTACAGGAATGTGGAATAGTGAACTACCACCTAAATTACAGCAGCAAACATGAATGTGTCCGAGTGTCCTATTTTGCTTATCATAATGCCTCTCTATGCAGTTCATGGCAGGGCCCAATTTGGAGTCAGTTTCTCTTTAGTCAGTCACAGTTAGCTCTGGAATGCTGAGAGAGGGAGAGGGAGAGAGACGTGAGAATACTGAAGCTGCAGTTTGCAGGTTGTATATTAAGTTATACAAGACTGAAGAATCAAGTCATATTGATCTTAATGCTGCCTTAAGGACTTAAGTTGACACCCACTTTGATTCATGCTTTGCTTCTGAATTGAGTGCTGCCATGAATACCTTTTCTCTTAAGGGTATTGGCTTCTGAGATGGAATAAAGGAAGGGTTAAAATTATATTTGTTTTGTTCTTACACGTTCTCAGATGAATGAATAACTCAGTTCCTGTATTCATCAAATGCTAAAGTCTCTCTTTAAAACAAAACAAATAAACAAAAACGAGCATACCTGAATCTTCTTTTTAAGCTGACTGGTACTAATATTGACTTGTCCAAACCATTATCCTTCAGTGAGTATAATATGCATTACTGCAGGACTTCTTTTTAGCAGTATGTATGCTTACAACTAGAAGTAAATCTGGCTGAGATGAAAAAATATTTCACTCTTCTCTTTACAGGCAGGGGAAGAAGGCTATTTGGAAGCTTTTCAAACTGAGCTTGAAGCATTCAAATCAAGAGTGAGAATCTGTTCAGAGTCTCAAGGCTTTCAAGCTATGTCAGTACAGAATCCCAGTTTCTATACTGGTATTGTAGAAGGACTGGAGTCTTTGTCACAGGTAGGCTTTTTATTTCCAGAAATGAATATAGCAACTCCATTAGGAATAGATTTTTGCTACACTCTTGAGAAGATGTACTTTTTGAGATCTAGGAATAGGCCTCTCTATACTTGGAGCACTGTCAGTTCTAACGTGCACTATTATCAATATTCAAGAGAGGTTGTTTCTCAAAGCTCTCACAATTTATAGTGTCAAAAGGCATATGTTAGTTCAGTGCCCTTGAATAATTGTGCTAAATGAAAAACTGCATCATTAACCTGTTCAGGTACTAGAATTAAATATACTTTGTATCACAGAAGGTGAAATGAGTTTTCAACTGAAAATGACTAATCCCATTGATGGAAACATACATGTAGTCAAGTCTAAGGAAAATTTATACTGTGTTACGATATTCTGCCCTTGGTTTTATCTTTATCTTGGAACACTGGGGTCTTTGGTTTCAGTGTTAGTGATGATCACATCTTGGGCTGAAGAGAAAATTTTAAAGGCTTTTAAAAGCTGGATGTTGGGGAAGGAGACACAATTTAAAGTACTTTGAAATAAATTTGGTCAAGGTACCTGTTTGGTAAGATCTGGTAACTGAACCCTAAGTAAACGCACAATAAGATGATAGTATGCTAGCTAAATTTAAAGAAGCTTCTTGACATTCACATTATGATAATACTGTCTAGATTGGGTTTTTTTTTAAGAAATTATATTTTATTACGAACTTATCTTAAGACAGACAAAATAGCGAGCTTGACTTAGTTCTCTGTAAGCGTATGTATGTATTGAGATTAAGCTTTCGATTCTTCATTTGTTGCAGAATGCAAATGACCTACAAGGTTGCATAAACAGAAGTGTCTGCAATTTAAACTCAATGCTACAAAAAGATGAAGAACCCAAAATGATGGACACAGTATAGCACTGTTAAGACTGAGGCAAAGTACTTTTTTTTTTTTTTTATTACAAAGAAAAGAATGTGGCTATTTTCTTGACACATTTTTATGGGTACTGCACTTTATTTTTGGTGCTTTGAGGGGGAGAATTTGGAGGGAGGGTAATCCTGAAATACTTGTAATAATGCTTGAAAATGTGCTGCTAGGTTTTTGGTTGTTTTTGAAGAATGGGGTTCTCATTGCCAAACATGAAACTGGATGTGTTTTATGCTACTAAATTTGCCTTTCATGATTTTAGGAATTAAAATATGAAAAACAAATTGCATAAATACAATGTTTACAATAAGTGATAGATTTCTAGTGGAATCTGCTACTGTTATTAGATATGGGTATGTCTTATTCTATGAATATTGGAGATCACAATTATACTCCTGCTATATTGCTGGTATAGCTCTTAAATCTGGTTTTATCATTAATAGCAATAAATTGGTATGACATCAGTACTGCAGATCTGGATGGCGTCAATTAAAACAGTGGCTCTCTACCTCTTCTGAGAGGATTTAAATGTTACATTTTGCTTTCATAAAAAAATCTTGTGTGTTGTCCCCCTTTCCCCCATATATCTAACAGTTGCTTACATATGAACTTTGGGTTGTATGGTCACGGAGAAACTTTCTTTTTCATTTTTAAGACTTCTTTAGTTTAAATTAACTAAATTTTTAAAACTAATTTTTTAAAGCTAGATCTGTAATGGGGTGAAAAGTATTAGATGAAGAGAACAAAAGGGGACCTTCAGGTACAGTGGGTGGGATGAGACTCTGCTTTCAACAAAAAGCTTGATTACAGTCAAGAGCCAAGCACTTGTAAGTCAGGTTTTGGCAGGTATTTCATACACCGCTAAACTAAAGCTCTTTTTATTAAGTGAATGATTTCTGAAATTATCAACTTAAGTACTGAGAAATAGGAAGATCTTTAGAAGCCTCCTGTTTTAGAATCTTAGGTCCAAATGCTATTCCCAGAACAATCCTGGTGTCAGAGCCTCTGCAATCCAAAATTTCTACCAAAATTTTCAGACTTGCTGCTTCTATAGCAGCTCTGTCCATAAACATGTACTCTGTAGCTGAGCTATTTCAAGGGAGAGTCAAATCCTCAAATATCAGTATAAATGTTTGCTTCACATGTTTTTACAGGAGTCTATTATTTGTATGCTCCTTGAGCCAGATCTTCTATTGTTTACTTGGCCCTCTGCTGTATTGCTCTGATTGCACACAAGGTTTGGAATGCATTTTAGATTAATAGTTTGACTAACCCAAGTAAATGAGTTGGTATAACTAGTTCTCATAGAGCCTACCCGCAGTTGCTGACACAGGAAAACTAGCTGTTATGCAACACTAGCTATTTTTTCTTGTAGGCTCTAATTATGATATAGTGAAGTCTAAGTCTGTTGTAGTATACAGTGGGATAAGTATTAGTAAAAAATGAGCAATAGATCAGCTGATGGAAGCTCCTTTCTTGGCCCTAGTACTACTGTCTGGATCACTTGTGTTTTATCCTCAGGTTATCTGCTGTTCTGTCTAGCTATTGGGCAGACAACGAGGATTCAAAGAAACAACACACCACATCCAGGATGTGAGCAGGAGAGGTTGTTTATTGACACAAAACCAGAAGCTATATGGAACTGATGATAGTAATTGAATTAGATGGTGTGTTACGTCCTTTCCGATACCAGGAGCCCCAAGGTGATGGCATCAGATGGATCCCTCTTCTGGTGTACAGCATGCTGCGTAGTCCTGTCTGTACCAAGGCTCAAGCTGACAGGGGCTTCCCCACTTTTATTCCATCATGTGCTGTTTTTATGTCCCTTCCTTATACAGAGCAAACTAGCACCAAACATGTTGCCAGACCTTTGTCCAAGGCCACTAGCTCCTTCTGATAACAAATATCTTACGTGTTTTCCCTACATCTGCAAAGGCAACAGCTGCCTCAGCTGTAAACTACAGATAACAAAATATATTTCTCTACTACTGAACCCAGTTAAGTATTTCACAGGCATTCCAGAGAAGAAGAGAACACAACAGGACTTAACTTTCCTTAGTATAGGATCATAGTAAAATTTCAGTTGGAAGGGACCTCAGAAGGTCTCTAGTCCAATCTCCTGCTCAAAGCAGGGTCAGCTATGGGGTTAGACCAGGTTGCTCAGGACTTTATCCAGTCTGGTCTTGAAAACCTCCAAGGATGGGGACTGCACAACCTCTCTGGGCACCTTGATCCCATGTTTGACCATCCTCATAGTGAAAAAGTTTCTCCTTCTATCCAGTCAGGGCCTCTCTTGTTTCCACTTATGCCCGTTGACTCCCATCCTCCCACCATGCACCACTGTGAAGAGCCTGGCTCTGCCTTCTTGATAGCTTCCTTGTAGGTACTGGAAGGCTACTGTTAGGTCCCCCCCCAAAGCCTTCTCTTCTTCAGGCTGAAAAAGACCAGTTCCCTCAGCCTCTCCTCACAGAGCATGTGCTCCAGGCCCCTGATGATCTCAGTGGCCCTCCACTAGACATGCTCCAGTTGATCAATGTCTTTCCTGTATTGTATGGGGCCCAGAACTGGACACAGTATTCCAGATGTGGTCTAATGAGTGCTAAGTAAAGGGGGATAATCACTTACTTTGATCTAATGGCTATGCTACTATTAATACAGCCCAGGATGCTGTTGGCTGCCTTTGCTGCCAGGGCACACTGCTGGCTCATGTTCAGCTTGCTGTCTATCAAGAGCTCCCATGACCTTTTCAGCAGAGCTGCTCCCCAGCCAGGCAGTCCCCAGCCTGTATCTTTGCAAGGGGTTCTTCCTTCCCAGGTGCAAGACTAGGTGCTTGTTCTTGTTGAATTATATGAGGTTCCCATGGGCCCATTCCTCCAGCCTGTCTAGGTCTCTCTGAATGGCAGCCCTGTCCTTAAGAGCATCATCTGCAAATTTGACAAGAGTGCACTCTGTTGCCACCTCCAGGTCATTGATAAAGATGTTCAACAAGACAGGTTCCAGGATAGACCCCTGCAGTACTCCACTTGTCACTGGCCTCCAGGTAGAATATGACCCATCAACCACTATACTTTGAGCTCAATCATCCAACTAGTTTTTCACCAATCTAGTTGTCCCCCCCCTTCCCCCCCATCCAGACCATAACATACTAACTTGGATACAAGAATAGGGTGGGAGACAGTGTCAAAAACTTTGATAAAGTCGAGGTAAATGTCCACAACCGTAACTATTTTAATCAAAGTAGGCAATCAGGTCCGTCAGGCATGATTTATCTTTGGTAAATCCATGATGACTGTTTCCAGTAGCCTTCTCCTTCATGTGCCCAGAACTGTTTTCCAAGAGGACTTGCTCCATGATTTTCTCAGAGACTGAAGTGAGTCTGACCAGTCTGTAGTTCCCCAGATTGTCCTTTTGGCCATTTTTGAAGATGGATGCAATATTTGCCTTCATCTAGTCATCAGGAACCTCTCCCTTTCCAATGATACAACCATGACTTTTCAGAGATGTTATGGAATGGCCTTACAAGGACATCAGCCAGCTCTCTCAGCACCCTTGGATGCATCCTGTCAGGTCTCATGGACTTGTATGGGTAGAGTTCTCGCAAATAATCCCTGACTCGATCCTCATCCACTGCCGGTAGTTCTCTTCCTTGAACCCTTTCACTAAGCACAGAGGCCTGGGAGACCTTGCTAGAGAAGATGGATGCAAAGAAGGCACCGAGTGCCTCAACCTTATCTGTGTCCACTGTCACTAAATCATCCACCCTGTTCAGCAATGGTCCCAGTTTTTCCTTGGTCAGCCTTTTACTACTATTGTAGCAGTAGCATAGAGAGTTTTGATAGAAAGGCTAAGATTAGCATGAATAGAGAATGAATGGGAACCTCTGTGTGTGGAGACACCAGAAGGAACATGCAGCAGGACAAGGGCTCTCAGAATTGCATGTGTTAATGGCACCCAGATTAGCAGGTCATCAAGACCCCAGCACATCTACCAGCCATTACAGAAGACATCCAGATCTGGAAATAAAGAACAGTGAACAAATCCTGATGACTCGTTGTGGTAGGCAGAAAAAATTATGAGCTTAAATTGTGGATGCTGACAGGCCGCAGATAATTGTGTGGGGGTGAATGTCCAAAACTGAACTTTAGAACTCTCAAGCACAAGCCTGCCACTTGCTAGCTGCAACCAGTACAGGCTGGTTGTAAATTTTGATAACTAACACCTGGACTAAACAAAAGTGTCACGTCCTGAATCCTCCAATTCAGAGACAGAACCACCAATTAGGAGCCTGATCATGTGTTGTGCTTCTGCACATAGACTATTTAAATTGGGAAAACTGGGGGCTTGGGCTACCAAAAAGAAGAAGGGGGCCTGGAAAGAAGGCGGCGAAGATCCTGGCTGGAGGAAAGATCCTGGAAGTGGGGGAGATCAGGGAGATGCGTGGAGACAAATGCAGGGGGACATGCAGGAACCTTGGCCAGTAATGCCTGAGACTGGTAACTGGGAGCAGCTGCACAGCACAAAACCAACATGACTTTCTGCTCAACCTTCCTGGACCAGCAGTGATCTTCCTGATGGGAAGGGAAGTAGAGACATAGTGAATGTACCGCTGGGGTGGGGGGGGAAGTGAGTGAGTATGTAAGATAACTAAGTAGGGTAAAAACCTCTAATTTCATTGTTTCTTAAATAAACCCCAGTATCCAGATCCAGTATGGGTTGTTGTTTGCTCACCTGTGACAATCACAGGGCTGGGATAGGGTGGAGACACTGATCACTGTCAGCTCCAAAAGGGTACAAAAAGGCATAGCCAAAACCTGCACATGGTAACTAACCTAAGAATAACCCAGGACACATTAGAAAGTCTTGACAGCTGGCATCCCTTGTCCTCCATGTCATCACTTAACATCTGTCATCTTGCTGCCTGACTGCTGGATGGATGGCTTGAACATGCATAGCCCTGGTGCTGTCAGGGAGCAAGGAGGGCTAGCTGCTCCCTAAGGGATGGGGAGCAAGGAGCTAGGCATGATACAAGGCCAGCAGGGTAGAGGCCTTGCCAGCCAGGGCCCAGTCCCACAATACCCAACCAAGGCACACCCAAGAAGGGTAGCCAGGGTCAACCAAGAGTCTAGATCATCAGGCAAGTTCATGATGATGGGGCAGGCCCAAGGTGAAGCCAGAAAGTCAGTCTGCGGCTCAGGGTCCAGTTCATTGGGGGTCATAGCCTGGCACGGCTGTGGCTGTGGCTGAGCTGGAGACAGGCACTTCTACAGCGTAGCTCAGGCATGGACAGAAGACCCATGGCTCATGGCTGAGCTTAAATGGAGCTCCTGGGCCCATGGGTAAGGGGTGTGGGTGGAGACCTCAGTTGAGGCTGGTCAGGGCCATTAAGGCCTACTAGCACACTCAGGACCCTGACAGGTGCCTGACTGCTGGACAGACTTTCTTGGACACTTACTGTGCTGCTTGTGAGTGTGAGACTGTGACTGACACTTGTTTTGTTTCAGTTTTTATTTTAAATAAAATCACCTTCCCCTCCTATAAGTTCTCACATTGATATTTGCTACATTGTTGATACAATGTTGCTATGATATTTCCTACAGTAGAAGCTCTTATTTTTGCCCTTGATGTCCCTTGCAAGTCTAAAGTTCAGGTGAGCGTTGGTGTATTGGGTTTACGTGACAAGGTTGAGGTAGTAGGGGGAGGGGGGGGGGTGCTGCAGGGGTGGCCTCTGTGAGAAGAGAACAGGGGCTGCCCTCATATCGGACAGAGCCAGTTCCAGCCAGCTCCAAAACAGACCCACTGCTGGCCAAAGATGAGCCAATCAGTGCAGCTGGTGGCACCTCTGTGAAAACATATTTAAGAAAGGGTAAAAAATGCTGCACAGCAGTTGTGAGAGGGGAGTGAGAAAAATGTGAGAGAAACAACCCTGAAGACATCAAGGTCAGAGAAGGAGGAGGAGGAGGAGGTGCTCCAGGCGCCGGAGCAGAGATCCCCCTGCAGCCCATGGAGAAGACCACAGTGAAGCAGGTTGTCCCCCTGCAGCCTATGGAGGACCACCTCAGAGACAATATCCACACTGCAGCCTGTGGAGGACCCCATGCCGGAGCAGGTGCATGTGCCCTGAAGGAAGCTGCAGCCTGTGGAGACCCCATGCTGCAGTAGACTCCTGGCAGGAACTGCAGCCCATGGAGAGGAGCCCACGCAGGAGCAGGTTTTCGGGCAGGAACTGCAGCCTGTGGGGGACCCACACTGGAGCAATCTGTTCCTGAAAGACTGCACCCCATGGAATGTAACCACATTGGAGTAGTTCTAGAAGATATCTTGACCCATGAGCTTTTTTTCATCTTATTTCCTTCTCCTGTCCTGTTGAGGAGGGGGAGTGAGAGAGCGGCTTGGTGGGCACCCGGCAGCCAGCCAAGGTTAACCCACCACAGTCGGCTTTCCTGACACTATGTCTACATGCCCAGGCAATATTTCTTTAATCTACCTTTGTAGCTTGTCTCTCCTTGTACATAAAGCCTTTTTGCATTCAACTGAGAGCTTATGGGTGAAGGTCAAAGGCAGCCTTGGCTGCAGTGATTATGAGATGGTGGAGTTCAGGATCCTGAGGGCAGGGAGGAGGGCAAAAAGCAAGATCACAGCCCTGGACTTCAGAAGAGCAGACTTTGACCTCTTCAAAAATCTGCTTGAAAGAGTCCCATGTTCTCTGGCATTGTTACATACATAGGGCTATATAGCGGTCACTCATGCTAACGTATGCTTTACTAGGCCTGATATGGCTGACACGGCTTGCCCAAGATCACTAACTCCTCAAATACAATATCTTCTGCAAGACTCTCAATACATCAAATAATTCTGAGTGGGCCAAATACTGTAGTTATTGCACCCGATATGAGCAACCATAAAGGTGACCTGGTTAGAAGGAGGAAATTACTGAACAGAAGAAATTGTCTGCCAGCCTCGGAACTGTGAGCCTGGGAACTAGGCCTGTGAACCCAAAGCATCCTTGAAGTACAGCTGGGTACCTTGAAACCAGAGACATCCTGAGATACCATTAATAAGAGCATAAACATGGAACTGTAACAGCAATTTATTGTCTGAAAAGGTGAAAAATAGTCTGGAAAAAGGGGAAAACATCCTGAGGAAGTAGGAATCGGTAACTGCCATTGGCTGGTCTAACTGCAAGAACAGGAAAACAGTCTGGAAAAATAAAAATTGGTCTGAAAGAACAGAAAACATCATCATCATCTATTGGCTGTTCCAGGTGAAAACCAGAAATTAACAGCATCTGTTGGCTGCCTGAAAAAGTATGTCCCATGCCCTCTTATGTCTCTGTGATATAAAAATGACTTAATTTTTATCCAAAATGGATCTTCTCTCCCTGAGAACTTCCTGTGCTGCGTGTACTTTTCCTTTTCCTAAACAGGTTGAGATCTCTGCATGAAGTTTCTTTTTTATTTTATTGGTCCCCCTCTGGGCCCACTTCTGGGGGCAGTTTGGTTTGTCCTCCCACTTCTGGGATGGTTTGGCCCCTTCTGAGATCTGTCTAATTCACTTGATGCCAGCATTATCCATATAAGTAATTTATCGTAAGTATAGCTGCTTTTATATTGTTGATAAGTTTACTTCACTAAGGATAAGTTTGTAGTAACCTGTAATAGTATATACCTACTTGGTTGCTGCTGTTATTGGTTGTTGCTATAATACTGATTGTTGGTATTATTGATTGCTGATAGTAATTTGTAATGGCTTGATATATACATATTCATTTTATTAGTCATAGGTATACTTGCTAGTGGTGATTTGTGGTAGTATATTTGCTAGTGGTGATTTGTGTGGTATTTGTGGTAATCTGTAATAAAGTAGAGAAATTTAGAGGATAAAAGCCTCTGTGTTCTTGTGTATTACGAAATCCTACGAACCCACGGTCACGATCTCTACACACCTGCGGGCTGGGTAACCCTTTAGGTCATGACAAAACCTCAAAGATCATAGAAGTACCCAAGAATGCATCAGTTCAAACAAGTGAACCGAGTACAATTGAGTTGCTTTGAAGTAGTTCTAGTAACTACAATTAACTGTAAAGTATTTTATTCCTAGTAATAATAGTTTAGGCCTATCTCTTGCTGTGGGACTAGATGCATTTTTTCCTCCACAGGGCTACTGAAGACAGGAAAAACTATAATCAATCAAAAATTAATAAATACACACTTTTTCTGCAACCGACTTACCTTAGAGATTCACTTTTGGTAGACCAGAATGAAGGTGGAATATGTGGAAACACAAATAAATACAGTCACTTTAGGATGTTGAAAAAAAAAATTCTGATTAGTTTATTTGGGTGGGATAAGTATCCACAAGCCTTTCTATGGTGATCTATTACTATTCTAATGTTACCCATGTTATTTACAAACCAGACCAGATTTAAAGATCCACTTTGAATAACAGTTTGCTTTTATCTTGGGTGTATGTGGCAAGGTTTTGGTAGCCGAGTGGGGGACTGCAGGGGTGTCCTCTGTGAGAAGAGGTAAGAGGCTGCCCTGTGCTGGGGACAGCTGGTTCCAGCCGGCTCTGCAACTGACCCACTGCTGGCTGAAGCTGAGCCAATCAGCAAAGCTGGTAGTGCCCCTGTGAAAACATATTTAAGAAAGGGCAAAACACTGCACAGGCAGTGAGGACTGAGGAAAAAAAGCATGAGAAACAATTCCGCAAACACCAAAGTCAGAGAAGAAGGAGGGGGAGGAGGTGCTCCAGGTGCAGGAGCAGATATTCCCCTGCAGTCCATGGAAGAGACCACACTGGAGCAGATATCCACATTGAAGCCCATGGCAGTCCCCACATTGGAGCAGTTGGATATTTCCTGAAGGAAGCTGCAGCCTGTGGAGAGCCCACACAGGAGCAGGTTCTCCTTACAGGAACTGTAGCCCATGGGGAATTCATGCTCAAACAGTGTTGTTTTTTTCTTGAAGGACTGCAGCCTGTGGAGAGGACCCATGCCACAGCAGGTTTGTCCTGAAGGACTGCAGCTCATGGAGATGACCCACGCTGGAGCAGGGAAAATGCATTAGGAGGAAGGAGCAACAGAGAGGAACTGTTATGAACTGACTGTAACCCCCGCTGTGCCACTCGGGGGGGGGGAGGGGGGGGACGACACACAGACAAAAGAGGCACAATCAGGAATGAAGGAGTGAAACTGAGACAGGAAAAAGGGGGTGGGTGGGGAGAAGATGTTGTTTAACTTTTTGTCTTTGTTTCTCACCACTGTCGTGGACAGTGAGAGAGAAGCAAAAAAATACTTTATTGATATAAAACAGTGAGCTAACAAAGTTCAATGGTAAATGCGACAGTGGTTTAACAAGATTTGATGGGAAGGTACACTTGATTATTTACTGCACAGAGGACAAGGTCAGACAACTGTCAGGGAAACCCTCCTGTTGAGTCATGAGGTTCAGAAAGGTCCCCCTTGCTTTCTAAACTCCTTCCTCAGAGAGGACTCTAGGTGCAGCTTGATCCAATCCTAGTCCCAGACTTGGTCAATGGTTTATGTCTAACGGATTATATATGCACAATCAATCCTTTATATCACTTAGCTAAGATTTCAAAGTTTAGCATGCTATTAGTCACTTATCAAGTGTCCTGGTTTCAGCTGGGATAGAGTTAATTTTCTTCCTAGTGGCTGGCATAGTGCTGTGTTTTGGATTTAGTATGAGAATAATGTTGATAACACACTGATGTTTTAGTTGTTGCTAAGTAGTGTTTATACTAGTCAAGGACTTTTTCAGCTTCCCATGCTCTGCCAGCGAGAAGCTGGGAGGGGGCACAACCAGGGTAGTTGACCCAAAGTGGCCAAAGGGCTATTCCATACCATATGATGTCATGCTCAGTATATAAACTGGGAGGGGTTGACCGGGGAGCAGCAATCGCTGCTTGGGAACTGGCAGGGTATCTGTCGGCGGGTGGTGAGCAATTGCATTGTACATCACTTGCTCTGTATATTATTATTATTGTTATTATTATATTGTTATTATTATCATTACTATTTTACTTTATTTCAACTATTAAACTGTTCTTATCTCAACCCAGGAGTGTTTCTCACTCTTACTCCTCCGATTCTCTCCCCCATCCCATCGGGGTAGGGGGAGTGAGCAAGCGGCTGCGTGGTGCTTAGTTGCTGGCTGGGGCTAAACCACGACAGGCTGGCTGGCTGGTTGTTCCCTTTTTACCCTTTTTAAAAATGGGTGTAATGTTTCCCCTTTTTCCAATCACTGGGGACTTCACCTCACTGCCATGACTTTTCAAATATGATGGAGAGTGGCTTGACAACTGTATCAGCCAATTCCCACAGGACCCCGGGATGGATCTCATCAGGTTCCATAGACTTATGTATGTTTCAGGTTCCTCAGGTGGTCCTGAAACCTGATGTTCTCCTACAATGGCAGGGACTTCATTCCCCCAGTCCCTGTCTTGAGTTTCAGGGGCTTGAGAGATGTGGGAAGAGAGATTACTTCTTGTGTCCCTTTGTGTTGCTCTTCCAGCAGATGTCAAAGAGATTGAAGTCCCCTATAAGAACGAGGATCTTTGGTTCATTGTACTGGGTTTGTGTGGCAAGGTTTTGGTAGCGTGGGGGCTACAGGGGTGGCTTCTGTGAGAAGCTGCTAGAAGATTCCCCCATGTCCGATAGAGCCAATGTCAGTCAGCTCCAAGACAGACCCGCCACTGGCCAAGGCTGAGCCAATCAGCGATGGTAGTAGCGCCTCTGTAATAACACATTTAAGAAGGGGAAAAACTGCTGCGAAACAGCAGCTGGAAGAGGGGAGTGAGAATATGTGAGAGGAACGACTATGCAGGCACCAAGGTCAGTGAAGAAGGAGGGGGAGGAGGTGCTCCAGGCGCCAGAGCAGAGATTCCCCTGCAGCCTGTGGTGAAGACCATGGTGAGGCAGGCTGTCCCCCTGCAGCCCATGGAGGTCCATGGTGGAGCAGATATCCACCATGCAGCCCGTGGAGGACCCCACACTGGAGCAGGTGGATGTCAAAGGAGGCTGTGACCACGTGGGAAGCCTGCGCTGGAGCAGGCTCCTGGCAGGACCTGTGGACCTGTGGAGAGAGAGAGAGAGGAGCCCACGCTGGAGCAGGTTTGCTGGCAGGACTTGTGACCCTGTGGGGGACCCACGCTGGAGCAGTCTGCTCCTGAAGGACTGCACCCCGTGGAAGGGACCCACGCTGGAGCAGTTCATGAAGAACTGTAGCCTTTGGGAAGGACCCACATTGGAGAAGTTCATGGAGGACTGTATCCCGTGGGAGGGACCCCACGCTGGAGCAGGGGAAGAGTGTGAGGAGCCCTCCCCTTGAGGAGGAAGGAGCGGCAGAGACGACGATTGATGAACTGACCGCAACCCCCAGAGAGAATCGGGAGTGAAGTTGAGCCCAGGATGAAGGGAGGGGTGGGGGGATGTTGTTTTAAGATGTGGTTTTATTTGTCATTACCCTACTCTGTTTTGATTGGTAATAAATTAAACTGATTTTCCCCAAGTCGAGTCTGTTTTGCCTGTGATGACAACTGGTAAGTGATCTCCCAGGCAAGTGCAGGTCAACCAGGGGATCAGGCCCAGCCAGCATGGGTTCATGAAAGGCAGGTCCTGCTTGAACAACCTGATCTCCTTTTATGACCTGGTGACCCGCCTGGTAGATGATGGAAAGGCTGTGGATGTCATCGACCTGGACTTTAGCAAAGCTTTTGACACCGTCTCCCACAATATTCTCCTAGGGAAGCTGGCAGCTCATGGCTTGGATGGGCATAGTCTTCGCTGGGTAAAAAACTGGTTGGGTGGCCGAGTCCAGAGAGTAGTTGTAAATGGAGTTAAGTCCAGTTGGCAGCCGGTCACGAGCGGTGTTCCCCAGGGCTCCATTTTGGGGCCAGCCTTGTTTAATATCTTTATCAATGATCTGGATGAGGGGATTGAGTGCACCCTCAGGAAGTTTGCAGATGACACCAAACTGGGTGGGAGTGTCGATCTGCTGGAGGGTAGGAAGGCTCTGCGGAGGGACCTGGACAGGCTGGACCGATGGGCCGAGGCCAACTGTATGAGGTTTAACAAGGCCAAGTGCCGGGTCCTACACTTGGGTCACAACAACCCCATGCAGCGCTACAGGCTTGGGGAAGAGTGGCTGGAAAGCTGCCTGGCCGAAAAGGACCTGGGGGTGTTGGTAGACAGCCGGCTGAACATGAGCCAGCAGTGTGCCTAGGTGGCCAAGAAGGCCAACAGCATCCTGGCTTGTATCAGGAATAGTGTGGCCAGCAGGAGCAGGGAAGTGATCGTCCCCCTGTACTCGGCGCTGGTGAGGCTTCACCTGGAATACTGTGTCCAGTTTTGGGCCCCTCAATACAAGAAAGACATTGCGTTGCTGGAGCGTGTTCAGAGAAGGGCAACAAGGCTGGTGAAGGGTCTGGAGCACAGGTCTTATGAGGAGCAGCTGAGGGAACTGGGGTTGTTTAGCCTGGAGAAGAGGAGGCTGAGGGGAGACCTTATCGCTCTCTACAACTCCCTGAAAGGAGGTTGTAGTGAGGTGGGTGTTGGTCTCTTCTCCCACGTAGTTAGCGATAGGACGAGAGGAAATGGGCTTAAGCTGCGCCAGGGGAGGTTTAGGTTGGAAATTAGGAAAAATGTCTTCATGGAAAGAGTAGTCAAGCATTGGAACAGGCTGCCCAGAGAGGTGGTGGAGTCACCATCCCTGGAAGTGTTCAAAAAATGTGTAGACGTGGCACTTCTGGACATGGTTTAGTCTAGTCTACCCTTGATTGGCTTAGAGTAGACTTGGTAGTGTAGGTTAATGGTTGGACTGGATGATCTTAAAGGTCTTTTCCAACCTAAACGATTCTATGATTCTATCTTTATCTTGACACAAGAGCTTTTTCATTATATTTTTCTCTCCCCTGTCCAGTTGAGAAGGGGAGCGATAGAGCGGCTTTGGTGGGCACTTGGCATCCAGGCAGGGTCAACCCACCACATTATACAAGGTATTTTTAAAAGGGTTACTTTTTAGCTACTTTTTAGTTTAACTTGTTTTAGAGGCCCTGTTCAGAAGCTTTAGCATCAGGTCTCTCAGTAGCAATCTGTTCTCAGTTTCTCAGTGTTGTCATCCTTGTGACCCATGTACAGCAGGATGTTAGGACCTCTGTTTCCATATATTCAATCTGTTTCTTTCAGCTTGCTTAAATTCTTTTTTTTAATTTGTCAATTATATAGCTGTGGTCTGAGCAGTAATTGAGCCTGACAACACATTATAAAACAAAGCTTTATTGAGGCAGTGTGGAAAGATGAGCAACAACGCGCCCATACGGCAACTCACCCAATCACCAATAGCAAACACGGGATCATAAGTGATGCCATGGCTCCAGTGGACTGAGAGGGACACTTGATGACCAGGTTATCTGGCAGCAACTGCCAATCATGCAAATGCCTTTTGAATGTGGGTAAGAGTCACGCCACCCCTTGGCTCCACCAATGGCAGTGTGATTTGAGAGAATCATACCTTACAGGAATAATGTGGGCGGCATCCTGCCTACGCTGCCAGTGTCAGCCAGGGGCAGGGTGTTGGCAGTCTTTCTAGTCTGTTGGCAGGGTGTCACTTCACCCCTTGATTCTCTCAAATCATCACTTGACATGGAGTTATAGGATAGGGTGTTATTTTGGCAGGTCATTAGCTATATAATAAGCTAGGTGATATTGGTGTTCTGACACCTGCAGGATATAAGTTACATAGTCAGAGGTTGAAAGCTGGTACATCACGAGATGGGTACCATAGAATCACCTCTATCAAGTATCAGTTGCGTGGGCATCTGGGAGGTGATTACTACCATGTCTTCCCAATTGCTACAAGAGAGGCTGCAAAAGAGATTACAATTTGGGGTTAGCATCTGCTTATACCTAGTGGCCCCCAGCCTGGGTCGGGGATTGTCGATATTAGCATGGTAGGTTTGCATGGTGTTAGATGGATCCCACCACATGGTTTGTGTTTGATTGGGGACAGATCATGGCCTGTAAAGTTCTGGAGGATGTAGAAATCTGATCCATTCGTCACCAAGGCGGCAGTGGATAGTCGGCAGTTGAGAGATTAGCCTGAATAGAGCAATATCTGACAAAAGTTTTAGGTGCATGGCCCCACAAATTCTACCAATGCCAGCATTCCCACCTGTCACGAATGCAGGTCTGTGAATTATATTATATGAGAGAGAGAGAGAGAAATTGTATGTAGGGGATACGGAAACCCTCCCGTTGAGTCACGAGGTTCAGAATGGACCCCCTTGCTTTCTAAACTCCTTCTCAGAGAGGAGCCTAGGTGCGGCTGGGCCCACTCTTAGTCTCAGACTTGGTCAACGGTTTATAAGAGTAATGCTATAAGAATAATACAGCAATATAAAACTCCCTTTAAAATTAAATCATACATCTACAAAACTACTTAAATTGATTCATGCATGCACACTTACAACTATAAATGCATATATGAAAATAGTATACCTGTTAAAAATTCCCCTCGAGTTTAGTGAAATACTCACGTCTGATGCCTTGGCATTTCTCAACGGGCGAGAGTAGAGCCTCGAGGAGTGAAGAATATCAGCAGCCCAGGCTCCGTTGTCGATCTCCGGCAATGGAGTTCTGGTAGCAGCAGACTTTCGGAGTCTGCTAGTTTTCGCTGACTCTGAGAGACATTTCGATCAGAGGGAGATGCTGCTGCGGCCCGCGGCGGTCCAGGAGAGCTCAAAGGGCCTCACTTAGGACTGCTGTTTATAGGATTGTGAGATGATTGACTTTAATCACCAGTAAATTTCCATCCGAGCCACAATTCGGGTCGGCTTGTTGTTGGAATTCCAGCAGCGATGATACCACCCTGTTTCAAGGCTGTCAGGGGTAGCTGTTTGTTCTTGTTCCCCTCGTTAGCCATAATATGAATGTTGATAAGAACAGAGCCGCTCTCTGCTCCAGCCATGTAGGAGTTTCTGGTACAATTAAGGGGCGCTTAACTGACCAACTCGCTACACAAAAGCTGCGGCCTGGAATTCCTGAGGTTGTAAAGCAGCCGAAGTGAAGGGGAAAAACAGAACAGAAAAACAAGGGGGGGGGGGGGGGGGATGGGGAGATGTACCACCACAGGAAGCCTTTGGTGCCCAGATGCAGGTTGTTGTTTAAAAATCCAACAATCGGTTCCCTTTCTGACATTCGCCAGCACCCGAGATGTGTGAATTAACAAGTTAGAATCCCAACTAGCAAGGCCCTGGTGGACTGCCCTTAAGAACAGTATCCACAGCGTATTCAAAATCAGGGCTTGGACAGAATAACCAACAGTAGTACAAGTAAAACAACTACAATAAACAGCAATATAGCAGGAGGATCTTTCCGGATTGTTGTGGTTGAGATAAAGACAGTTTAATAGGTAAAGCAAAAGTCACGCACACAAGCAAAGCAAAATAAGGAATTAATTCACTACTTCCCATCGGCAGGCAGATGTTTAGCCATTTCCAGGAAAGCAGGGCTTCATCACGCGCAACGGTTCCTTGGGAAGACAAATGCCATAACTCCGAACGTACACCGCCCCCTCCTTCCCCCAGCTTCTTGTGCCCCCCCCCAGCCTACTCGCTGGCAGAGCAGTGTAAGAAGCAGAAAAGGCCTTGGTGCTGTGTAAGCACTGCTCAGCAATAACTAAAACATCCCTGGATTATCAACACTGTTTTGGTCACAAATCCAAAACATAGCTCCATACAAGCTACTATGAAGAAAATTAACTCTATCCCAGCCAAAACCACTACAGATAGAGTTAATTTTCTTCATAGCAGCTGGTACAGTGCTATGTTTTGGATTTGTGACCAAACTGTTGATAACATAAGGATGTTTTAGTTATTTCTGAACAGTGCTTGCACAGCACCAAGGCCTTTTCTGCTTCTCACGCTGCCCTGCCAGTGAGTAGGCTGGGGGTGCTCAAGAAGTTGGGAGGGGACACAGCTGACCTCAGCTGACCAAAGGGTTATTCCATACCATATGACATCATACTCAGCAATAAAAACTGGGGGAAGAAGAAGGAAGGGGGGGATGTTCAGAGTGATGGTGTTTGTCTTCCCAAGTAACCGCCTGTCAGTGTTACCTCTCTGATGTCCTTTGCAGTGCATAATCGCTACAGCTGACGGAAGTTGTACAGCATCTAAAAGTCGCAAAATTATATCAGACAAAACTGCTCCCATTGGTATACCACGTGTGGTCAGCTTCTTCTAGCGGCTCCTCCTTCAAGTCAGGCCTACTCACATACACAGTCTCAATGGTTTCTATGCAATCATGCACGACAGCCTCCATTTCCTGTTTATTGATTAAAAAGGAAGCAGGGTTGATACATCATCTTGTTCCATCAGAACTGCTTGATATTTCAAGAATCTTGATGGTGAGAGCCAGTGTCCCCCTTTTTGTTCTAAAATGGAGGTTACAGTGTGGGCACAGTCATCATCTTCTGCCCCAACATGAATTTTTGGGCTTCCTAGATGATCAAGACAACGGCAGCCACTGCCCAAAGACATCCTGGCCATCCTTTGCTTACTTCATCCAATCATTTGGAGAAGTACACTACAGCTCGTTTATAAGGACCCATCCTCTGGGCCAAAATTCCCAAAGCCACTCCTTGCCTTTCATAAGAGAACAGCCAGAAGGGCTTCGTTACGTCGGGTAGGCCCAAAGTTGGAGCCCTCATTAATCAGTCCATATTAATTGTATCTGGCTATTTTTCAGCAGTTCATATAGAGGTTTAACCAAAAGTCCATAGTTATATATCTATAATCTGCACCAACCTGTCATTCCCAGAAATGTTCGAAGTTCTTTTACCGTAGTCGGTTCTGGAGTCTTGCAAATGGCTTCTTTTCGGTCATTCCCGAGCTGTCTCTGTCCCTTAGAAATCACGAATCCCAGGTATATTACTTCCTTCTTCAGGATCTGGGCTTTCTGTAATGAGACTCGATAACTCCTTAGTCCAAGAAAATTTAACAAACTCACAGTCCATTCTTTCATCCACATACTGTAAAAGGATACCATTTCTTGGAGGTCTTTCCCAGGCCTCTAATTGCTTTTCAAAGATCGTGGGGCTATTTTTAAATCCTTGAGGTAACACTGTCCAGGTTAGTTGGGTTTTTTTTTCGTCCTGAATCAGGGTTTTCCCATTCAAAGGCAAATAAATTGCGGCTTTCAGAGGCCAAGGTGAGGCAAAAGAATGCATCTTTCAGATCTAGTTCTGTGAACCATTCATAGGTTTCTTTTAAACTAGTTAATAAAGTGTATGGGTTTGCCACTACTGGGTGTAAATCTTCAACTATCTTATTTATTGCCCGCAGGCCTTGTATCAATTAATATGTTTTGCCATCATGCTTTTTGATAGGCAAAATAGAAGTGTTATACTCTGAAGAGCATTCAATCAATAATCCGAATCTTATAAATTCTTCTATAACGCTTTTCACTCCTTGCCTGTCTTCCAATTTCAAGGGATATTGTTTTACCTTAATAGGTCGTGCTCCCTCTCTGAGTTTAACAACAATTAATTCTGCATTTTTAGCCTTTCCCGGTATTCCCGAGGCCCATACTCCTGGGTATACCTGGTCTTTTATTTCTTGTATCATTTTTTCTTCTTTAGCTCGGGGTTTAGTGAGAGCTAGACTTAGAATTTCTATGTGTTTTTCTTCTGGTATTTTAAAAACAATTTCTCCCCTGTTAAATTTTATTTCAGCATTTAATTGTTCTAATAAGTCTTTTCCCAAAAGTGGTCTAGGAGCTTCGGGCAGGTAGAGAAATTTATGAATCCCTACACTCTTCCTAATTCTGAATTTTAACGGTTTCAAAAAGAAAGCCTTCTCAACCTGTCCGGTTGCTCCCACAATATTAACATTTTGCCTACTTACGGGCAATAAATTTTGATTTAATACTGAAAACGTGGCACCTGTATCTACTAGAAATTCTACAGGTTTTTCCTCTTTCCCCAGCTGTACTCTTACCAAGGGCTCTGCTAGGGAAGATTCCCCTGGTCCCTGTCAATTTTCTTCCATGTTGGCAACTTTCACCAATTTGCCCAATCTTGGGCAATCCTTTTTCCAATGCCCCGTTTGTTTACAATAAGCACACTGGTTTCTTAAGAGGGGCTGATTTCCTTTGGGTGAGGCACTTACACCCCTTCTCATGGCTCCCCCTCCCTTAGTGTTGTTTCCTGAGGAGTTCCAAGAGGGTGGTGTCTGACCCCCTGTGGTGTGCAAGGCAGCCACTGTAGCATTAGCAATTGTTTTACCCATTATTTTATCTTTCTGACTATCTCTGTTCTGATACACTTGCCAAGCAATCTCCAGCAATTTCTCTAAATCTCTCGCATCCGTTCCTTGCACCTTCTGTAACTTTCTCCTAATATCATAAGCAATCCATTCTCTGTACCAAAACCAGAGCCTGTACTTCACTAAACACCACATCCAACATTGCATCCACATCCTCCCAGTCAGGGTCCTGAGTTTTCACCAATCAATTCAAATCCTTTAGCAACCTTTTCGGGATCATCTCGATAATTAATTCACCAGCAGTCCAAGTCTGCTAAAGTAAAAGCCACTTTAATTCTAACAAGTCCTCCCACTGCCTGCCTTAGTGGAGCCTGTATAATAGGTCCCACTTTACTCCGAGTTCTGGCAGTGATGGGAGAAAATCTGATATTAGTTTCTTCCCTGACTCGTGCCTCTGATTCTTCACCCCCAACAGCACCAGCATCTCCCTCCCAATCACCTTCTCTCTCTAGCGGAGGCAAATAATCCTCCAGCCTTTCATTCTGCGGGCCAACTTTTAAACATCTCTGTCCAATGCTACACACCGAGCAACACCTCTTTAATTCTCTCCCCTGCCTATTTTTCTCTCCTTCTATCGCCAGAACCATAGGGTCCTGGGGCGCTAGATTAATTCCACATTCTTTCTGCCATTCAGGGTGATTTCACAAAGTGAAAAACATATCTGCATAAACCACTTCATCCCATTTTCTCTCTCGTCTTAGAAATAACATAAGTTGCAACAAAGTATTATACTCTAAAGTTCCGTTAAAAGGCCATTTTTCGCTATCATCCAACTTATATAAAGGCCACCACTGATTACAATATTTTATCAAGGTTTTACGATTCACATTCCCTCCAGATGGCCCCCCAATATCTTTCCAGTGAGCTAAAATGCAGCCCAAAGGGCTCTTTTTCAGAACTCCGCCTTGTTGGTTCCCCATTCTAAAGTTTATACAACACAAGGACAAGGACAGAGACTGGGACACAAACACCACACACAACTAACAATTACTATCACAGATACAATAACAAATGTCGACATAGGATGATCAGAGATTTTCAAATATGTGCGCACCAAACTTAGAACTACATGACACATGCGTATGTAAAGCAAAATCAAATACAAATGCACAAACAGACGACCGTACTAACCAAATGATCAATACAACCATGCAACGTAGTAATCAGGTGATTAATACAAATCGTATATGCAATTGTATGCCAGAAAAACAGACACATGCGTGTGTAAAGCAAAATCAAATACAAATGCACAAACAGACGACCGTACTAATCAAATGGTCAATACAACCATGCAATGTAGTAACCAGGTGACTAATACAAATCGTATATGCAATTGTATGCCACCCTGCGGGGTTCTCACGAACCGCGACTTACGAGTAGCTCCAAATGACCGGTCAAAACAGAAAAACAAAACAAAAAAAAGAATGCCTTATCCTTATCAGAGGTCCTTGTCTGCCCCTGCACGGATCTGCCGAATCGGGGAGTCCTTCCAGAGAATTCTCCGGGGCCGGCCAAGGGAGTCTCCGACTCAGGGGTCTTGCAGCCGGACAGAGATGGTCCCACCTGGGTCGCCAAAACTGATACAAAAATTCGCAGATACTATTCTTCAAAGTCCGAACCTCTCCGTAAGAGGAAACGGAGTCTTCAGAAAGTTCCCGAAATAAAACTCAATAGCAACAAAGTTACTATTAAGCAGGCATTCTTTATTACAGCGCTGGGCAGCACTGGGGATCGTTCCACCATGAGTGCTCCAACGATTTGGCAAACTTTCAGAGATTTTATACTATCAAGTTATACATATTCATAGGATTTATAAGAATTCATATACATAAACATGAGATCATTATCATATGCAAATGTCCAATCCGCATGCATAATTGCCCTCTTTGGTGGTTTTCGGGGGTCCTCTGGTGGTCTCCAATAGTCTTCTTCACTTGTCCGCTAGTTGAACTTTTGGGCTTCCTTTGTCCATTTATGGCCATTTAATTAGCTCATCAATCTTTTTGGCCTTGGAATGCCATGGAACCGGTTCCTTGAGTTATCTTGGCATGGAGGTGTTATCAGTGTTTTACACAGGAAGCCTAACAAGCTTACTCAGGGTCTGTTTTCAGTCATGCAAGACAAGGAGTCACTTACTTTGAAATATATGTCCTTGAGGTAACTAAAACTATCAGAGGTTATCCCTTTCAGTCCCCCCTCACTAAGGTGAGTTGGAGCCAAAAAGTCTTACATGTACAAATATTAGTTATGCTATGAACAAGACTACTTGTACTAGTATTTAAATTAGACAGATGGAAGTTACCTATCATTTATTTTTACACACAGGAAGATGATTTTCCTACCTTTCTATATTCTTCCGGTTTCTGAGGTACCTAAAGTTGCAGAGATGGGGTTTATTGTTGGATTGTGTGTACGTCAGTTTTCTGTTGCCTAGCATATGCTCTCATTTTCATCATGATATGTCTCCAGCTGTGGCAGTAAATGGAACATGTTTTGAATGACTAGCCAAATGCTGAAGATGTGATGGTCCAAGGGAAATGGTTCAAGAGTGTAATTCAGAGAGATGCCTGCAATCCCACAGCAGAGCTTCAGCCCTGTTGTGCACTGAACTTTTATCTTCTTTCTTTTTGCCTTAATTTTTAGTAAAGGCTTGTCTGTGGCTAGTAGTGGTTTAGAGGAGAGAAAAGCGATATATTTCCCCTCATGTTGCTAGTTGTTGCAGAGGTCAGGATGAAAGGCTTCCTGTGTCAAAGCATTTTGTTTGCTCTAGCTGACTCAAGCAATTGATTAGACATGCACTTGTTCCTAGAGTCTGAACTGTTGCCCCTTTAAGGAAAAGGGGAGGAGTATGGTTATCTGGCAGTGGTGTCAAACAATGAGATTGTGAACTGTCCTTTTCAGTTACGGTACCCATGCTGTATATGTGAAAGATGCAGTACTGTGATGATTGGCATGAGATCTAGAAATCACCCAACTGCTACTGAGCATCTGAGACCTTGGAGACAACACCCATCAGACTTTGAGGGGGACACAGCAAAGCCTCCCTTTGCACAATGTGGTAGGCAAAAAATAGCTTAGATTGTGAATGCTGGCAGGCAGCAGATAATTGTGTGGGCGAATGTCTGAAACAGAATTTTTGAACTCTCAAGCATAAGCCCACTACTTGCTAGCTGCTACTGGTAAGGACTGGTTATGAATCTTGATAAAACCTGGACTAAACAAAAGTGGCATGTCCTGCAAGAGGGAAGATCTGGGAAATGGGCGAGATCCATAGAAATAAATGCTGGGGGACACCAAGGAACCTTGGCTAGTTACACCCGAGACAGGTAACTGCAAGCACCTGCACAGCAGGAACCAGCAGGAACTTTCTGCCTGACATTCTTGAACCAGCAGCAACCTCCCCGATGGGAAGTTGAGACTGAGTAAATGTGACTTGTGTGGGGAGGAGAACAAGCAAGTGAGTGTGTGAAATCAAGTAGGGCAAAAGTTCTAATCTTGTTGCTTCTTAATAAACCTCAGTATCCAGATCCAGTACTGATTGCTATTTATTCTGTCTTGCCCATGTGTCGTGGTTTAGCCCCAGCCAGCAACTAAGCACCACGCAGCCGCTCGCTCACTCCCCCTACCCCAATGGGATGGGGGAGAGAATCGGAGGAGTAAGAGTGAGAAACACTCCTGGGTTGAGATAAGAACAGTTTAATAATTGAAATAAAATAAAGTAAAATAATAATAATAACAATATAATAATAATAGTAATAATAATATACAAAGCAAGTGATGCACAATGCAATTGCTCACCACCCGCCGACCGATACCCAGACAGTTCCCGAGCAGCGATCGCTGCTCCCCAGCCAACTCCCCCCAGTTTATATACTGAGCATGACGTCATATGGTATGGAATAGCCCTTTGGTCAGTTTGGATCAACTATTCTGGCTGTGCCCCCTCCCAGTTTCTTGTGTACCTGGCAGAGCATGGGAAGCTGAAAAGTCCTTGACTAGCATAAGCAGTACTTAGCAACAACTAAAACATCAGTGTGTTATCAACATTCTTCTCCTACTAAATCCAAAACACAGCCCTATGCCAGCTACTAGGAAGAAAATTAACTCTATCCCAGCTGAAACCAGGACACCATGACACACAGAAGGTCAAGTAATTCCCTGGAAGGTAAGTATCAATATGAAACACTTAAAAATAGTCAATATCAATGTTTAAAGTACACATTTAAGAGTGTGAAACAAGCTGCTGCTGCTTCATTTTATTTTCAATACTCTAAATTTTTAAAGAGTGAACACTCACCTGATTTTATTTTGCAAGCAGGTTAATGTTAAATGGATGGGTTTGCTATCCCCATGCTGTAGGTGCATAGCAGGGATGAGGGTCAGAAGCAACGTTCTAAAGCAGCTCGCATCATAAGGGAGCGTGTAATTTTCCCTGCCACTTCTGTCTCTGCTGCAGCTAGTGAAGGTTTGGGAAATCTGGCTCCTGAGCAACTCGGCAGGTAAACAAGTTGGGGGGGGGGAATTTTTGAAAAAATTACAACACTATCATGTTCCATTTCATTGTGCCAGCCCCTCCCTCCTGTTTAATTGAGGCTGTGACATCTCTGTATTTAACACCTTCACTCTGCAGAATCTGAAGCTAGTTTTAAACCATATACACAAGACTGATTTCCTTGTCTAGCACAATGCAGCAGGCATGCAACAGTTGAGCTGGTGCATTAGAGTGCTGTGAAGGCATATGGTACTTTGGAATATGTCCATCAGAATGAGGATAAGTGTTCCAAGTTGAATTTAACATTTGCGTGAGAAACTCCTTTGCCCCTGCTAACCGCATGGAGGTTAGAGTTATGAGCAAGGCTCTCCCAAGTGATACTGAGTCTGGAGAAAAGATGGTTTATAGCCATCTGGATTATCTCCTCCCAGTTTCTATTCCAAATT
This sequence comes from Pelecanus crispus, assembly GCF_030463565.1. NCBI lineage: Eukaryota > Metazoa > Chordata > Aves > Pelecaniformes > Pelecanidae > Pelecanus > Pelecanus crispus. The sequence goes on from NC_134675.1 coordinate 17,012,645, forward strand.
TCAAAAAAATAAATGCCTCTGTGAAACCAAGCTTAAAGTTCTATGTGGGGTGATGGCTGTGCTGCCACCACCACTGAATTCTGCACAGTAGTACTCTTAAAATCATAGAATCATAGAATCATTTAGGTTGGAAAAGACCTTTAAGATCATGCAGTCCAACCATTAACCTACACTACCAAGTCCACACTAAACCAGTCAAGGATGGAGACTATTGACTTGAATATAGACAAAAGTTTTTAAGGCTAGGCATTTTTGCATAAAAGTGAGTTGGAGGCAAATAGGGTATGAACCAGGGGACATGTGAAGGAGAGCAAAAGGGAAGCCTTGCTAGAAGCATGAGTTGCCTCAGAGAGCAAAAAGTTATTTTAGAGTGCAGGTCTGAACAAACTGCATGTTAAAGCTGATGAGGAGCTTTGAAATAAAACCAAAACTGACTCTCTTGCTCACTCACCCCTCCTTCCACTTCCCCCCGTCCTTTTTGTTGATCAGGGCTGGTTATACTCTTTCAAACAATTAAGTAAACACTTGTAATATGGTCCCTACTTCCAAAATTTAATCTTGGGGAACAATCATAATGTGAAAATACTCACTGCAATGATCCAAATCACCTGGCTGTACTGCTTCTGTCTACATCTCATAGGCAACTACCTTAGCAATATCTTTATAATCCCACAGAACGTAGGGTTAGGAACCTGTGGTGGGTTGACCTTGGACTGCAGCCAGATGCCCACCCAGCTGCTCTCTCACTCCCCCTCCTCAACAAGACAGAGGGAGAGAAAACAGGAAGAAAAAGCTTGTGGGTCAAGATAAAGACAAAGAGATCACTTCCTTATTACCCTGACACGCAAAACTGACTTGACTTGGGGAAAAATAATTTAATTTATTGCCAATTAAAATAGATTTGGGTAAGGAGTGTCATGGTTTAACCCCAGTTGGAAACTAAGCACTGCACAGCCGCTTGCTTACCCTCCCCCCCACAGTGGGATGGGGGAGAGAATAGGGGGAAAAAAAAAGTAAAACCCGTGGATTGAGATAAAGGCAGTTTAATAAGACAGCAGAGGAGGAGAAAGTAATAATAATAATAACGATAAAAGAATATACAAGGAAAGTGATGCACAATGCAATTGCTCACCACCTGCTGACTGACACACAGCCAGTTCCCGAGCAGCGATCGCTCCCCCTGGCCAACTTCCCCCTGTTTATATACTGAGCATGACATCATATGGTATGGAATAGCCCTTTGGCCAGTTTGGGTCAGCTGTCCTGGCTGTGCCCCCTCCCAGTTTCTTGTGCACCTGGCAGAGCATGGGAAGCTGAAAAGTCCTTGACTAGCATAAGCAGTACTCAGCAACAACTAAAAACATCAGTGTGTTATCAACATTCTTCTCCTACTAAATCCAAAACACAGCACTATGCCAGCTACTAGGAAGAAAATTAACTCTATCCCAGCCGAAACCAGGACAGCATCCACCCCTTATTCTATGCCATCTACGTCATGCCCAGGTCCTACACTTTCCAATGCATTCCAATTAATCAACACCACTTTCCCTGTCTTTTGATATAAACACACAGATATCATTCCCTTCATCTATGGGCCATTCCTCTAAAATGTCCATTGAGTTAATTCAGTCCATGACTTTGGGCTCCATCTCTCATAACAGTCCTTCAGGGCAGGAGAGATGGTGTGTGGTGTTGGATTGTTGCACGCTGAAGGCAGTTCTGGTTCCATCACTGCTGCACATTGTTTGGTTTCATCAAACTTCATTCTTCATTAATCTGGGCAATTCTTACTGTAGTACCATTGATGTGGCATATAGCAACCATAAAAGAGATGAGATACAGTATTATATAGCAATTAACATCATACAATTCAGTTCATTGGCTGTTTTCACCCAAAATCAAATCCCCTTGAGGTACACATTGGACTTCCCCATTCTTTCGCATCACCCACCAAGTGCACCCAGGTCCTTGAGCAAAACCAATCCCCCGAATGGGTTTGCCTTTGCCCACGGAAGGACTAAGCCAGACTGTCTTCCCCAGCATATTTTTCATGTGCACTACAGGGACTTTATCTCCTTCTACAGTACATAGAAGTTTTGATTGGGCAGGGCCAGCTCGATTGGCAGATCCCCTGGTGTTGACTAACCAGGTGGTTTCGCTAAATGTGTATCCCAATGTTTGAATGTCCCACCACTCATTGCTCTCAGGGTAGTCTTTAACAGTCCATTGTATCGCTCAAATTTCCCAGAGGCTGGTGCATGGTAAGGGATGTGATATACCCACTCAATGCCATGCTCTTTGGCCCAGGTGTCTATGAGGTTGTTTCGGAAATGACTCCCATTGTCTGACTCGATTCTTTCTGGGGTGCCATGTCGCCACAGGACTTGCTTTTCAAGGCCCAGCATGGTGTTCCGGGCTTAGTCCTTCCGTGGGCAAAGGCAAACCCATTCGGGGGATTGCTTTTGCTCAAGGACCTGGGTGCACTTGGTGGGTTATGAGAAAGGATGGGGAAGTCCAATGTGTACCTCAAGGAGATTTGATTTTGGGTGAAAACAGCCAATGAACTGAATTGTATGATGTTAATTGCTATTTAATACTGTATGTCATCACTACTATGGTTGCTATATGCCACGTCAATGGTACTACAGTAAGAATTGCCCAGATTAATGAAGAATGAAGTTTGATGAAACCAAACAATGTGCAGCAGTGATGGAACCAGAACTGGCTTCAGCGTGCAACAATTTCCATGCGGTGACAGCCTCCTTCAGGCGCATCCACCTGCTCCAGCGTGGGGTCCTCCACAGGCTGTTAGGTGGGTCACCAGGTCATAGAAGGATATCAGGTTGGTCAAGCGGGACCTGCCTTTCATGAACCCGTGCTGGCTGGGCCTGATCCCCTGGTTGACCTGCACTTGCTTGTTGAGCGCACTCAAAGTGAACCGCTCCATAATCTTCCCCGGCACCGAGGTCAGGCTGACAGGCCTGTAGTTCTCCAGATCTTCTTTCCGGCCCTTCTTGCAGATGGGTGTCACATTGGCAACCCTCCAGTCATCAGTGGCCTCCCCTGTTAACCAGGACTGCTGAGAGATGATGGAGAGTGGCTTGGCAAGCTCCTCTGCCAGCTCCCTCAGTACCCTTGGGTGGATCCCACCCGGCCCCATAGACCTGTGGGTGTGTCTACGTGGTGTAGCAGGTCGCTAACCATTTTCCCTTGGATTATGGGGGCTTCATTCTGCTCTCTGTCCCTGTCTTCCAGCTCAGGGGGCTGGGTAACCCAAGAACAACTGGTCTTACTATTAAAGACAGAGGCAAAGAAGGCATTAAGTACCTCAGCCTTTTCCTCATCCTTGGTGGCAATGTTCCCCCCTGCATCCAATAAAGGATGGAGATTCTCCTTGGCTCTCTTGTTGCTGATAATATATTTGTAGAAACATTTTTTTATTATCTCTTACAACAGTGGCCAGATTGAGTTCTAGCTGGGCTTTTGCCTTTCTAATTTTCTCTCTGCATGACCTAACGAGATCCCTGTACTCTTCTTGAGTTGCCTGACCCTTCTTCCAAAAGTGGTAAACTCTCCTTTTTTCCCTGACTCACAGCAAAAGCTCCCTGTTCAGCCAGGCCGGTCGTCTTCCCCACCGGTTCTTCTTATGACACATGGGGACAGCCCGCTCCTGCGCCCTTAAGACTTCCTTCTTGAAGAAGGCCCAGCCTTCCTGGACCCCTTTGCCCTTCAGGACTGCCTCCCAAGGGACTCTCTCAGCCAGTGTCCTCAACAGGCCAAAGTCTGCCCTCCGGAAGTCCATGGTAGTGGTTCTGCTGGCCCCCCTCCTTACTTCACCAAGAACTGAGAACTCTGTCATATCATGGTCGCTAAGCTGAAGACGGCCTCCAACCATGACATCTCCCACGAGTCCTTCTCTGTTTGCAAACAGCCGGTCAAGCAAGGCACCTCCCCTGGTAGGCTCATGTCGTGGTTTCAGCTGGGATAGAGTTAATTTTCCTCCTAGTAGCTGGCATAGTGCTGTGTTTTGGATTTAGTATGAGAATAATGTTGACAACACACTGATGTGTTAGTTGTTGCTGAGTACTGCTTATGCTAGTCAAGGACTTTTCAGCTTCCCAGGCTCTGCCAGGTGCACAAGAAACTGGGAGAGGGCACAGCCAGAATAGTTGATCCAAACTGACCAAAGGACTATTCCATACCATATGACATCGTGCTCAGTATATAAACTAGGGGGGGTTGGCTGGGGAGCAGCGATCGCTGCTCGGGAACTGTCTGGGTATCGGTCGGCGGGTGGTGAGCAATTGCATTGTACATCACTTGCTCTGTATATTATTATCAGTACTACTTTACTTTATTTCAATTATTAAACTCTTCTTATCTCAGCCCAGGAGTGTTTCTCAGTCTTACTCCTCTGAATCTCTCCCCCATCCCATTGGGGTAGGGGGAGTGAGCGAGCGGCTGCGTGGTGCTTAGTTGCTGTCTGGGGCTAAACCACAACAGCTCACTAACCAGCTCTGTCAGAAAGTTATCCTCCACACACTCCAGGAACCTCCTGGACTGTTTCCTCTCTGCTGTGTTGTATTTCCAGCAGATGTCCGGCAAGTTGATGTTCCCCACGAGAACAAGGGCTAACGATTGAGAGACTTCTGCCAGCCACTTATAGAATGCTTCATCTACCTCTTCATCCTGGTTGGGTGGTCTATAGCAGACTCCCAGCAGGACATCTGCCTTGTTGGCCTTCCCCCTCATCCTTGCCCATAAGCACTCGACCTTATCATCAGAGTCGCTGAGCTCTATACAACTGAAACACTCCCTAACATACAGAGCCACCCCACCACCTCTCCTTCCTTGCCTATCCCTTCTGAAGAGCTTAGAGCCATCCAGTGCACACTCCAGTCATGAGAGTCATCCCACCATGTTTCTGTGATGGCAACTAAATCATAGCTATCCTGCTGCACAATGGCTTCCAGCTCCTCCTGTTTGTTGCCCATGCTGTGTGTATTGGTGTAGATGCACTTGAGCTGGGCTATCAATTTCACCCCCAACATTGCCATGCCACCCTTGGGCTTGTCTCTAGTGAGCCTGTTTATATTCCCTTCCTGCTTTGAACCTAGTTTAAAGCCCTCTCGATGAGCCCTGCCAGTTGATGAGCAAGAATCCTCTTCCTCCTTGGAGATAGCTGAACTCCATCTGCCACCAGCAGGCCCGGTGCCATGTAAACCTCCCCATGACTAAAAAACCAAAATTCCATTGATGGCACCAGCCTCTGAGCCACATATTAATCAGCAGAGCTTTCCTGTTCCTTTCAGTATTCTTCCCTGCCACTGACGAGATTGAGGAAAACACTACCTGTGCTCCTGATCCTTCAACCAATCATCCCAGTGCCCTGAAGATCCTTTTGATCGCTTTAGGACTTCTCTCTGCAACCTCATCACTGCCAACCTGCATAACCAACAGCGGGCAATAATCGGAGGGCCGTACCAGACCAGGGAGTTTCTTAGTAACGTCTCTAACCTGGGCCCCAGGGAGGCAGCATGATAGGGGATTTGATATACCCACAATACAACAAGACCCATCAGTGAACAGGGCATATGGCTTTTCATTTTCTGGCAGTTTATTATACAGTGGGGCCTCTTCAGCACGTGTCACCTCCTCCTCTGGTGATATTCTGAAGTTTTTGCCATCTTGCAATTTTATTCCTAAAAATTGGATCTCCTGTGCAGGTCCCTTGACCTTACTTTGTTTTATGGCAAAACCAGCCTTCAGAAGGATTTGGACTATTTTCTTTCCCTTCTCAAAAACTTCTTCTGCTCTATTGCCCCACACAATGATGTCATCAATGTACTGCAGATGTTCTGGAGCTTCACCCTAATCCCGTGCCGTCTGGATCAGTCCATGGCAAATGGTGGGGCTGTGCTTCCACCCCTGGGCAGTCAGTTCCAGGTGTACTGAACACCCCTCCAGGTAAAAGCAAACTGGGGCCTGCACTCTGCTGCCAAAGGGATGGAGAAAAATGCATTATCGATGTCAATTGTGGCATACCACTTGGCTGCCTTTGACTCCAGTTTGTATTGAAGTTCTAGCATGTCTGGCACGGCAGCACTCAGTGGTGGTGTAAATTCGTTCAGGCCACGATAGTCCACTGTTAGTCTCCACTCCCCATTAGACTTTTGCACTGGCCATATGGGACTGTTAAAGGGTGGGCGAGTCTTGCTGATCACTCCTTGGCTCTCCAGTCGACGAATCAGGTTATGGATGGGAATCAGGGAGTCTCGGTTGGTGCGATATTGCCGCCGGTGCACAGTTGTGGTAGCGATGGGTACCTGTTGTTCTTCGACCCTCAGCAACCCCACAACGGAAGGGTCCTCTGAGACACCGGGCAAGGTGGACAACTGTTTACTTTCCTCTGTCTCCAAAGCAGCTATCCCAAAAGCCCACCGGTACCCTTTTGGGTCCTTGAAATGCCCTCTCCTGAGGTAGTCTATGCCAAGGATGCACAGAGCATCCGGGCCAGTCACAATGGGGTGCTTCTGCCACTCATTCCCGGTTAGGCTCACTTCAGCTTCCATTACAGTTAGCTGTTGGGATCCGCCTGTCACTCCAGAAATACAAATGGGTTCTGCCCCTCTATAGTTTGATGGCATTAGGGTACACTATGCACCAGTGTCCACCAGAGCCTTATACTCCTGTGGGTCTGATGTTCCAGGCCATCGAATCCACACAGTCCAGTAAACCCAATTGTCCCTTTCCTCCACCTGGCTGGAGGCAGGGCCCCTCTAACACTGGTCATAGTATTCGTTGTTCACTCCTTGTAAATGTGAATCAAAAGTCCCTTGATTAAGATCGGGAGTAGAATTAGCCCTCCTTCTCTGTCTGGGGAACTGCTCACTGGAAACTGGAGCTGCAATTTTCCTGGAAGAACTGCCTTTTGTAATAGTTCTTCCTTGCAACTCATGCACCCGTGCCTTTAGGGTCGAGGTGGGTTTTCCATCCCACTTCCTCATGTCCTCTCCGTGGACACGCAGGTAGAACCACAGGGTGCCCCGTGGTGTGTATCCTCTATATCCTCTCTCTTGAGCAGAAGGACTTTGACTCCTAATGGCTGAGATAGTGGTCCATACAGGTGGGGAGTAGGACAGATCCTCTCTGAGTTGTTGGAACTCTTGGCACAGTTTTTCAGACAGTTTTTCCACAGCTGAGACACAGGCCCGTAGGGAGGAAGAGATACTTTCTTCATATTCCCGGAGTCGTCTAGCCACTTCATCCACCGTTGGTGCCTCGTCGTCTTTCCAGGACAGTATTGCCAACGAGTTGGAATACGATGCTGGTGTGCTCTGTACCACCTTCTGCCACATGGGTTGTGTGCACCTGACTTCATCTGGATCTTTAGGTAACTGCTCATCATTCAGGTCACTGTAAATCACCTCCAGCACGCCTAATTCCCTCAGGTACTGGATACCTTTCTCCACGGTGGTCCATTTGCTTGGGCGGTATAAAACATCCTCCTTGAAGGGATACCTTTCCTTCACACTTGATAGAAGTCACCTCCAGAGGCTGAGGGATTGTGGTCCTTTTCCAATTGCTTTGTCAATGCCCCCTTCCCTAGAAAGGGATCCCAGCTGCTTGGTTGGAGTAGCCACAGTGCCTGTGGCGGGGGTTGGAGTGGCCGCAGTGCCTGTTGTTTTGTCATCAGATCCAGAGACCTTCTCTTTCTTTTGAGGGTACTGAATAGTGTTGACCATGGCTCGATAGGCATGGGCCAGCCCCCAGCATGTTGCAATGATTTGTGTCTCTCTGGAGCTACCAGGGTAACAACATCCTTTTTCCAAACACTTTACTAATTCTTCAGGATTCTGCAGTTGTTCAGTGGTGAACTTCGCAAACACTGGAGGTGCCCACTGTCCTAGGGACTTGCCCATTCTATCCCACATACCCTGCCACTCATACCTATCCAGCCTTGGGGCAGATCTCTGGATGATATTCTTAAATTGCTTACTAACCTTTTTCAAAACGAAAACAGTATTCCCAACAAGTATCAATAGAAGTATCTTAAGTGCCCAGGGATGTTCAAGATACTGAAAAGTTGTTGTAATGAAGGAGGAAACATCATAGCAGAAGGTAGCAAAGGTGCCATCCTGTATTTCCTAGATAAAAAAAACTCTCAGAGGAAGAGGTATAATTGCTGATTGTCTCCATGAGGTGGTACCCGAAGTACAGTAATGGTTTCAGGACAAAACCCAAATACCAAACAATGCTCAAGGTCAGTGTTATAATAACAAATCTCCCAGGCAAAACATCACTAATCACTGCAGAGCATAGCAAACTGCACGAACCAACACCAATCTTTAACATGTACAGCAAAAAAAGGAGCATGGTGCAGATCAGATGAACTAATATTGTGACCGGCAACTGTTAATAGATTCCTTAGTACACTCTGCTTAATCTGTTATTATCTCAAACCCTTCGTGCCCCACGCTGGGAGCCAAAAAGGACTGTCGTGGTTTAGCCCCAGCCAGCAACTAAGCACCACGCAGCCACTCGCTCACTCCCCCTGCCCCGGTGGGATGGGGGAGAGAATCGGAGGAGTAAGAGTGAGAAAGACTCCTGGGTTGAGATAAGAACAGTTTAATAATTGAAATAAAGTAAAATAGTAATGATAATAATAACAATATAATAATGATAATAATAATAATGTATAACGCAAGTGCAAAAGTTACATTGTAAATTTAGAAACATTTCAGATTAAATTGTAAATTTAGTTGTAAACATTTAGATTAAATGTAAGCATTTTAGGTTAAAAAAAAATTGACATTACAGTTTTGCTGAAGTATACATTTGGTACTTACACTGGTATTTAGATGCCTCCTGAGGTAACTACATTTTTTACAAATGCTGAAAAACCAAAACATCTCCCAGTGACTCTAGTTGGAGTAGTCAGCACTAAGAATTTGTGAAAAATCAGACCAATACATATTTTTATAATAATGTTTCTAATCGAAATATGTTTAAAAGTTAAACTCCGTGAACCCAAACACAATTTGCTATAACTTCGTATAAGGTTTCAAAAGTAAAACTGAGTAGAAACGGAAGTGAAATTGAGCAGCTTAAATTCACTGTCTTAAGGAAACAGACAAACTAATTAACTAAATAAATAGGGTTTTTTTCACTCCGAGTAATTAAAAGATGTTTAGAAACAAATGGTTTCTAAAAGGTTCTTATCTTCTTAAATATGTGTGTATGTCGTGGTTTAGCCCCAGCCAGCAACTAAGCACCACGCAGCCACTCACTCACTCCCCCTACCCCGATGGGATATGGGGAAAGAGTCGGAGGAGTAAGAGTGAGAAACACTCCTGGGCTGAGATAAGAGCAGTTTAATAATTGAAATTAAAGTAAAATAGTAATGATAATAATAACAAGATAATAATGATGATAATAATAATAATATACAAAGCAAGTGATGCACAATGCAATTGCTCACCACCCGCCGACCGATACCCAGACAGTTCCCGAGCAGCGATCTCTGCTCCCCACATCAGTGTGTTATCAGCATTCTTCTCATCCTAAATCCAAAATACTAGGAAGAAAATTAACTCTATCCCAGCTGAAACCAGAACAGTGTATTAAAGACTTCTGCTCTTCAGGATTTCTGGTGGTTACTGTGGATGCTTGTATTGGGTTTACGTGGCAAGGGTTTGGTAGCAGAAGGGGCTGCAGGAGTGGCTTCTGTGAGAAGACAACAGGAGCTGCCCCAGTGTAAGACAGAGCCAGTTCCAGCTGGCTCTAAAATGGACCCACTGTGGGCCAAAGCTGAGCCAATCAGCGATGCTGGTGGCACCTCTGTCAAAACGTATTTAATAAAGGATAAAAAACACTGGCAAGAGGGAAGACTGAGAAAAATGTGAGAGAAACAACTATGCAGACTCCAAGGTCAGTGAAGGAGAAGGGGGCAAGGCGCTCCAGGTACCAGAGCAGAGATCCTCCTGCAGCCTGTGGTGAAGACCATGGTGAAGACCATGGTGAAGCAGGTTGTCCCCCTGAAGCCCGTGGAGAGGACCACATGGGAGGAGGCTCCTGGAAGGAACTGTGGCCCATGTGGGAGGATCCATGCTGGAGGATTCTTTTCCTGAAGGACTCTACCTCATGGAAAGGACCCACGCTGGAGCATGGGAAAAATGTGAGGAAGGAGCAGCAGAGACAAAGTGTTATAAACTGACCACAGCCCCCATTCCCAATCCCCCCTGCACCACTTGGGGCCAGGGGGAGGAGGAAGAAGAGTTGGGAACAAAGGAGTGAAGTTGAACTTGGGAAGGGGGCGAGGAGGGATGGACACGGTGGTTTTAGGTTTGTCTTTGTTTCTCATTATCCTACTGTATTTTTAATTTGGCAATTATGGGTCATAGTTGTAGGAGACTCCCTTCTGAGGGGAGTGGAGGGTCCAATATGCCGGGTGGACCCTCCTCATAGGGAAGTCTGCTGCCTCCCTGGAGCCCGGGTCAGAGATATCACTAGGAGACTTCCCAGCCTGGTACGGCCCTCAAACTGCTACCCATTACTGCTCTTCCACGTGGGTGGTGACGAAGCTGCAGTACACAGCCCAAGGGTGATTAAAAGAGACTTCAGGGCCTTGGGACGCTTAGTGACGGAATCTGGGGCACAGGTTATTTTTTCCTCCCTCCTTCCAGTTGTGGGAGGTGACATTGGAAGGAACAGGTGGATCCAATCTCTTAACACATGGCTCCATGGCTGGTGCCACCATCACAACTTTGGGTTCTTCGACAATGGGACGGCCTACATGGCACCAGGCTTGCTGGTGTCAAATGGGAGCCACCTTTCTCAAAGGGGAGAGGGTCTTTGCTCAGGAGCTTGTGGGGCTCATTGACAGGGTTTTAAACTAGATGTGAAGGGGGAGGGGGAACACTTCAGGCTTGCCTGTGACAAGCTGTGGGATGGTACGCAATGGTTAAAGGGACAAGGTGCTACTGTGAGCCCTCAACCTGTTGCCCAGAGGCATGATGGGGACGCTGCAGCACAGTCGAAGTCTTATGGAGATGAGCTGGGGGCTCCTGAGGTAGTAGGAGCTAACAAGGAAACCTCCGTGAAACACCCCAAGGGAAACAAGGGATGTTCCACTAAGAAGGTGACACGGCCAACAGCCCAGATGAAATGCCTCTACATGAATGCACACAGCATGGGGAACAAACAGGAGGAGCTGGAAGCTGCTGTGCTGCTAGAAAGCTACAACCTGATTGCCATAACTGAAACTTGGTGGGACGAATCCCACAACTGGAATGTGGCTATCGATGGCTACAGGCTGTTCAGAAGGGACAGGCAGGAGCGGAGGCGTTGCCCTCTAGGTAAAGGAATCAATACAGTGTGAAGAGCTGTCCCTGAAGAAGAGCCATGAGCAGGTCGAAAGCTTATGGGTAAGAATCAGAGACCGAGGCAACAAAGGGAACCTTGTGGTTGGTGTCTACTACAGGCCGCCTGACCAAGGGGAGCCTGCTGACAAAGCCTTCTTCCTCTACCTCCGGGAGGCTTCACGCTTGCAGACTCTTGTCCTGCTGGGGGACTTCAACCACCCCGACATTTGCTGGAAAAGCAACATGGCAAGCTGTAGGCAATCCAGGAGATTCCTAGAATGCATAGACGACAACTTCCTAAGCCAGGTAATAGACACCCCTACCCGAGGGGATGCAATACTGGACCTGATGGTCACCAATGCAAGTGAGCTCACCAGTGATGTCAAGACTGGAGGCAGCCTGGGCTGCAGTGATCATGCGTTGGTGAAGTTCACGCTCCTGAGGGACATGGGAAAAGCGAGGAGTACAGTCAGGACCCTAAATGTTAGAAAAGCAAACTTCCAGCTCTTCAAGGAGTTAGTCAGAAGGACCCCCTGGGAAATGGTCCTCAGGGACAGGGGAATGGAACAGAGCTGGCAGATCTTTAAGGACACCTTCCATAGAGCACAAGAGCTCTCAGTCCCCAAGTGTAAGAAATCAGGCAAGGAAGGGAAGAGACAGGCATGGCTGAGTCGAGACCTGCTGGTCAAACTAAAGAGCAGGAGGGAACTGCACAGGCAGTGGAAGCAGGGACAGGTGTCCTGGGGGGAATACAGGGAAACGGCCCGGTTGTGTAGGGATGGGGTCAGGAAGGCCAAGGCGAGGATGGAGCTGAATTTGGCAAGGGATACAACGAATAACAAGAAGGGCTTCTACAGGTATGTCAACCAGAAAAGGAAGGTTAAAGAAAGCGTACCCCCGCTGATGAACAAGAAAGGCAAACTTGTATCAACAGACAAGGAGAAGGCTGAGGTACTCAACAACTTCTTTGCCTCGGTCTTCACCGGCAACCTCGCTCCTCACCCCTCCCGAATCAATGGACCAAAAGATGGGGACCAGGGGGGTAAAGCCCCTCCCACTGTAAGGGAAGGTCAGGTTCGAGACCACCTGAGGAACCTCAATGTACACACATCTATGGGACCTGATGAGATGCACCCCAGAGTCCTGAGGGAATTGGCTGATGTAGTTGCCAAGCCACTCTCCCCAATATTTGAAAAGTCATGGCAGTCAGGTGAAGTCCCTGCTGACTGGAAAAAGGGGAATGTTGTGCCCATTTTTAAAAAGGGAAGAAAGGAGGACCCTGGGAACTACCGACCTGTCAGCCTCACCTCTGTGCCTGGGAAGATCATGGAACAGATCCTCCTAGAAGATATGCTCAAGCACATGGAGGACAGGGAGGTGATTCGAGACAGACAGCACGGATTCACCAAGGGCAAGTCCTGCCTGACCATCCTAGTGGCTTTCTATGAAGGAGTGACTGCATCAGTGAACAAGGGAAAAGCAATGGATGTCATCTATTTGGACTTCTGTAAAGCCTTCGACACGGTCCCCCACAAGATCCTTGTCTCTAAATTGGAGAGATATGGATTTGGTGGGTGGACTGTTCGGTGGATAAGGAATTGACTTGATGGTCGCATCCAGAGGGTCGTGGTCAATGGCTCAATATCCAAAATGGGGACCGGTGACAAGTGGAGTCCCTCAGGAGTCTGTACTGAGCTGGAAGACAGGGACAGAGAGCAGAATGAAGCCCCCATACTCCAAGGGAAAATGGTTAGCGACCTGCTACACCACTTAGACACACTCACAAGTCCATGGGGCTGGATGGGATGCACTCAAGGGTGCTGAGGGAGCTGGCAGAGGAGCTTGCCAAGCCACTTTCCATCATTCATCAGCAGTCCTGGCTAACCAGGGAGGTCCCAGTTGACTGGAGGTTAGCAAATGTGATGCCCATCTACAAGAAGGGCCGGAAGGAGTATCCAGGGAACTACAGGCCCGTCAGCCTGACCTCCATACTGCGGAAGGTTATGGAGCGGTTCATCTTGCGTGCCATTACATGGCACGTACAGGACAACCAGGCGATCAGGCCCAGTCAGCATGGGTTTATGAAAGGCAGGTCCTGCTTGACCAACCTGATCTCCTTCTATGACAAGGTGACCCGCTTAGTGGATGAGGGAAAGGCTGTGGATGTTGTTTACCTGGACTTTAGTAAAGTCTTTGACACTGTTTCCCACAGCATTATCCTGGAAAAACTGTTTGCTCATGGCTTGAATGGGCATATTCTTCGCTGGGTAAAAAAGTGGCTGGATGGCCGAGCTCAAAGAGTTGTGGTGAATGGAGTTAAATCCAGTTGGCGGCCGCTCATATGTGGTGTTCCCCAGGGCTCAGTTTTGAGGCCAGTTCTGTTTAATATCTTTTTCGGTGTTTGCAGGCAACACCAAGTTGGGCGGGAGTGTTGATCTGCTCGAGGGTCGGAAGGCTCTGCAGTGGGATCTGAACAGGCTGGATCAATGGGCCAAGGCCAACTGTATGAGATTCAACAAGGCCAAGTGCCGGGTCCTGCACTTAGGTCACAACAACCCCATGCAACGCTACAGGCTTGGGGAAGAGTGGCTGGAAAGCTGCCTGGCCGAAAAGGACCTGGGGGTGCTGGTTGACAGCCAGCTGAACATGAGCCAGCAGTGTGCCTAGGTGGCCAAGAAGGCCGATAGCATCTTGGCTTGTATCAGAAATAGTGATAGAATAGAGACTAGGGAAGTGATCGTCCCCCTGTTCTCAGCACTGGTGAGGCCCCACCTGGAATACTGTGTTCAGTTTTGAGCCCCTCAATACAAGAAGGACATTAGGTTGCTGGAGCATGTCCAGAGAAGGGCAACGAAGCTGGTGAAGGGTCTAGAGCACAAGTCTTATGAGGAGCGGCTGAGGGAACTGGGATTGTTTAGCCTGGAGAAAAGGAGGCTGAGAGGAGACCTTATCGCTCTGTACAACTACCTGAAAGGAGGTTGTAGCGAGGTGGGTGTCGGTCTCTTCTCCCAAGTAGTTAGCGATAAGACAAGAGGGAATGGCCTCAAGTTGTGCCAGGGGAGGTTTAGATTGGATATTAGGAAAAATTTCTTCACTGAAAGGGTAGTCAAGCATTGGAACAGGCTGCCCAGGGAAATGATTGTGTCACCATCCCTGGAGATATTTAAAAGACATGTAGACGTGGCACTTAGGGACATGGTTTAGTGGTGGACTTGGCAGTGTTAGGTTAACAGTTGGACTTGATAATCTTAAAGGTCTTTTCCAACCTAAATGATTCTATGATTCTATGATTATGATTCTAAGTTCTGATGTCTTGTACTTTCCCTGTCTGAATTATGGCTCTATGAAAAAGCATTGTTCAAGTTAAAACACAGGATGAAGGCAGAGAAACAAGGAGCTTAAGCAATGACTAGAAGCCATCTTCATGTTGTTTTGAACCTGGGGCTTGCAAACATTAGGCCTACTAGTCATACAAGTTAGAGCATTCTGAAGGCTGAAGGGTTGCTATGATAGAGATCAGTGTGGACCAAAGATGATCATAGTCACTCTCCTCTTCTTGAGGATGCTACGTGCATAGATATGCTGCTTTGCTGGCTCTGCACCACCTGAGAATTCCACCAGAGAAAGGATCCTCAAGAAGCTGATTAATCTGGGTTTACACTGGGCCTATGAGACCCATGTTTATTTTGCAAAGCTAAAGCAGCTGGGGCAAGCCAGTGAACAGAACATAATCCTGACCAGCTGTACTAGAGAGAAACTGAAAGAGAAAATCAGTATCTGGTTTTTGGTCAGTAAATACATGTTGCATCAAATACATTCTTGTTGTGCAATCTAAAATTTATTCATTATTATTATTATTTATTATTTAATGTCTTTAGGATACTCTATGATGCCAAGGCCTGTGCAAACAAAGGACCTGAAACAGGATTTTTCCATGAAATCATTAATCTTTTGTTGTTCAGGAAGGCTTTCTGAAGATAATAGGCCACACTGTTCTTCTGCTAGTTGTGTACATGCTAAGTTATTTGATTTACTTCAGTAGAGTTCATATAGATTTACAGTTTTGTGATAGAATCAGAATTTAACTCATTAAACCGACTGGGACAAAGCAGACAAAATTCTTTACCTGTTTGGAAGCTGCACAAACATGACTGAGGGCAGATTTGCCCTTCTCTGCTTGCAGAAAAAGATTAGTCATGTCGCCCTATGTTTTATATCCATGTAAGCACATTCAAACCTAAATTTGGACCAAAGTTTAAGTTTTAACCTAAAAGAAAGTATTTCATCAATTTGTTCCGATCCTTTTTGTCAGCTTTGCTCAAAACATGCTAAAACAAAATCCCTAGAAGGTAGAAACAGAATTTCTATCCAATCTAAATTAAACTGATTTCCCCAAGTTGAGTCTGTTTTGCCTGTGACGGTAATTGGTGAGTGATCTCCCTGTCCTCATCTTGACCTGCGAGCTTTTTCATCTTATTTTCTCCCCTGTCCTGTTGTGGAGGAGGAGTGGTAGAGCGGCTTGGTGGGCACCTGGCAGACAGCCAAGGTCAACCCACCACACTATTATAGTTGAGGTTTGGGTCTCTGTTTTAGTCTCAGTGTCTGTTTGTGTGGCCTCAGAGCGAGACACCTTCTTCTCAGCTTCCATTTGTGTGCTCTTAGATCGGGAGACCCTCTTGCTCCTTTGAGGGTGCTGGACAGCAGCTCAATAAGCATGGGCCAGGCCCAACACAGCGTTAGAATTAGCTGTGATTAATTAGGATAGGTAAGGCTTTCCTCCTTCAAACAGTGTATTAGTTTGACAGGCTTAGATGCCTGTTCAGGCATGAAATCAAAAGCTATTGGAGGCGATAACAGCCCTACACACCTGCCCAGCTCCTCATGTACACCCTGATGCCTTAGAGCATTGTCACGATCCAAACTGGGCTGCCCAGGGAGGATCATGGTGGTTCTGTGATTCCCTTGGGCTAAATTAAGGTGAAACGACACCAAACGATTGATTAAATGCTTTATTGATGGTAGAAACAACCTGAACTTGGCAAGTGTAATGGTAGGCAACCTGAACTTGGAAAGCGTAGTGATAGGCAACGTGGGTTCTAATTGAAATACTTATAAGAAGAAAGGAAAAAGAGGAAAGGGGGCGGGGGGGGAGAGAGTTATCACCACCCTTGGATCCTGCAATGACAATGATAGATAAGGTGATCCTCCAGTGGTGGGTGCGCACCTGGCTTTCTCAGAGTCATGTCTTTTATAAGCCAGTCTCCACCTCTCAATTGCATCAAGTCCATCCCCTCGATGACTTATATGGTTCTTGTTTCAGAAAGTTCTCAATCTTCTGCGCAGGCATCATTGTGGGGAGTGGTCACGAGGGGTCCTTTGGGTGGTTGTAAGCCCCTTCCTCAAATGAACTCTGTATGACCTCTGGCCATATATGGTGAGTTGTGAGGCATATCAGAAATAAGGAACTGCACATCCTCCAACACGCCTCCCCACGCTCTGTGCCAACTGACTTCTCACTTGTGGTTTGGTGTTGCCATGCAGATCTTAACTTGTTTCACCACAATGTTTGAGACATCAACATACATTAACTCTTTCAGTATCTCACAAGCATGTTCCTATGTGTCAATCCCAATTAGTTGTTTAACCTTACGAACAATAATCAAAATCAAAATCAGGCTCTCAACACACACCAGTACAAACAGTCTGATTGCACAAGGATATTCAAGGAACTGAGAGGTGATTACAACAAGGCTATAAAAACCTATCCTGGAGTAGAGGAAGGGATAGGTGCCATTCTTTCCTTTTTCCACAAAGTGTCTCTCAGAGGACAAAAGTGGAAAGGTGTAATTGCTGATTTTCTCAATGAGATGGTTCTCTGAGTACTGGGACAGCAGCAATGTAGGGCCAGAATACCAGACTAGGCTCAAGGCCATTTCTTTTATCATAGCTGTCCCAGGCAAAACAAAACAAAGTGATAAACAACACAGCAAGCAGCAAAAATTGAAGTCATTAACAGTTCCTGGAGTTTGTTGTACAGCAAGAAAGGGATCAAGCACTGTGTACTGGTATTGGCTGGGATGGAGTTAATTTTCTTCATAGCAGCTTGTATGGTTCTGTGTTTTGGATTTGTGCTGAAAACAGTGTTGATAACACAGGGATGTTTTAGTTATTGCTAAGCAGTGCTTACACAGAGTCAAGGCCTTTTCTGCTTCTCATGCTGCCCCACCAGCAAGTAGGTTGGGGATGACCAAGAAGTTGGGAGGGGACACAGCTGGGACAGCTGATCCCAACTGACCAAAGGGATATTCCATACCATATGATGTCATGCTCAGCAATAAAAACTGAGGCAGGGGGAAGTTTGCCAGGGCTGCCGTTGGCTGGGCATTGGTTGGCTGGTGGTGAGCAACTGAGGGGCTTTTTCCATCACCTGTTTTGTTTTTCTTTGTTGTTTTTTTTCTTTGTTTCCTTATTAAACTGTTGTTATCTCAATCCACGAGTTCTCGCATGTTTACCCTTCCAAATATCCCTCCATCCCACTGTGGGGGAAGTGAGCAAGCAGCTGTGTGGTGCTTAGCTGCCTACCAGGGTTAAACCACAAAAGTCCTTTTTGGTGCCTGAACCAGGACTCGAAGTGTTTGAGATAATGACAGATTTGACTAGAGCATATTAGTGGGAACTTGAATTATTATATCTGTTTAACAGTTGCTGGTCATGATATTGACTTATCTGTTCTTGATATTGTTTTTTGTGATCTGTGCCATGTTCCCTTTTTTTGCTGTACATCAAATTTCAGAGCTTGTTAAAGGCTGGTTTTGGCTTTTGCAGTTTGCTGTGCTGTGTAGCACTCGGTGGTGTTTTGCCTGATAGAATTATGATAAAAACACTGTCCTTGAGCCTAATCAGGTATCTGGGCCCTGCATTGATGCCATCCCTGTACTTCAGGAACCATCTCATGGAGACAATTAACAATTACACTTTTTCCCTTTTCTCCTCTGAGAACCATTTGGTGGAGCAGGCACAGAATGGCACCTTCCCATTCTTCTCCTGTGTGGTAGATGTTTTCTCCCTCATTACAATAACTCTTCAGAATCTTGAACATCCTTGAGTAAGTAAAATGTTCCTATTGGTATGTCTCAAGAATCTGTTTTCATCTTTTTCTAAGGTTAGCCAGCTGTTTAGGAATATCACCCAGGGATATGCCCCGAGGCAGTGTGGTTATGGGTAGCAAGGCATGTGGGAGAATATGGGCAGGTACCTAGAATGGTTGTCACCTCCGATGGTCTGGGACTTCACCCCCGAACAAGTGCGGGATCCTGATGAAGTGATAGAATGTTTGAAAAAAGGGTGCCCTGGCCCTAGCTATGCCAAAGAGACACAACTTCTTGCACTGTGCTGGGGCCTGGCCTACGCCTACCAAGCACTATTCAGCACAACTCAGCACCCTCAAGGGGAAGAGAGGGTCTCTGGATCTGAAGACATACAAATGGACACTGGCTAAAGCAGAGACCCAACCCTCAACTATATCAGTCACCCCAATAGTCAAGAAGAAACAATGGAATTGGAGGTCAAGTTGTTTAGTAAGGGATGAAGAAGCTTCTCCTAAGAGGGAGCAGGAGAGGAAGAATCAGAAGAGGCAGCCTGTTCTGCAGCAGAGCAGTCACAAGAGCAAGAGGGGGAAGAGATGGAAATCATAAATGAATCAGAAACCACCTGATCCCTATCCCTAAGTGAGCTGCAAGACGTGTGAAAAGATTTCAGCCATCATCCAGGTGAGCAAATTATCAGCTGGTTGCTCCGATTCTGGGATATTGGGGCCAATAGTCAGGAATTAGAAGGTAAGGAAGCCCGGCAGCTGGGATACCGTGCTAGGGACAAGGCCATTGACAAAGGGATTGGAAAAAGGGCAACAGTCCTCAGCCTCTGGAGGCGGCTCCTGTCAAGTGTGAAGGAGGTATCCCTTCAAGGAAGATCTTGTAAATTACTGAGGCAAGTGGGCCACCGTTGAGGGAAGGTATTCAGTATCTGACAGAATTAGCAGTGGTGGAAGTGATCTATAGCAACCTGGACAACAACCAGGCATTGAAAGACCCGGATGAAATCCAGTGCATGCGGTCCATGTGGCGTAAGTTTGTACCGAGTGCACCGATGTCAAATGCCAGCACCCTGGCAATAATGAGCTAGACAGACATGGAGACACAAACTGTGGATTGATTGGCCAGCCAACTCTGGCAATTCGAAGATAATCTCACTTCCTCCCTACAGGCCTGCATCTTGGCTGTGGAGAAACTGTCCCAACAGTTCCAGCAATTCAAAGAGACTGTCTTCTTCCTCGCCCATACTGACCAACATCTCAGCTATTAAGAGTCGGCCTTTCCCTGCTCAAATGAAAGGCAACTGTGGGTGCGCACAGTGGGTTCTACCTGCATGACCACAGAGAGGACATGAGAAAGTGGGATGATGAACCTACCTCAAAACTAGAAACTCAGGTATGGGAATTGCAAGAAAAAACAGCAGCCAGAAGGGGTCCATCCAGGAAAATTACTGCTCCAGTTTCTATGGGGCAATTCCCTGGACAGAGTAGAAGGGCTGATCTTACTTCTGACCCTGATGAAGGGACTTCTGGTTTGCAGTTACAAAAATCATGTAATGAATACTCTGACCAGGAATAAAGGGGCCCTGTCTCCAGCCAGGTAAAGGGACAACTGGGTTTAATGGACTGTGTGGGTTCAATGGCCTGGCACATCAGCCCCATGGGAGTGTAAAGCTCTAGTGGACACCGGTGCACAGTGTACCCTAATGCCATCAAGCTATAAAGGGGCAGAACCCATCTGTATTTCTGGAGTGACAGGAGTCATCAGCATTGTTTTGGTCACAAATCTAAAACACAGCACCATAAAAGCTGCTATGAAGAAAATTAACTCCTTCCCAGCCACACCCAGTACAAAGGGTTACCCCAATTTGTTCATTCAAGGTATTATAGGATTTTCTTACGTGAAAACAACTCTATTCATAATTTCTATTGTCAAAGAAAAACAACGTTCACATGAAAACTTGTTACTGCACTTTTAGATAAAGGCAAGGCCACTCTGGTACTGAGTGCTGCCTGCAGACTCCTCTGTTACAATTAGCTGGCTAAGTTTATCCTGTGGCCAAGGAAAATGTGCAGCACAACACAGGCCTGAAGGCCAAGCTATAAGCGCGGAATAGCACAGCACAGGCCTGGGTCTACTCAGGTTAACTGTTATGTAGATCACTAACTCCTTGATGTACAACAGTCTTCCGGTCTGGATCGCTACAAGGGGTAACAAAGAGAACAAATAAATACTATCTAAAATACATAAAAGTCATACATAATAAATTAAGATATAATGTGGAGTTGCAGACTAATGAAAAAAGAGCAAAGGTGTAAATGTCTGTTAACAAGCAAATAAAAATGAGCCTAAGTGGATCCTAGAGTAAGGAAGAAGGATCCATCAGCAAGAACATCATATTCCTCTGGGTAAAGGACTCTAGATGCTGACAACTTGCTGTAACACCACCCACCACAAACAACAGAATGAAGCCACTGATGATAGGACCTAGAGGAGCAGTGGAAGGGTTTGCGTAACACCAGGAAAAGGAATGCATATAACAATTTAAACTGTATTATTATTAATGAAATATATTATGTATAGACATATTCTTTCTCTTTCTGTAATAATTCTCCCAGGAATGGGATGGCTATAAGCTCTTCAGAAGGGATAGGCAAGGAAGGAGAGGTGGTGGGGTGGCTCTGTATGTTAGGGAGTGTTTCAGTTGTATAGAGCTCAGCGACTCTGATGATAAGGTCGAGTGCTTATGGGCAAGGATGAGGGGGAAGGCCAACAAGGCAGATGTCCTGCTGGGAGTCTGCTATAGACCACCCAACCAGGATGAAGAGGTAGATGAAGCATTCTATAAGTGGCTGGCAGAAGTCTCGCAATCGTTAGCCCTTGTTCTCATGGGGGACTTCAACTTGCCGGACATCTGCTGGAAATACAACACAGCAGAGAGGAAACAGTCCAGGAGGTTCCTGGAGTGTGTGGAGGATAACTTCCTGACACAGCTGGTTAGTGAGCTGTCGTGGTTTAGCCCCAGCCAGCAACTAAGCACCACGCAAGGAAACACAAGCTTTCTTAGGCATTGTGGGTTTTTGGAGAATGCATATTCCAAGTTACAGTCAGATCCTAAGCCCTCTCTATCAAGTGACCCGGAAGAAGAAGAGGTGACAGGTGCTGAAGAGGCCAGATAAGAGGAGGGTATTAGCAATGCATGCCTCACCAACGAGTACCTCCTCAAAAGAATACAAATCTGTAGAACTTCAAGGACTGACAATGGGAACATCCTGCTGCAAAGAAGGTTGTGAAGATAAGGGAAAGCCACAAATGTGAAGTCAGCAGTGATAAAAGGGAACATCTTGCCCCAGAAGATGCTGAGAAATCGGGTGATTGCCGAAGCACGGTAACCGGGGGAAAGGTAATTCCGGCAGGGGGAGATTGCGACGACCGACTCAACTGAGGGACGAAAGGACTACCCCACACACACTCCTTTTGAGCATGCGCAGTGAATTAAAATCACACTGTAGCTTTAAAATTAAGCGGAAAAGATACAGACCAATGGAAGAAGAGGATGCTCAGTCAGTGAAATGATTATGTATTAGATAGGCGTGGTGTGTTAACTGTCATGTATAAATGTCAAAATGAACTTCAAGAGGTGTGCTTGATTTGTGGCAATATTCCACCCTGCGCAGAATAAAGCAATGTCTCCTCTCTAAACATACTTTGTGTGTTTCAGGAGTTATTTCAAATTATAGGTAACAGTTTTGGCGACCCAGATGGGACTTGGATTTTGAGAACAGACTTCGATCGACACTTGCTACCGCTGGAGGGATCGCGAGTCGGTCTCCAGCACGCACCATAGGACTTTTTCTGGGGATTCCCCTCGCGATTCCCTGGTGGGTGGTGAGTGGCCAGTTGATACCAGGATAGAGACATTGCTATTTTGATATATTAAGCATATCCATTTAAAGTATGAATTGGTGAATCAATTGCAGCCGCTGCATTTTGGTATTTTTTTCTCTCCTGCTTTAGTACGGTGACGACCGGAACAGGTAGAGTTGGTTTTGGTATTTTGGTATTTTGGTCTCTCCTGTGTTAGTACGGTGACGACCGGAGCAGGTCGAATTGGGTTCAGTTTGGTGCACTTGTATTTTTGGTACTACTGGTTATTTTAAATTGTTGTATTGTGGTATATTGGTAATAATTGGTGATATTATTGGTAATTTTAGAGAATATTGTTGTATGCTGATACATTGTAAAATATTTACAAATGGGAAACTTGACTTCTTCTGAAGAAGGGGGAATAATTAAGGCTTCCCTGTTGGATTGTATGTTAAAATATTGGAATAAGTTTGGGGGTGATCCATTAACACAGAAAAAGCTAATAGATTATTGTAATCAATGGTGGCTGCTGTATGTATCGGAAGATCAAGAAAAATGGCCAGAAATGGGATCGTTGAATTTTAATACAATTTTGCAACTTATGTTGTTTTGCAGAAGGCAGGATAAATGGGATGAAATCCCATATGTGGATTTCTTCTTTACTTTAAGGAATGATCATGAAACAAGGGAGAAATGTAAACTGTTGATATCTGATTTGAATGTATTGATGAGGATGGAGGATAGAAAGAAATTGCCTCAGTGTTCTTCTGCTTGTATTATTGGGAAAAATGTTTGAAAACAGAAGAGAGATGTGCAATTGTTGGTTTCCCAGATAGGGATCAGGATGTTGTTGTTATGAGAAGGGGTAGTATAGAATTTATCCCCGTTGCATGCAGAATGAATTGGAAGAAGTCTGCTGGGTCATATCGGGAAAATCCAGAGAAAATGTATCGGTCCTTTAAAATGATAATTGAGAATCATGACCCCGATTGGAAAGATGTGCAGGTGTTGCTAAACACTTTATTTCTGCCTGAGGAAAAGAGAATGGTGCTGCAAAAAGCTTGGGAGGAAAAAGAGGCTAAATGCAAGGGATTGTCCAGATCGTTTTATGCTAGCACAAGAGCTGGACTAGGATCCAAATACAGGGGCGGGCAGATTAATGAATAAACAATATCAGCACTTGATATTATATGGAATAAAGCATGTGGTAACTAGACCTAAAAACCTTGCAAAACTATATCAGATGGTTGCAAGGTAAAGATATGGACCCTTCTGTCTTTTATAAGAGACTGTGTGAAACAGCCTGGAAGTGGATGGATTTGGATCCTGAGGATGAGGCTAATAGAATGACTTTTACTACTTTGTTTGTGGGGCAGTCAGCACCGGACATAAGGAAAAAGTTGCAAAAGGTAGATGTCATGTCTGGAATGTCAATGTCTCAGTTAACAGGAATTGCATATAAGGTATACAAGAATAGGGAAGGATTGGAAAGGAAGGAAAAGCAGAAAGATAAATTGAAGGATAGAAAGCAAAATGCTGCAATTTTAGCAGCTGCCTTTGCTCAAGCACAAATTTCCTCTTGGGGAAGAGGTTTCCGAGAAGGCGAGGGCATGAAAAGGAACAAGAAGAAATATAGGAAATATAGGAAATAGAGTCCCTTTGGGGAGACATCAGTGCATGATTTTCAAGGAAAAGGGACATTGGAAAAACAAATGCCCAAAGAAATGGACACCCCTGTCTGCACCCATTCCGGAGGCAGACTTACTTATGATTGGCATGGAACATTCGGATTGATGGGGACTGGGGGTTGAGAAATTAGATTCCCCAGCCGAACCCCTGGTTTCAGTCAAGCTGGGGAATGAGACAGGTAAATTCCTAGTTGATACAGGGGCAATGTATTCTGTACTAAATAGTTGTAAAGGGCTCATGAGCAAATTCTCTATGTCAGTGATTGGTGCCACGGGAAAATGAGAGGTCAGACCTTTCTTTCAACCGATTAAGTGTGAAATTGGGAATAAGATACTGACACATGAATTTTCGTATATGCCAGAATGTCCATTACCTCTGATGGGAAGGGATTTATTAAATAAATTGGGAGCACAAATAACCTTTGATCAGAATAAAGTTTAAGTACATATTCCACAAAACATGGACGTCATCTACCTGGACTTTAGCAAAGCCTTTGACACAGTCTCCCACAGCATTCTCCTTGGGAAGCTGGCAGCTCATGGCTTGGATGGGCGTAGTCTTCGCTGGGTAAAAAACTGGTTGGGTGGCCGAGCCCAGAGAGTAGTGGTGAATGGAGTTAAGTCCAGTTGGTGGCCGGTCACGAGCAGTGTTCCCCAGGGCTCTGTTTTGGGGCCAGTCTTGTTTAATATCTTTATCAACGATCTGGATGAGGGGATTGAGTGCGCCCTCAGTAAGTTTGCAGATGACACCAAACTGGGTGGGAGTGTTGATCTGTTCGAGGGTAGGATGGCCCTGCAGAGGCACCTGGACAGGCTGGACCAATGGGCTGAGGCCAACTGTATGAGATTCAACAAGGCATAGTGCCGGGTCCTGCACTTGGGTCACAACAACCCCATGCAACACTACAGGCTTGGGGAAGAGTGGCTGGAAAGCTGCCTGGCCAAAAAGGACCTGGGGGTGCTGGTTGACAGCCAGCTGAACATGAGCCAGCAGTGTGCCCAGGTGGCCAAGAAGGCCAACAGCATCCTGGCTTGTATCAGGACTAGTGTGGCCAGCAGGAGCAGGGAGGTGATTGTCCCCCTGTACTCAGCGCTGGTGAGGCTTCACCTGGAATACTGTGTGCAGTTTTGGGCCCCTCAATACAAGAAGGACATTGAGGTGCTGGAGCGTGTCCAGAGAAGGGCAATGAAGCTGGTGAAGGGTCTAGAGAACAAGTCTTACGAGGAGTGGCTGAGGGAACTGGGGTTGTTTAGCCTGGAGAAGAGGAGGCTGAGGGGAGACCTTATCGCTCTGTACAACAACCTGAAAGGAGGTTGTAGTGACGTGGGTGTTGGTCTCTTCTCCCATGTAGTTAGTGATAGGACAATAGGAAATGGGCTCAAGCTGCGCCAGGGGAGGTTTAGATTGGATATTAGGAAAAATTATTTCACAGAAAGATTAGTCAAGCATTGGAACAGGCTGCCCAGAGAGGTGGTGGAGTCACCATCCCTGGAAGTGTTCAAAAAACGGGTAGACGTGGCACTTTGGGACATGGTTTAGTGGGCATGGTGGTGTTGGGTTGATGATTGGACTGATGATCTTAGAGGTCCTGTCCAACCTTAATGATTCCTAGTTTTTACTTTCATTAAAAACAATCCAGCCACCAAGCCAGGAAACATGAAATTATTACTCTACCCTTAATTGGTTTAGTGGTGGACTTGGTAATGTTAGGTTAATGGTTGGACTGGATGATCTTAAAGGTCTTTTCCAACCTAAACGATTCTATGAAAATAATGCTTGGGAGGCACAAGTATATATGTTACAGGAATTTTCAGAGACACAAGGTGCTGGAAATAAGGAGAAGCAAATTGAAGCCTCCTCTGAAATCATGAATGCAATAATCCCTTTTGTCTGGGCAACCGAGAAACCTGGAAGAGCTAAATCAGCAGAACCAGTGAGAGTGGAATTGAAACCAGGAGCAAAGCCAGTAAGATGAAAACAATATCCAGTAAAAATGGAGGCCCGTGTTGGACTGGAGCCTATGATTAATAAGTTTCTAAAATATGGACTGTTACGAGAATGCCAATCGGAATATAATACCCTGATTTTGCTGGTTAAAAAGCCACATTCACAATAATACTGTTTAGTACAAGATCTAAGAGCTATTAATCAAATAGTGACTGATGTACATCTGGTGGTACCCAATCCTTACACTTTGTTAACAATGATAGTTGATTCAAATGTCTATTTTACAGTATTGGACTTAAAGGATGCCTTCTTTTGCATTCCATTGGAAGAACAAGGCCAGAAGCTGTTTGCCTTCGAATGGGAAAGCCCTACAACAGGATGCAAAATGCACTTGTGCTGGACAGTGCTTCCCCAAAGATTCAAGAACAGCCCCACAATCTTTGGTAATGTACTAGGAAAAGAACTGGAGCAACGGCAAGGTAAGGAGACCACCACTACCTTGTTACAATATGTAGATGATATCTTATTGGGGGCAGACACAGTTGAAGAATGCAAAGAGACAACTATCAGCCTCTTGCTGTCAACAACTGTAGCAGCCTTAGTCCCAGAAAGAACTTTCAAAATTGACACCCCTAATTATACAGAAAAAGAAAATAAGTTGGCCGAATTATTGAAATGCGTAAAGACTACCAAAGGATGGTGGGTAACCCCAATTGGACAATGTGTTGTAACTCCACAAATAATGAAGGAGTTAATGGAGTGAACCCATAAGAGTACTCATATGGGAACTGAAGCTTTAATTGAAGCAGTAAAGAGGTATGCTGTAGAAATCGATATGATGCTGATTGCTAAAAGTGTTACACAACATTGTGAAATTTGTGTCAAAAATAATCCTAAGATCCAAAGGAGACCCCCTCCCGGAAAGGTGAAAAGAGGTTTTATGCCTGGGGAATACTGGCAAATTGATTTTTTCTGAATTACCTAATTGTAATGGATACAGATATTTGTTGGTAATTGTTGATACTTTTTCAGGATGGCCTGAAGCTTTCGCATGTCACACCAATAAAGCAAGAGAGGTGGTAAAAATTTTGTTAAAAGAAATTATACCAAGATTTGGGGGTACCAGAAGGGTTCTCTTCAGATAGAGGACCTCATTTCGTTGCAGAGATAGTTCAAGAAGTGTCAAGATTTTTACAAATTAGGTGGGATTTACATACTCCATGGAGGCTGCAGTCTAGTGGGGAAGTAGAAAGAATGAATCAAACAATTAAAAGGCAGTTGAACAAAATTTGTCAGGAAACTCAGTCAAAATGGCCAGATGCTCTCCTGTTAGCGTTACTGAGAGCAAGAATTACACCAAAGTCCAAAAGAAAAGGTCAGCCCTTTCAAGATATTATATAGAAAACCTTATCCAAGTATAAATCATGAGCCAGGATCTACAGAATTAATAGGGAAACAATACCTTAAAGAATATGTGATTTCTCTAGGGAAGGTTCTGTCTTCTCTTAATAGTTACCTACAATTAAGAATACCTTTGGGCCTAGACACTACAGTCCATGAATTTCAGCCAGGAGATTGGGTCTATTTGAGAACCTGGAACAATGAACCCCTGAAAGAACATTGGAAAGGACCCTTTCAAGTCCTCCTGACCACATATACTACAGTCAAGCTTGACGGAGTGGGACCCTGGATCCATTACACTCAGATCAAAAGGGACTTCCTCCAGATAAGTGGATTGTGGAAAAACAGAGGGAAAACTCTTTGCATTTGAAATTTAAAAAAGTTAATTCATGAACTGTACTGGGGATCAGGGAGCATCATGCATAGATTTTGATTGTATACAGGGTATAGTTTTGTTCGTAATAGAAATAATTTTAGTTATGATTCTGATGGTAATATGGAAACCAAAATTTTAACATAAAAGGAATTACAATGTCCGTAGGGACAGTATACATTAAGAAGTAGCTCATTAAAATTTAACCAAGTTGTTTATTAATCTGACTTAGACAAAATGAAAGCTGTAAGTGTAATGTTGTTATGGAAATCTAGTCTTGCAACTTATCCAGTCGTTCGGAAGAATCCATAACAGTAGTAGTGTGACTGCATGCCTCCCATTACCAAAATTGGCCTTGAGCCCCTTGAATTGGGGAATTCTAACCATAGACTTAAATCTAACTTTTGAATTGATGATTAATGAAATTGGAATAATGAAGCTAAAATACAATAACAATAATGTAATTGGAATTGGACACTGGTCAGAATTAGGAGTAGCATGAGTGACAAAGATTGTTGTGTTCGCATTCTAAATATTACTGAAAATTTCGACAATCAATTAGATAAGATAAAACAAGTAGCAAAATCAAGCCGTGATTTGAGAGCTACAATGGAAATGGGATGGCTGAATGAAATATTACATGGATTTGGATTCTCCCTTACTGGGTGGCTTCAAAGTTTACTACAAGGCTTTGTCTATATTACAATTATGATTGTAATTGCCTGTATTTTATTTGGATGCATGAAACAAGCAATTATGCAGACTCTGTTTGTCAAGAACATAATGATGATCAAAGATTATGGAAGTCTCAAATGAACTATTTGAAACTTCCAAAGGGGGGAATTGTTACCTCAAACATATATATTTTTCTTGGATGAAATGGAAATAGTGCAGGAGTTAGTAGTAGTTAAGGAAGGATCACAGTTAGGAGTGGAAACTAACACATGAGAATTTTAGAATAAGCAAGGTAGTAAATAATGCTGAAGAGGCCAGATAAGAGGAGGGTATTAGCAATGCATGCCTCACCAACGAGTACCTCCTCAAAAGAATACAAATCTGTAGAACTTCAAGGACTGACAATGGGAATATCCTGCTGCAAAGAAGGTTGTGAAGATAAGGGAAGGGCACAAATGTGAAGTCAGCAGTGATAAAAGGGAACATCTTGCCCCAGAAGATGCTGAGAAATCGGGTGATTGCCGAAGCATGGTAACTGGGGGAAAGGTAATTCCGGCAGGGGGAGATTGCGACGACCGACTCAACTGAGGGACGAAAGGACTACCCCACACACACTCCTTTTGAGCATGCGCAGTGAATTAAAATCACACTGTAGCTTTAAAATTAAGCAGAAAAGATACAGACCAATGGAAGAAGAGGATGCTCAGTCAGTGAAATGATTATGTATTAGATAGGCGTGGTGTGTTAACTGTCATGTATAAATGTCAAAATGAACTTCAAGAGGTGTGCTTGATTTGTGGCAATATTCCACCCTGCGCAGAATAAAGCAATGTCTCCTCTCTAAACATACTTTGTGTGTTTCAGGAGTTATTTCAAATTATAGGTAACAATCTGAGCATCCTTGGACACAAGGACCTCTTGTGCCACTGACAATCATACTGGCTGATCCCGGGTTGTCTTTTCCAGACACCTCTTGTTTACAAGCAAGATGGTATGCGTTTGCCTAATGACAGGAGCAATGAGAGAGTTACATTTCCCCTAGGTACATTAAGTGATGTTTTTTCCACTATAATTCACCAACAACTTCTGCAATTTCTTCTACTACTTGGCTCCATCAGGTTTAAATTTCTGTAAGTTGAGGCTATTCCTTTGCAACTGCATTTCCCTTTTCTACCTGATTCTTCACAAATTTGAAAGTTCAAATTGTAAAGAGCTCAGCCTTAGCCTGATTCTCTCAGATTTCCTCCTGCTTTATAGCCAATATCATTATTGATTTGATAGGTGGAAGTGATTTGTTACTTACAGGAGGTCTTGTACATACTCTGGTAAGCATCTCTTTTCATCCCCCAAACTACAAATTCGGGTCACTAGGCCCTGCAGTTTGAGCCATTTACACCTTCTAATGTTCTGTAAATACCTTTTTTTCCCAATCCAATTGTTTCAATTAACCGAAGAATTTACTAGCACAAGGTCCTGTTTGGGTGCCTGCATAACACTCTAGAAGGTTGGTTACAAATTTATCACTGTAGGCACATTAACAAAGGCTCACTCCTCCATCACATAAGGATTATATACACGTAATCTCGGGAATACTCACAACTCCATTGGATCCTTCTGACTACAAAACTGTTAAAGGATGTTAGGAGTAGCCACTTCTTCCAGCAGCTGCTGCCCAGAACTCCTCCTGCCCAGCCACTGGAGCCCAGCTCTGTGCATCCCGGGGACCCCAGGGTCTCTGCCCAGGCTGAGGGACATGGCTGCCACTTTCCCGTTTGCAGGTTCAACCAGTAACAAAGCTCAACTCGTATCCCAGAGATCTCCCACCCACATACAGGACACACAGAGGACATACACAGGACACCGACACAGCCGGTCACACAGCCTGCCACAGATAAGGTGCTGCCTTCAACAGCACCTACATATAGGACTCACATAAAACATAGACAGCAAAGTCCCCTTCCTCCTCTTTGGCTGGTAGAAACTGAAGGTCACTAATGAAGGCACACACACGACACTCTAGATTCACAAGCACATGCACATTAGTGGATCCCCTGAGTACCAGCATGGACCCTTCTGTCTTTTTGGTACCCCTGCCTGGATTCCAGGCCCTCTTACCTGCTTCACGGGTCTTTTATTCGCTGGCTGGTCCAGCTCGATGCACCAAACACACACACACTCGTCCCACAGGCATTCCACATTCGACTCATATTCCACTTCAACAGACATTTGTAAGATTTCACCTTTTCAGGCAAAAGCCACATTCTGTTTTGGTAGCTGCCAGGGTTTTGTTTGTTTGTTTGTTTCTTTGGTTTTAGCTGTTCAATTTTGTTTTCCTGAGAGTCTACCAACCCTCTGGCCCGGGACTCTGTCTCTCCTTCTGGAGGCCTCCTCACACCAATTAAAAAATACATCCCACCTTAAGTGAACTATTTTATCTAAGTTAAGGTACCTTCTAGAGTGAATTGTTTTGAGGGATCATTTTTTTTGTCCCCAAATTCCAATTATCTAAGTACCTGCAGGCTTTAGGAGAGTACCGCATATACATATAATACTCTGGAGTTCCCTTTGAGGGCAGTGGAACTTCCTTTGACTGTCTGGTTCCCATTTTCACTTATTCAGAGGAAACAAAGGAAAGTCAGAGGGACTTATATCACTTGGATCCTCAGTGAGGGAGTACAAATCTAGGCCTATCCATGGCAAAGAGGGATAAGAGAAGAGGTTTGGGCATCCCAGAGAAGACAGAGCTTTGACTTAATCCCCTCAAAGCGATCAACCATGGTTTTCTCCCCCAAGGCGACTAACCAGAACCAGAGACTGAAGGGAAAGATAAAAGCCACACAATGGGCCCTCCTGGTCACAGTGTCTAGCCTGAGCCCACCATACTGGTTGAGGTTGGGGTCGTCAACAATGAAACCAAAGGAGGTTTATACTAGAACTAGAGACAGAAAAGGGTTAATGGAGTGACTCACACCAAGAGCTCACACCATTCATCTTTAACTGCTAGGGCTAATTGCCCCTTTGCAGAGGGTAAGCCTGGGTGGTGTCCTGGTTTAGCCCCAGCCAGCAACTAAGCACCACGCAGCCGCTCGCTCACTCCCCCTACCCCGATGGGATGGGGGAGAGAATCGGAGGAGTGAGAAAACTCCTGGGTTGAGATAAGAACAGTTTAATAACTGAAATAAAGTAAAGTAGTAATGATAATAATAATATACTAATAATATTAATATACAAAGCAAGTGACACACAATGCAATTGCTCACCACCTGCCGACCGATACCCAGACAGTCCCTGAGCAGCGATCACTGCTCCCCGGCCAACCCCCCCAGTTTATATACTGAGCATGATGTCATATGGTATGGAATACCCCTTTGGCCAGTTTGGATCAACTATTCTGGCTGTGCCCCCTCCCAGTTTCTTGTGCACCTGGCAGAGCCTGGGAAGCTGAAAAGTCCTTGACTAGCATAAGCAGTACTCAGCAACAACTAAAACATCAGTGTGTTTCTTCTTCTCCTTCACATTCTTCTCCTACTAAATCCAAAACACAGCACTATGCCTGCTACTAGGAAGAAAATTAACTCTATCCCAGCTGAAACCAGGACAGGTGGCTAATGGATACCCCAAAAGTTTGCCTCTAAGTGGAGGCAGAAATCAATGCCCAGCTCTCAAGAATCACCATTCACACAAGTTCATTCCATATTAATACCAGAAACCAACCCAGACTTTTCCTGACTTACCTCTCCTAAATTTTACCAGAACCAGAATTACAGATTTCTTCTCTCTTTTAGCCAGCAATTTGGGTCTGAACTGACCTTTATCAAAAGTTCGGATTTGGCAGTCTCAGCATGCCACAGGAGCCTACAGATGACCATTGCCCAAAGTCCCAGTAGGGATTTCAAAAGGTCCTATACCTTTCTGAGTGGCGCCAAGGGGTTTTGGCAGTCTGCAGTCTGTAGTCCTCCCAGCAGGATGTGTGAAGCTGCCTCACGGCCCCAAATTTGTCATGGAAAAAACGGAATACAATTTACATCAGGTCAGAACAAAAGCTATTGGAGAGAGCACAGAGCAGCAGAGAAACAGTCTCTGCTGATGTGAACTCTGTAAAGTGGATACAAGTTTTATACAGAGATGCTATACAAAAGACAGATAACAGGATGTGAGTTATTCATATGTGTTACATACACAAGGCCACAGAACTGCTCAAGGCCGGTCTGGAGTCTGCTTTCTTTAGCACAGGGACTGATTTATCATGAAGGTTACACAGTGATTATTGTTTCAGGAGACAGGGTGAGAGTTCAATCAAGAGGCCCATGAGACAGGATGAGAGTTGAGTCGAGAGGCCCACTCAGGCCTTAGCATTTCTACTTCCATAATAGCAATGAGTAATTGTTGTAAAATTCAGAAAAAAGGATGATCTCTTAAAAAATTAAGAAGAGACATACCTTCTTTGAGAATTATTTAAGTTTAAAAAGTTTATTTTGAGAGAAAAATCTATATATTTGGAATTATTTGAATTAGAATTTCCTACTCCTATTCTAATTTCTATTAGGCCTATTAGGCCCTGATGGATCTAAGTGGATATCTTTGCAAATTAACCACATAGAAGAAAGGATTACAGCTTTAAACTGATTTGATAATTTCCTTGCAACACTAGTAGCTATAACCCTCCTACCTATATAACAGCTGATTCATAAGCTGAAGTTGTTTCTAAAACATTCTACAAATATGTAGAGTCAGGGAAAGAACTTCATCCATTTCATTTTTTTTCTGCCAAGGCCTGAAAGAGGTTTGATTTCTTCCTTCAAAGATAGGCTCATAAAGTTCCTTGCTTTAAGAACACAAATTGACAGCCCAGTCGACTGAGATAAAGAGCCAACTTTAAGGCTCTTACCACAGCTTATCCTGTTCACCTTCCCAAGCAAGTAAGCATGCAAATGATGCTTGACAGAACAAATAAGATGGTACAGTATCAAGAAGAAACAGCCTTGAGGTCACAGAATCACAGAATGGTTGAAGTTGAAGGGACCTTTTGAGATCATCTAGTCCAACTCCCCTGCTCAAGCAGGGCCACCTAGAGCTGGTTGCCCAGGACCATGTCCAGATGGCTTTTGAATATCTCCAAGGCAACCACCACCACCTCTCTGGGCAACCTGTTCCAGTGCTCAGTCACCCTCATAGTAATAAAGTGCTTCCTGATGTCAACACTTTCTTTAACCATCATGGGTAAGATGAAGGATTCTAAAGCATTACTGTGGACTTACAGTCATAGTGTTCTGGCCACAGTTTTTATGAGATAAAAATTATTTGGTGTCCAACCTTTAGAAATACCTTTTCTGTCCCTTATATCTTTAAAAAGGAATAGTGTATTATTAGCTAAATTAAACTACCTTTATTT
Organism: Pelecanus crispus; assembly: GCF_030463565.1. NCBI lineage: Eukaryota > Metazoa > Chordata > Aves > Pelecaniformes > Pelecanidae > Pelecanus > Pelecanus crispus. The sequence continues at coordinate 17,046,443 of NC_134675.1, forward strand.
GCTGGATAGAAAGGAAAAATATGTTTATCAAAATAGTTTTTAACTGCAAAACAAATTGACTTATTAAAGAAAGTATTATCCATTGTTAGGAAGTTGCAGTTTATGTTTGTTTGTCATCATAATGCTATGTAGATGAGTAAATGTGAGCTCTTCTATCACCCAGAGATCCATTTAGGTAGAAGAACCTAGTGGAGAAGTTATTTGTTCAGCATCTCAGGATTAGATTCTAAGACACTAACAAGCTATATCTTCACCTCAAAAAATAGCATCATTTTACTAATTTAAGATTATTCTGTCTTGCTTTTAGCAGCAATTATGCTAAGAACCCTTTCAACTTTAAACATTATGATAAAAATTTTGTGGTCCTCTGTGTGGATGGTGAACAAATGCCAATGAAACCGTTGCAGCCTGATTTTGAGAAAGGCTGCTATGTGAGAGAATACATGCAGCTCATTCAGTCAGCAGCCATATGGAAGACCATTCCTTGCTGGTTGACATAAGGATCATTGAGTCCAACTCCCTGCTCCTCACAGGACTACCTAAAACTAAACCATATGACTAAGAGCATTGTCCAGATGCTCCTTGAACTATGACAGGGTTGGTCCCGTGACCACTTCCCTGGGGAGCCTGTTCCAGTGACCAAGCACCCTCTCAGTGAAGAACCTTTTCCTAATGTCCAATCTGAACTTCCCCTGACACAGCTTCATGCCATTTCCTCGCGTCCTATCACTGGTCACCAGAGAGAGGAGATCAGCACCTCCCCCTCTGCTGCCCCTTTCAGGAAGTTGTAGACTGCGATGAGGTCACCCCTCAGCCTTCTCTTCTCCAAGCTGAACAAATCAAGTGACCTCAGCTGCTCCTCCTAAGTCTTGCCCTCGAGACCTTTCACCATCTTGGTCGCCCTCCTCTGGACACACTCGAATAGTTTGATGTCCTTCTTATATTGAGGTGCCCAAAACTGCACACAGTACTCGAGGTGAGGCCACACCAATGCAGTGTAGAGTGGGACAGTCACCTCCCTTGACCGGCTAGCCATGCTGTGCTTGATGCACCTCAGGACACAGTTGGCCTTTTTGGCTGCCAGGGCACACTGTTGACTCATATTCAACTTCCATCAACCCAAACCCCCAGATCTCTTTCCGCGGGGCTGCTCTCCAGCCTCTCGTCCCCCAATTTGTATGTATAACCAGAATTACCCAGTCCCAGGTGGAGAATCCGGCACTTGCTCTTGTTAAATTTCATACAGTTGGTGATTGCCCAGCTCTCTAGTCTATCCAGATCTCTCTGTAAGGTGTCTCTACCCTCGAGGGAGTCCACAGCTCCTCCTAGTTTAGTATCACTGGCAAACTTACTTAATGTACATTTGATTCCTGCATCCAGATCATTTATAAAAACATAAAAAGAGTACTGGCCCTAAAATTGAGCCCTGGGGAACCCCACTGGTGACTGGCCACCAGCCTGATGTAACCCCATTTACTATAACTCTTTGAACCCAACCCGTCAGCCAATTGTTCACCCAACATATTATGGACTTGTCTAGCTGTATGCTGGACATTTTTTCCAGAAGGATACTTTGAGAGACAGTATCAAAAGCTTTGCTAAAATTTAAAAAAAAAACCCACATCTACTGGCTTCCCTTGGTCAACTAGATGGGTGACCTTGTCATAAAAGGAAATTAAGTCAGTTAAGCAGGACTTTCCCCTCGTGAGCCCATGCTGGCTATGACCAATATATGCATTACAGCCAAATATTACTGGTTATGTGGATGGTAGAATGGGCTGCATACAACTATACAGTGATTTTATAGGTTACAAAAGGTGCAAAAGAGCTGCAGGTTTGCATGTATTGGGGTTACAGGGATACATGGGATCATAGCGGCCATTAGATGTGGATGCATTGCAGAAAAATAGGTATGATGCTGTGTAAATTCTCACATTGCATATTGCCTCCAATACACAACATCCCTTATATCCCTAAAGCAAGAAGTCATCCTTAACACCTTGTAGCCCCATGACCCTAGAGGAGCAGAGAATCACTGGTGATATGGGAGATTAAGGGGAAACAGGATGAGGGCAGGAAATTAAAGAGCATTGCCCTAGTGGCAGTATGCAGAATGAAGTGTGTTCAGGGAAGGAATAGAAGTGAAGCAGGTTGCATTCTAAGGAAAGGCATATGTGGGGAAAGGTAGGGGTCTACAAGGAACATCACTGGAGGTTAAGGTTGACACAAGGCAGCTGGTAATGCACTGAGTTACTGAGTTAACTGCTAGCTGAGTCTAGCAGGCCAAGTGTATACATCAGTTACAGAAAATGTTCAGCTTTACCAATGAGGGCAGTACAGCTGCTGCCACAGTCTCACCTACTTTAAATGGCAGCAGTTAACAAATACCCCATCCATCAGCGGCTCTTCACTGCCATTCTCTGATGGAAAAAGGAGTGGAAAAGGTGACAAGCGGTAAGCTCAAAGCAGAACTTACTGTTCACTCTAAACAGCTTTCAAGTAGCAGGAAGCAAGCAGGGTGGAAAAGAAAGCAAACCACTGAACGGAGATCCCTGCACAAAACCCCCCTTTATCTTAGTCGCTAATCGGATGTGACGTCAGGATGTCGGTAAGCATGATCCACGCGGGAGACAGATATGCAGATATGACCACACCCCCTCTTCTCTCCTTCTCCCTCCCACTCGGGTTTCGGCCTGGCGGTTGCTATCCATTTGAACAATCACCCACCACTACAAGTTCCCTCCCTGCCCGCTCCGATGTAGTGTGATCTTACATCCATGGATAGTCCATTGTCATATTACAGCCACTTTGCTTGTTGCGGGGATAGAATGCGCCCTCGCATACCTTTAGCGAGGTGGAGGAGTTAATACGTCCCTCCCAACCTTCTTTTCTTTCCCCCTTGAGGAAACGGACACCCCTCCTCTCCAGCCCTAGAAGCTGTCTGTCATACGGAAGGCCCTGCCTCTTCCGGGTCTCTTCGGCTGGGCCGCTGCCTCCTCCTCTCTCGCTTGCTCTCTCTCTTTTGTGAGTTATAGCAACTGTTGCCTTGTGAATCAAGCGCCATAGTCACCGTAGTCCTGGTGACTGTTACTCATCAACAACAGCCGCTCTTCCGCTGCCTTCCATCTCCTTCCTCATCGTCACCTACAACAGCCACCACCAGCAAGAACAACAACACAGCTCTCCGCAGTTCAGGTGAATGTAACTGTTCTGTACGTGCTTGCAATCCCGCCTTTCTATCCCTTTCTTCTCCTCCCCCTCTACCCCAACCTTTACCTCCTCCCTCCTTGCAGCATCCAGGCTGGGACTGCTCCTTTGGGCTTCACTATTGATTGAGGGGGAGGGGGGAGGGAGAAGCGAGAAGCCTCGAGCGCTTTCTTTTCCTCAGCCTTTCTTCCCTCCCACTTTATAATATAGGAAGAGACATAATTTCCAAAGGGGAAAAAATGATGTAAATTGCCCTGTGGTTGTTTATTATGAAGAGTATTTATCTTTTTTTTATTGGAAGTTGTTATCTGACCTGCTGCAGTACTTGTAATGTTCAAAAGTATCTTGTATATCAATAGGGAAGGCCAGTGGGTAACACGGCAGAGGGATTAGAGATCCTTTAAAACTGTCTTCAAGGTGTGATTAGTAGTTAATAGTAGAGGTTGAAGGGCTAATTGGTACTATATAAAATCCTTCAGTGTAATTAGCTGTCATTTTCATAAACCAAGCTATCTGGTTTCAAGTGTAATTTAATTTTATGGCTATACTTCTGAATTCACAACTTTCTGTTTTCATCAACTAACATTTTCATTTTATTTTAAAAACATAGTTGGTTTACATGGAATATTTGATTGTATTATTTTTTATTCACTGATTCAGAGCCTTTTTGAATTCTCCAGCTTATACTACTTGTAGAATTTAACCTGCTAGTATAGAAACCACTAAGTTTTCAGTAAACTCAAAGGAGTTGTGCGTATTTAGAGCACACAATGCTGTGTGTTTGTCTTACTTTCTAAGAAACACATTTGTTTCTGAAGAGCTAAAGAAGTCTTTAATGTATAGTTCCATAGGAATAAGAACCATTTATCTGGGTATGTTTTCTTAATTAAGGTGGTCCAACCATGCCATGTTGTTGATCCATATAGTTTCCTGTTGTCATTCAGTTTCTGTATCAAGTTGTATTATCTCAGTAGATGTTCTAAAATAGTTTCATAGTCTATTAACACTAGTTTATACTGTGTTAGGAAGTGCACCTCTTCTTACAAAAAATGTATACGCTATCTTTCTTATGAACATAGTGTCTTTCTGCTACCTAATGAAAGTGCTATGTAGAAAAACAATGATGGAATGTATCTACTGTGGGTTTTAACCTATTTTTAAATTAACTTAAAAGAAGAAAAACACTGATACTGTGTAACTATCTAGTTCTTCATAACCCCTTAACCAGTGTTTTTTTCACTGATTCTTAACATAAATCCCATGTGTATTTCCTGTATAATCGCTTTACTTGGATTTACTCTAGTTCCTCTCTCTCTCTCATATTTAGTGCCACAATGAAATGTTTATTGCCTCTTACACCCATACTTACATGGCACAAAACAGGGATATTTTTATCTTCAGTGAATCATCTTTGTTTTGTTTTATCACATTATCAGTCCTTTTGAATTAAACCTAATTTTGAGCTAACTATAAAGTAATATTGTATTAGGAAAATAATGATTAATTTTTTAGAATTACTGTTTACTGACATGCAGGTACGAGCCTGTTGAATGGAAGACAAAATGCTAGATTTTTTAAAGGGATATTTGGAATTCAGATAATGGGGGAAGTTAAAGAACATCCTTGGAACATTTTGCTCATTTTGTCTCTACATAAGAAGTTAAACTAAATGTCAGCCTTTAAATCTTTTTTGTGTCAACATTTTTTTTGCTTTTGCAATTTATGTTTTAGTCCTACTTTAGTCCTACTTTTTTATTATTGCTGATAGTTTTGTCTGTTCATTTACATTTTATAATTCTGTTTTCTGTATTTGCTGGCACTCAGTTTTAATCTTTATTAATTTCCTCAATAGGGTTCCTTTTTGGTGAATTGTTTCCTATCCACTGTTTTTTTCCTTGTTAGGTGCTTTGCTTCCACATGATTTAATGTTTCACAGTTTACTTGTGGTAGTGGGATGTGGCAAGGCTGGGAAGCATTGTATATTAGACATTTCTGAAGTATATCCAGCTGAGCTGCAGGGATAGCCTACAGTTACTCTTTTGTTAATCTGTTTTCTTTTGGGGTGTAAACATTACCTGCTTCATCTCAATATACACAAAATTGACATTTTAAAATTTATTTTGAAGAAGACTCCTTCAGCCAATTGCGAATGACTAGAAAGAACGCTTATTCAGCAGTTCAGGATCTATTTTTTACACCAGCAACCTGAAGATTGGTTAAAACATCTTCAAACATATTGTGAAAATAATCATGTTGAGGAATTTGCCTTTTTATCAAGTAGAAGAATCTGAGGAAGTTTTAAAATTATTTTTTTAGATAATCTAGAAATTATCTGTAAGTGTGCTCAGTTGACATCTTAGATTTTTGCAGAACATATTAAAACTTGCCCCCCTTGTGATATAGTAGTGCTTCTGTGTATGGCTTGACATCTCTGTTGGTGTGATAACCCTTTACCACATTAAATTTACCATAAAAAAATCAGGGATTTACTAAAACTTAGTATTGGAGTAGCTGTTTTCGTGGTGTGTTGTTTTTTTTTAGTATTTATGTTAAACTATATATATGTGTTATTTTATATATATATGTATCTATACATTTAAATACAGGTGATCAAGTTTTGTTTTTTTTTTTTCTAACATGCCCTATTCTTGGAATTGCAGAGAAGTTAATTTTCCTGAAAGTTCTGGGTGATTGACACTATGCCCAGCCAGACAAAGAATAAATTTAGTAAAGATACACCAAAATGAAAACATATTTATGCTGGAAAATGTTCAGAAATCCTAAGTGTAGATGGCAATATCCATTTCACTTCAGGTGGATCTTTATTTTGTACATGTGAAACAGCTGTTTAGAGAGAATGAGCATCTGCATATGTGTCAAAGCCTGCTCTACGTACTTGCATCAAGTACTTAAAAGTTTGATGCTGAGAAGGAGTGAGGGAAGGAGAAGGAATTTGAGTGGAAAAGACTAAAGGGAGCATTGAACTTGGACAGTTTGTATTAGTCTCACAGATGAGTGAGATACTCCATAATAGCGGAGGGGGAAGTGCTGGTTTAATCTCAGTAGGGCCTGGTTCTGGTTGAGTTTCTTCATGTGAGGAAAACTTATTCAACCGGTCTGTCTCGCCAAACTTAACAGATTGAGGCTCTGTCCTGTTTTGTATAAACAAACCTATATGTCTGCAGAAGTTTAATTTACTTTAGTTACATTCAAGGGACTATCTTATGGTGCTAATAAAGGGTTACTTATGGAACAACTGAAAATGGACAGCATTGCAACTGCTCTTTGCTAAAGTCCCTTCTGTCTCTAGTACATCCTTGAGCAACACAGAGGAAAACACTTGCTCTCAGTAGAAACTAGATCTAACAAAAATCAAGACTGTAAAATGCAGTTCAGATAATCATTAGCTAGTTTTTAAGTACAACTATTTTTACAGTATAATATATCTAGATGTCTTTAACTGTAGCTGTGTAGATATAATAATTTTAGACTGTCTTCCAAGCTGTTTTCCATCACTTTTGAGATCACAATCAATAGGGTAGGTTTTAATGTTGCAGTGATCTGTCCTTGAAAGTAATTAAAAGTAGCAATTACTGTACTTAAGTCTCTATATTTATCTTTTTGCCTGTGTTGATGGAAATGGGTGCTTGATTCTGGACTCCGAGTTGATACTATGTTCTTTACAAGGCTAAATCCTAAAAGTGCAGGAGATGAGGCAACTTCTCTTTATGGTTTGTCTTATAAGGCCATTATCCTAATGTAGGCAAAAAAAAAAAAAAAAAAAAGTTTGGTTTTGCTTTAGAAAAAACATTGCAAGCTTATGAATTCTGGAGAAGAAACAAAATACTAGTTACAAAACAGTTCTCATTCATGAATGCTCTCTTAGGAAGAAATTTGCTTCCCACCCCCCGACTTTTTGCTTTCAGAGCAGTCTTCATTTTGTTACTGTTTTTTGAGATCCCTGTAGAAAACCTTGACCAAGTAGTATAAAATGTTTTGAGGTGCACAAACTGGGTATTGTATAGACTAGTTATCTTAACCTTTCCAATAACTTTCGAGACATCTTTTTATTCTTGTGTTCCTAAGGAAATAGTTTCTGTGATACTGCCCTCCATCTTATTTGAAAGACGGGTAGAGGTTTCAAAACCACAAATTTCATCAGAATAATTATCTGGGGAAAGGTAAGACTAAATTTATGCTACTGTTGAAGAAAAGGCAGTTGGTGCTCAGGTGTTATATATTCCATTTGGCAATAGACAGCTGGCCAATCAGCAAACATCCACACCCTATACTCCGTCTATTGTAATATGGATACATTTAAAGAGCTGTATTGGGTTTGCGTGGCAAGGTTTTGGTAGTGGGGGGGCTACAGGGGTGGCTTCTGTGAGAAGCTGCTAGAAGCTTCCCCTATGTCTGATGAAGCCAATGCCAGCTGGCTCCAAGACGGACCCATCGCTGGCCAAGGCCGAGCCAATCAGCGACGGTGGTAGCGCCTCTGTGAAAACATATTTAAGCAGGAGAAACAAAAAAAGAAAACCCAAAACACCGGGACAGAAACTGCAGCTGCAGTGAGGAGTGAGAATATGAGAGAGGAACAACTATGCAGACACCAAGGTCAGTGAAGAAGGAGGGGGAGGAGGTGCTCCAGGGGCCGGAGCAGAGATTCCCCTGCAGCCTGTGGTAAAGACCATGGTGAGGCAGGTTGTCCCCCTGCAGCCCATGGAGGTCCACGGTGGAGCAGATATCCACCTGCAGCCCGTGGAGGACCCCATGCTGGAGCAGGTGGATGTGCCCGAAGGAGGCTGTGACCCCGTGGGAATCCCACGCTGGAGCAGGCTCCTGGCAGGACCTGTGGAGAGAGGGGAGCCCACGCTGGAGCAGGTTTGCTGGCAGGACTTGTGACCCCGTGGGGGACCAATGCTGGAGCAGTTAGTGAAGAACTGTAGCCTGTGGGAAGGACCCACATTGGAGAAGTTTGTGGAGAGCTGTCTCCTGTGGGAGGGACCCCACGCTGGAGCAGGGGAAGAGTGTGAGGAGCCCTCCCCCTGAGGAGGAAGGAGCGGCAGAGACGATGATTGATGAACTGACCGCAACCCCCATTCCCCGTCCCCACTGTGCCGCTGCGGGGGGAGGAGGTAGAGAAAAATCGTGAGTGAAGTTGAGCCTGGGAAGAAGGGAGGGGTGGGGGGAAGGTGTTTTAAGATTTGGTTTTATTTTCTCATTACCCTACACATGTTCTCACTCCTCTCTCCTACTCAGTTTTGACTGATAATAAATTAAACTGATTTTCCCCAAGTCTAGTCTGTTTTGCCCGTGACAGTTATTGCTGAGTGATCTCCCTGTCCTTATCTCGACCCACGAGCTTTTTCATTATATTTTTTTCTCCCCTGTCCAGTTGAGAAGGGGAGTGATAGAGCGGCTTTGGTGGGTACTTAGCATCCAGCCAGGGTCAAACCACCACAAGAGCAAAAGGCATAAGCCAGATTTCCTGTTTCTTATAGATGTCATTAATCATGCTGCTATAGAACAACTTATAGGAGAAAAGCCATATCGTTCACTTCTATGTGCCATTTCTTAGCCCTTCTCCAGTGGATGTGCTAAAACATTATTGGAAACACTGATCCTGTAGAGGTATTTGTAGGTATCTAATTTGGCCTGCAGAATCTTTATGATTGAAAATAATGAGCAAAACCAGAACACCACAGTTTGACAAAAAGTTCTTAGAGTCAACCTGAAGATCCATTGGGCATATGTAGATATAAAAAGTAAATATGAAGCATCATGCTGCCATTTTTAAGGTCTTTATTTTAGGTTGTTAATTTATGGTCCAAAATATAGAGCTTGATATGTTGTTGTTTGGGAGCATAAAATAAAGTATCCCTACAGAGCATGTTGTGCAGCTGTTTTAGCTGTTGAAACATTAACCTTGAGTTTTTTTGGTGTTTAAGATTTTTAATTGTCCTCCTAAATGACAAGTTAGAGGAAAACTTTGTTGTTTGCTTTCAGTTAGAATACAGTGAAGATAATATGTACTGCTTTAGTTTTTCTGCTTTAATATTTATTAAATATTTGCTTGTGTGTACAAGCGAAGTAAAATAAGGAATTCATTCACTACCTCCCATCGGCAGGCAGACGTTTAGCCATTTTCCAGGAAAGCGGGGCTCCATCACGCATAATGGTTCCTTGGGAAGACAAATGCCATAACTCCGAACATCCCCCTTCCTCCTCCTTCCCTTCAGCTTTTATTGCTGAGCGTGACATCATATGGTATAGAATATCCCTTTGGTCAGTTGGGGTCAGCTGTCCCAGCTGTGTCCCCTCCCAGCTTCTTGTGCACCCCCAGTCTACTTGCTGGCAGGGCTGTGTGAGGAGCAGAAAAGTCCTTGACGCTGCATAAGCACTCTTCAACAATAGCTAAAACATGGATGTGTTATCAACACTGTTTTAGTCACAAATCCAAAACACAGAACCACACAAGCTGCTATGAAGAAAATTAATTCTCTCCTAGCCAAAAACCAGTGCAATTGTTAAAATCTGTTAGTATAACCCTTTTAAAAAAAGATATCTGGAGGCGTGTGGTGACTATTTGAGAAGAGTTTTAGCTCTTTAAGCAAATTGGTCAGAAATGTATAAGGAGGCCTACAGATTTATTAATGCTTCTTAACCTGAAAGCACCACATACCTTTTAGGTTGCACAGCAACTGACTCCTAGCAACAGTAGTAGATTGAATTTCTAAGAGCAACCATGTCGGATGTAATAATAAAGCAAGAGTACAAACAGTTGTCATGGTTTTCTTTTCATAATAAACTAGTTTGAATTTAAGGAACTTTTTGTCCCTCAAAAATAGGAAGCCCCTTGTAAAACAAAGGCACTTCAGAATGCTTCTGGTACCAAAACTAATAAAGCTGTTTAGAATGTTTTGGGGTGTGGGGGGTTGTTTGTTTTTTGTTTTTTTTTTTTTGTTTTTGCTAATTTCCTTTTTTTTTTTTTTTTAGCATAGTACTATGAGACAAAAGAGAAAATAAAGAATCATTGCATGGAACATTAAGTAAGGAAGACATTTAGTGCTTGCTTAAGGTGATTTGTAAATTTCAACTTCTCTTGTAAATTAATCCATTGTAGGACTTCCTAAAAGTCACCAGCTAAACAAGTAAACAAACAAATGTTTTTGAAGGAATCAAAATCCTTTTACTTTGGTGTATAGGTCAAACTAATGGAGTTAGAAAGAGACCTCCCCCAAAGAGGTTATTCCATAACTGTCTACTGTAGGGGTTCTTGTGTCTATGTGAAGCTTGAAGTATCAGCTAATCTCATTTAGATAGTTTTTTATGTTCCAAAATATACATGGTCAGCGTTTCATTATTTTTATTTTTTCTGTTGTCTTCTCTTGGTTCAGCTAACAAATATCCTGAGGCAATTTTTCTAACTTTTTTGGAGATGAATGTTGATATAAAATCCTATATTGATTTTTTTTTTTAAAAAAAAACAAACTATTTGCTAAACACAAGAAAATTGTCTATTTTAAATCAAACTCTAACCTTTTTCCAAAAAGGTTTGTGAAATCCTTGTGAAGATTTGTATAAAACTGACAGACAAATTTACTCTGTCATACCAGTCTGTCAGTGTTTTACCTTTTCAAATCCTTTGTGTTAAAGGTGTGAAAAAGGTAGAAAATATGTGGGCAGGTAGGTGATATGGAGATGGAATGAGACACAGAAATTCTCTCACAAATAGTAAAATGCATTACTTTGTACAACTACATTCAAGTTTAAAATTTCTCACCTGGCTGACTGACGCTAAGAACTAGAACACGGTTTTGTTTTTTTTTAAATGCTAGTAAAATCTAAGTCTAAATTAGATTAATACCCTTGTTCATTTCTTGTGTCTGCTTTTAGAATAGTTAAAGCGTAGTTCTGCTAAAGGCTAAAACCTATAATAAAAAGCCCAATTTAGTTCTCTGTGACATGTTATATTTCATTAAAATAGCACTATTTTTTTCTGAATAGCAGAGAGCTGTTGGTGTCTTCTCCCAAGTAGTTAGTGATAGGACAAGAGGAAATGGGCTCAAGCTGCGCCAGGGGAGGTTTAGATTGGATATTAGGAGAAATTTCTTCACGGAAAGGGTAGTCAAGCATTGGAACAGGCTGCCCAGAGAGGTGGTGGAGTCACCATCCCTGGAAGCGTTCAAAAAACGGGTAGACGTGGCACTTTGGGACATGGTTTAGTCTAGTCTACCCTTACTTGGTTTAGTGTGGACTTGGTAATGTTAGGTTAATGGTTGGACTGGATGAAGAAAAAAAATGGTGAGATAACACGCTGATGTTTTTAGTTGTTGCTGAGTACTGCTTATGCTAGTCAAGGACTTTTCAGCTTCCCAGGCTCTGCCAGGTACACAAGACACTGGGAGGGGGCACAGCCAGAAGAGTTGATCCAAACTGACCAAAGGGCTATTCCATACCATATGACGTCATGCTCAGTATATAAACTGGGGGGAGTTGGCCGGGGAGCAGCGATCGCTGCTTGGGAACTGTCTGGGTATCGGTCAGCGGGTGGTGAGCAATTGCATTGTGCATCACTTGCTTTGTATATCATTATTATTATACTGTTACTATTACCATTACTATTTTACTTTATTTCAATTCTTAAACTGTTCTTATCTCAACCCAGGAGTGTTTCTCACTCTTACTCCTCCGATTCTCTCCCCCATCCCACTGGGGTAGGGGGAGTGAGCGAGTGGCTGCGTGGTGCTTAGTTGCTGGCTGGGGCTAAACCACGACAATCTTAAAGGTCATTTCCAACCTAAACGATTCTATGATTCTAATAGTACCTTCCAGCTCAAATAGTCCATTTCATAACATGTTCTTCTGTGATATCACTAACATTAGAATTCTTACTGCAAAGCATATTAGTAGGTGAAGATATATTCAGTAAAACAAATATTTATGTTTATATTTGAATAATCATATTTGTGGCATTTTTTTCTAAACTGGGGACTTAAAAAGCATTTATAAAGCATATTTGAAGCAAGTATTTAGGTCTGTCTAGGGAAGTTGTTAAGCAAGCACTTAGTTTTAAGCATGTGAATTCAGTTAATTTAAGTGGGAGTTAAGCACTTGTATGAACAACCTTCTGAATTGGTATGATGTCATTAGACTATCAATTCAGTTATTTTTGCAATAAGTAGGTATTAATGTAGTAAACTAGCAACTACCGCTAAAATTGGAGAGTTTAGAGGAAAGATGATGAAGCAAAGATGGAAGAGAGAAGATCTGAGACTCAGAAATTGAAGGTTTGCAATTTGGAGGTTAAAATCTGACTTTTTAATTTTTTTTTTTGAGTAATGGAAAGTAAGTAGAAAGCAGAAATTTAAAAAAGATATTTTCTGTATTTTGTAATGTAGCTGTTCATATTCATAGCCCATAATTTTTTAAAGGTGTTTTTACTATATAAGCAACAAACAACTTTTACTTATAGTAGTGACCTTTTCAGAGGAGATTTGGGAATTTTCATGTCTTCCCTTATAAAAACTGATGGTACGTATGTATTCTCAAATCATGTAGATTACTTTGGGTTTCTGTAAGGATTTAATTTATTTTCCAGAACAGTCTTCACTATCTTCATACAATTCTCCCCTCCACCTTCTCCCAAGTAGCTGATTGTATATATGCTTATCTTCTTATAGACTATCTTTTTCTAGAATAGCCATTCACTAATACAACTCTTATAGGACAAACCTGAGTAACTGGGTTTGTAGGTTAATGTTTCCACTGCATCCAGAACTAACTTATTATGATGAGTGCTCTATGAATGTTTAACTAAATTATGTTGTGGTGGGTTGACCTTGGCCAGATGCCCACCCAGCTGCTCTCTTACTCCCCTTCCTCAACAGGACAGGGGGAGAAAATAAGATGGAAAAGCTCTTGTGTCAAGATAAAGATAGGGAGATCACTTACCAGTTGTCATCACAGGCAAAACAGACTCGACTTGGGGAAAATTAATGTACTGTCAATTAAAAAATAGATTTGGATGTTGAGTAACAAACACAAAAAAAACCCCCACCTCCCCCCCTTCCCCCAGGCTCAAATTCACTGCTTCATTCCCAACTCCTCTACCTCTTCCCCCTGCCCTAGCAGCACAGGTGGGATGGCGAATGGGGGGGTCGCAGTCAGTTCGTAACAGTTCCTCTCTGCCGCTTCTTCCTCCTCACACTTTTCCCGTGCTCCAGTGTGGGTCTTTCCCATGGGCTACAATCCTTCAAGAAAGGACTGCTGTTGTGGGTTAACCTTGGTAGGCAGCTAAGTACCACACAGTTGCTCACTCACTATCCCCACAGTGGGACGAGGGAGAAAATTAGAAGAGCAAAAGTGAGAAAGCTTGTGGGTGAAGGTAAAGGCAACTTAATGGGTAAAGCAAAGCTGCACATGCAAGCAAAGCAAAATAAGGAATTCATTCACTACTTCCCATTGGCAGGCAGATGTTTAGCCATCTCCAGGAAAGCAGGGCCTCAGCATGGGTAATAGTTACTTGAGAAGATAAACACAATAACTCTGAATGCCTCTCCCCCCCTTCCTCTTCCTTTCCCAAAGCTTTTATTGCTGAGCACAACATCCTATAGTATGGAATATTCCTTTGGTCAGTTGGGGTCAGCTGTCCCAGCTGTGTCCCCTCCCAACTCCTTGTGCCCCCCCAGCCTACTCACTGGTGGAGCAGTGTGAGAAACAGAAAAGGCCTTGACGCTGTGTAAGCACTGTTCAGCAATAGTTAAAACACCAGTGTGTTATCAATGCTGTTTTGGTCACAAATCCAAAGCACGGTACTATAGAAGTTGCTATGAAGAAAATTAACTCCATCCCAGCCAAAACCAGTACAAATGTGTGTCCCCCATGGGCCGCAGTTTCTGCCCGAAAACCTGCTTTTGCATGGGCTCCTCTCCATGGGCTGCAGTTCCTGCCAAGAGCCTGCTCCAGCATGGGCTTTCCATGGGCTGCAGCTTTCTTCAGGGCATATCCGCCTGTTCTGGCGTGGTCTTCACTATGGGCTGCAGAGGAATCTCTGCTCTGGCGTACCTCCTCCCCCTCTTCCTTCACTGACCTTGGTGTCTGCAGGGTTGTTTCTCACATTTCCCCCCTGCCTCTTCTCTCACTCTACTGCGCAGCGTTTTCACCCTTTATTAAATATGTTATCACAGAGGCGCTACCAGCTTTGTTGATTGGCTCAGCTTTGGCCAGTGGTGGGTCCATTATGGATCTTGCTGGAACCACCTCTGTTAGGCACAGGGGCAGCCCCTGGTCTTTCTTCACAAAGGCCACCTGTACAACCCCCTGTGGTCTGAACACTAATGGAGTCTGACAACACATTATAAAACAAAGCTTTATTGAGGCAGTAAGAAAGATGAGCAATGACATGCCCATGTGGCGTCTCACCCAATCACTGTTAGCAAATACAGGATCATAAGTGGATGCCATGGCTCTGGCAGACTGCCAAGTACACTTGATGGCCGGGTCACCTGGCAGCAACCGCCAATTGTGCAAATGCTTTTTGACCGTGGGTAAGAGTTGCGCCTCCCGTTGGCTCCAGAAATGGTAGTATGATTTGAGAGAATCATACTTTACGTGAATAATGTGAGCGGCATCCTGCCTACGATGCCTATATCAGTCAAGGGACAGGGTGTCAGGAAGCAGGGTGTCACCCCCCCAACTACCAAAACCTTGCCATGTAAGTCCAGTACTTACTTTTTGTTTTAAACTGCGCTTTGTTAAATGTAATGAGGATATTTCATTACTTCATATGCCCTCAATAGAGGGCTAGTGATAGAAATTCGTCTAAAAGAATGCCTTGCATGTCATAAAGCTTTATTTTATGACATAAAAGCAAAATGAAAGGTGGAGTTTTAAGACGATGTCCAAAAACAGATCAGAAGAACCAACTATATGTAAAGAGAGTTATAACATGTGCTTGCCTTTTTTTTTTTTTTTTTTTTTTAATTATTTTTGGTATTGTGTCTGTAGTGGGTTAGCCTTGGCTGGCTGAGACCCCCATCCAGCTGTTCTCTTACTCCCCCTCTTCAACAGGATGGGGGAGAAAATAAGATGAAAGAGTTTGTGGGTCGAGATAAAGACAGGGAGATCGACTTGGGGAAAATTAATTTATTGCCAATTAAAATTGATTTGGATAGAGAGAAACAAAGACAAAACAACACCTTCCCCCCTGTTTTTTTCCCAGGCTCAACTTCACTCCTTCATTCCCAACTCCCCTGTTGTGTGTGGTCCCCCTGCCAGCAGCACAAAGGGGGATGGGGAATAGGGGGTTATGGTAATAATGGTTCCTACCTGCTGCCCCTTCTTCCTCACACTTCTTCCCTGCTCCAGCATGGGTCCTCTCCATGGGCTACAGTTCCTGTCAGGAGAATCTACTCCAGTGTGGGCTTCCCACAGGCTGCAGCTTCCTTCAGGGCATATCCACTTGCCTCAGGCATGGGGTCCTCCATGGGCTCTAGTGTGGATACCTGCTCCACCATGGTCTCTTCCATGGGTTGCAGGGGAATATCTGCTCCAGTGCCTGGAGTACCTCCTCCCCCTCCTTCTCTGACCTTGACATTTGCAGTGTTGTTTCTCGCACCTTTTTTCCTCACTCTTTCCACTGCCTATGCGTCCTATTGCCCTTTCTTAAATATCACAGAGGTGTCACTAGCTTTGCTGATTGGTACAGCTTTGGCCAGCAGTTGGTCCATTGTCAAAACAGCTGGAACTGACTCTGTCTGGCACAGGGCCGCCCCTTACCTCTTCTTACAGAGGTCAAACCCATGCAGCCTATCGTGTTACTAAAACCTTGCCATGTACACCCAATACAGTGTCCCATGACAAAACTAATAAAATCCATTTAACTGGTGTTAGTGTGAGACTAAATAATATTACAGAATATTTAAAAATATACAGTATATTTTGTGTGTGAAGGAAATTTTAAAACACTAAAGGTTTATCAGTAAAAATCTACATTGGCACTAATGTAGTTCTGTGAATGAATACAAGACAATTTTCTGGGGCTCATCTACTATTTCTGTACTACTGTAGCATGTATGATAGCCTCCTTGAATGAATTCACCCATACACAGTATTCACTCTGGGATCATATACTGTGTTTATGGCACAATTATCTGCTAAACAGAGCAAAGAACATGAATGAGCTTTTTTATGTTAATTAAATACTGAGGGCCCAATTTTATGGACCTATATCACATAAATCCATAGTACTTTAATAGCATTCTCTACTTTTACATGGTTGTGAATTGAAACTTGGGCATAAATTGCAGAGTTTCAGTAGCAGGGGGGCTATAGTGGTGACCTGTGTGGGAGGAGGCCATGAACTGCCCTGTGCCAGTCATGGCCAATTCCAGACAGCTCCGAAACTGATGGAAACAACCCATCCTGTGCCAGAACTTCAGCCAAACAGAGGAACACGTGGTGCCCCTGCTCAAATCATAGAATCATTTAGGTTGGAAAAGACCTTTAAGATCGTCGAGTCCAACCGTAAACCTAACGCTGCCAAGTCCACCACTAAACCATGTCCCTAAGTGCCACATCTGCATGTCTTTTTAAATACCTCCAGGAATGGTGACTCAACCACTTCCCTGGGCAGCCTGTCCCAGTGCTTGAAAACCCTTTCGGTGAAGACATTTTTCCTAATGTCCAATCTAAACCTCCCCTGGTGCAACTTGAGGCCATTTCCTCTCATCCTATCAAACATATTTAAGAAAGCTGAAGCCACTAGGGGCAGGAGACACACTGCTGAGGACATTGCTGGAGATGTGCTGCTGAAGACTCGCTGTTGGAAACATGGCTGAAGATATGTTCTTGGAAGGAGGTGCTCCATGCCATAGGGGTACACCTTGGAGGGGACTATGGCCCACAGAGGACCCATGCCAGAGCAGGGTCACCTGTGAGAGACTGTGGCCCGTGGACAACCCATGCTGGAGCAGAGAAAAAAGAGTAAGAAACAAAGAAAAGCGAAGCGAAGTGCAGCAGAGGAGAATGAGTAAAGAAGCAGAGAGTGATAGACAAAACCTGTTACACAATGACCCTGACCTGTGCTGCTTATCGCCTCACCGAAGGAATTGGGATGGACTGAGTGTAACCTGTAACGAACATAAGGGAAGTTGAGACTAGGAAGGGGGAGGATAGGTGTTTGGCTGAAGTCAAGTCTTGGAAACAGGGAGGAAAGGTATTTATTTCTGTGCCTGCTTATGTTCTCTCTTTTATTCCCCCTCCTATCAGTGATGTTTGTGTTACTTGGCAGTATATTAAGTAAAAACTCTCCAAATCGAGAGTGTTTTGCCCATGAGAAAGCAATATTTGAATATGTTGCATCACTTTTCATGACATGTCACTGGGGATTTTAAAGCTAAAATGGCTTATGCAGGAAAGGTAGATGCAAAAGACTACAATGCAGTATTTCTGTGAATCAGTACTGTTTTTATCTGGAGTGAACAAAACCAGGAAAATAGTGTTTGTTGATGGCTGTTTTAAGAGACATGGTGTTTTCAAGTCTCTGAGGCGAAGGGCTCCAGAGCGGACGCTTGTGCCGGGGCACCCTTGCTAAGGCGGCAAAAAGTGCAGGGAGAGAGCGGGCAGCCCAGCCCCCCGCCTAGAACCGGAAAGAGCAGGAAAGGCAAGCTGCTGACGTGCAGCAGCTCTGACGCAGCGTGGGTGGGGCCAGGAGTGACGGCGGCCAAACCACCCCACCTATAAAAGCAGCCCCTAGGGAGCGCGAGCAACCAGGAGCGCGGGGACCAGGACGGGCAAACAGGGCGTGGCGCGTCAGTAGGGTGTGGCGTGTCAGTTCGCACGGTCAGGGCGAGCGGGGAAGGCCAAGCGCCCCCGCCCCCTAGCTCCGAAGGGAAACTCGGGCAGTGGTCATCGTCCTCCCAGGAGAACACCTGGCAGCTATGGTTACCACTTGCCTGAAAGCCGCCGCCAGAAGGAATGCAGCGACCCAGACGGAGCTCCTGCACAAATATGCAGCCGTCCAGGTCGCTGGCTGCAGGGAGTGCCTGAGCCTGTCGCTTGTACCGGAGGGCAGTGGAGACAGCAAATGTCTTCGCTGTGACCAGGTAGATGATCTGCTCAGCCTGGTGGCAGAGCTGAAGGAGGAGGTGGAAAGGCTAAGGAGTATCAGGGAGTGCGAGACGGAGATAGATTGGTGGAGCAACACCCTACCATCCCTGGGGCCAAGGCAGCGGGTGGAGGCCCCACCAGGAGCGGAGGATCCCCTACCCTCTTGCCGGCAAGCAGAAGGAGGGGATCCAAGAGACCGGGGCGAATGGAAACAGGTCCCTGCCCAGGGAGGCAGGTGAATCCCCTCCTGGCCTCCCCCTCACCTTCCCAGCTGCCCTTATATAACAGATATGGGGCTCTGGAAGTTGAGGGCCAGGCAAGCGGGGAGGTAGGTGAAGGTCCAGCCAGGGGGTTGCCGAGGGCCAGCCAGTCAACCCCACGGATTATGACCGCCCCTGTTAAGGAAAAAAGGAGGGTAATTGTAGTAGGCAATTCCCTCCTGTGGGGAACAGAGGGCCCAATCTGCTGTCCGGACCCATCCCACAGGGAAATCTGCTGCCTCCCTGGGGCCCGGGTTAAGGACATTACTAGGAAACTCCCCGACCTCGTAAGGCCCTCCGATTATTACCCATTGCTGGTTGTACAGGTTGGCAGTGATGAGATTACAGAGAGAAGTCCTAAAGCAATGAAGAGGGACTTCAGGGCACTGGGGCAATTGGTCACAGGATCAGGAGTGCAGGTAGTGTTTTCCTCTATCCTGTCAGTGGCAGTAAAGAGTGCTGAAAGGAATGGGAAAACTCACCTGATTAACAGGTGGCTCAGAGGCTGGTGCCATCAGTGGAATTTTGGTTTTTTCGATCATGGGGAGGTTTACATGGCACCAGGCCTGCTGGTGGCTGATGGAGATCAGCTGTCTCCAAAGGGGAAAAGGATTCTTGCCCATGAGTTGGCAGGACTCATTGAGAGGGCTTTAAACTAGGTTCGAAGGGGGAAGGGGATATTAACGGACCTGCTAGTGAGGAGCCCAGGGGTGGCATGGCAACGTTGGGGGCGAAATCGATAGCCTGGCTCAAGTGCATGTACACCAATGGGCAACAAACAGGAGAAGCTGGAAGCCCTTGTGCAGCAGGATAGCTGTGACATAGTCGCCTTCACAGAAACAGGGTGGGACGACTCATGACTGGAGTGCTGCACTGGATGGCTATAAGCTCCTCAGAAGGGATAGGCAGGGAAGGAGAGGCGGTGGGGTGGCTCTGTATGTTAGGGAGTGTTTTGACTGTATAGAGCTCGACAGTGGTGATGACAAGGTCGAGTGCTTATGGGTAAGGATGAGGGGGAAGGCCAGCAAGGCAGACGTCCTGTTGGGAGTCTGCTATAGACCACGCAGCCAGGATGTAGAGATAGATGAAGCGTTCTATAAACGGCTGGCAGAAGTCTCGCAATCGCCAGCCCTTGTTCTTGTGGGGGACTTCAACTTGCCGGACATCTGCTGGAAATACAACACAGCAGAGAGGAAACATTCTCGGAAGTTCCTAGAGTGTGTGGAGGATAACTTCCTGACGCAGCTGGTAAGCGAGCCTACCAGGGGAGGTGCCTCGCTTGACCTGTTGTTTACAAACAGAGAAGGGCTTGTGGGAGATGTCGTGGTCGGAGGCTGTCTTGGGCTTAGCGACCACGATATGATAGAGTTTTTGACTTTTGGCAATTTAAAGAGGAGGGGCAGCAAAACTGTTACCATGGACTTCCGGAGGGCAGACTTTGGCCTGTTGAGGACACTGGTTGGGAAAGTCTGATGGGAGACAGTCCTGAAGGGCAAAGGGGTCCAGGAAGGCTGGGCCTTCTTCAAGAAGGAAGTCTTAAGGGCGCAGGAGCGGGCTGTCCCTGTGTGTCATAAGACGAACCGGCGGGGAAGACGACTGGCCTGGCTGGACAGGGAGCTTTTGCAGGTACTCAGGGAAAAAAGGAGAGTCTACCGCCTTTGGAAGAAGGGGCGGGCAACTCAGGAAGAGTACAGGGATCTCGTTAGGTCATGCAGGGAGGAAATTAGAAAAGCAAAAGCCCAGCAAGAACTCAATCTGGCCACTGTTGTAAAAGATAATAAAAAATGTTTTTACAAGTACATCAACAACAAAAAGAGAGCCAAGGAGAATCTCCATCCTTTGCTGGATGCAGGGGGGAACATTGTCACTGAGGACAAGGAAAAGGCTGAGGTACTTAATGCCTTCTTTGTCTCTGTGTTTAACAGCCAGACCAGTCATCCCCAGGGTACTCAGCCCCCTGAGCTTCAAGAATCATAGAATCATAGAATGCTTTGGGTTGGAAGGGACCTTTAGAGGTCATCTAGCCCAACCCCCCTGCAGTGAGCAGGGACAGCTTTAACTAGATCAGGTTGCTCAGAGACCCATCCAACCTGACCTTGAATGTTGCCAGGGATGGGGCCTCTACCACCTCTCTGGCAAACCTGTTCCAGTGCTTGACCACCCTCACTGTAAAAAACTTCTTTCTAATGTCTAGTCTAAATCTATTCTTCTTTAGTTTAAATCTGTTATTCCTTGTCCTGTCACGACAGGCCTTGTTAAAAAGATTCTCCCCATCTTTCCTGTAGGCCCCCTTTAAGTATTGGAAGGCCGCAATAAGGTCTCCTCGCAGCCTTCTCTTCTGCAGGCTGAACAACCCCAACTCTCTCAGCCTGGCCTCATAGGAGAGGTGCTCCAGCCCTCGGATCATTTTTGTGGCCCTCCTCTGGACCCGCTCCAGCAGGTCCATGTCCTTCTTGTGCTGAGGGCCCCAGAGCTGGACGCAGTACTCCAGGTGGGGTCTCACCAGAGCAGAGTAGAGAGGCAGAATCAGCTCCCTCGACCTGCTGGCCGCGCTTCTTTTGATGCAGCCCAGGATACAGTTGGCTTTCTGGGCTGCATGTGCACATTGCCGGCTCATGTCCAGCTTTTCATCCACCAGTACCCCCAAGTCCTTCTCCGCAGGGCTGCTCTCAATCCCTTCATCCCCCAGCCTGTATTGATATTGGGGGTTGCCCCGTCCCAGGTGCAGGACCTTGCACTTGGCCTTGCTGAACCTCATGAGGTTCACACAGGCCCACCTCTCCAGCTTGTCCAGGTCCCTCTGGATAACATCTCATCCTCCTGGCGTGTCAACGGCACCACTCAGCTTGGTGTCATCTGCAAACTTGCTGAGGGTGTGTCCTGGTTTCGGCTGGGATAGAGTTAATTTTCTTCCTAGTAGCAGGCATAGTGATGTGTTTTGGATTTAGTAGGAGAAGAATGTTGATAACACGCTGATGTGTTTAGTTGTTGCTGAGTACTGCTTATGCTAGTCAAGGACTTTTCAGCTTCCTATGCTCTGCCAGGTGCACAAGAAACTGGGAGGGGGCACAGCCAGAATAGTTGATCCAAACTGACCAAAGGGCTATTCCATACCATATGACATCATGCTCAGTATATAAACTGGGGGGAGTTGGCTGGGGAGCGGCGATTGCTGCCTGGGAACTGTCTGGGTATCGGTCGGCGGGTGGTGAGCAATTGCATTGTGCATCACTTGCTTTGTATATTATTATTACCATTATTATTATATTGTTATTATTACTATTTTACTTTATTTTATTTCAATTATTAAACTTTTCTTATCTCAACCCAGGAGTGTTTCTCACTCTTACTCCTCCGATTCTCTGCCCCATCCCACCGGGGCAGGGGGAGTGAGCGAGCAGCTGCGTTGTGCTTAGTTGCTGGCTGGGGCTAAACCACGACAGGGTGCGCTCGATCCCAGTGTCTGTGTCATTGATGAAGATGTTAAACAGCACCGGTCCCAGTACGGACCCCTGAGGGACCCCACTTGTCCCCAGTCTCCATGTGGACATCGAGCCATTGACCACAACCCTCTGGATGCGACCATCCAACCAATTCCTTATCCATCGAACAGTCCACCCATCAAACCCATATCTCCCCAATTTAGAGAGAACGATGTTGTGGGGGACTGTGTCGAATGCTTTACAGAAGTCCAAGTAGATGACATCCATTGCTTTTCCCTTGTCCACTGATGCAGTCACTCCTTCATAGAAAGCCACTAGGTTGGTCAGGCAGGACTTGCCCTTGGTGAATCCGTGCTGTCTGTCTCGAATCACCTCCCTGTCCTCCATGTGCTTGAGCATATCTTCTAGGAGGATCTGCTCCATGATCTTCCCAGGCACAGAGGTGAGGCTGACAGGTCGATAGTTCCCAGGGTCCTCCTTTCTTCCCTTTTTAAAAATGGGCACAACATTCCTCTTTTTCCAGTCAGCAGGGACTTCACCTGACTGCCATGACTTTTCAAATATTATGGAGAGTGGCTTGGCAACTACATCAGCCAATTCCCTCAGGACTCTGGGGTGCATCTCATCAGGTCCCATAGACTTGTGTACATTGAGGTTCCTCAGGTGGTCTCAAACCTGATCTTCCCTTACAGTGGGAGGGGCTTTACCCCCCTGGTCCCCATCTTTTGGTCCATTGATTCGGGAGGGGTGAGGAGAGAGGTTGCCGGTGAAGACCGAGGCAAAGAAGTTGTTGAGTACCTCAGCCTTCTCCTTGTCTGTTGATACAAGTTTGCCTTTCTTGTTCATCAGCGGGGGTACGCTTTCTTTAACCTTCCTTTTCTGGTTGACATACCTGTAGAAGCCCTTCTTGTTATTCGTTGTATCCCTTGCCAAATTCAGCTCCATCCTCGCCTTGGCCTTCCTGACCTCCTCCCTACACAACCGGGCCGTTTCCCTGTATTCCCCCCAGGACACCTGTCCCTGCTTCCACTGCCTGTGCAGTTCCCTCTTACTCTTTAGTTTGACCAGCAGGTCTCGACTCAGCCATGCTGGTCTCTTCACATCCTTGCCTGATTTTTTACACTTGGGGACTGAGAGCTCTTGTGCTCTATGGAAGGTGTCCTTAAAGATCTGCCAGCTCTGTTCCGTTCCCCTGTCCCTGAGGACCGTCTCCCAGGGGGTCCTTCTGACTAACTCCTTGAAGAGCTGGAAGTTTGCTTTCCTAAAATTTAGGGTCCTGACTGTACTCCTCGCTTTTCCCATGTCCCTCAGGAGCGTGAACTCCACCAACGCATGATCACTGCAGCCCAGGCTGCCTCCAGTCTTGACATCACTGGTGAGCTCACTTGCATTGGTGACCATCAGGTCCAGTATTGCATCCCCTCGGGTAGGGGTGTCTATTACCTGGCTTAGGAAGTTGTCGTCTCTGCATTCCAGGAATCTCCTGGATTTGCCTACAGCTTGCCGTGTTGCTTTTCCAGCAAATGTCGGGGTGGTTGAAGTCCCCCAGCAGGACAAGAGTCTGCAAGCGTGAAGCCTCCCGGAGGTAGAGGAAGAAGGCTTTGTCAGCAGGCTCCCCTTGGTCAGGCGGCCTGTAGTAGACACCAACCACAAGGTTCCCTTTGTTGCCTCTGACTCTTACCCATAAGCTTTTGACCTGCTCGTGGCTCTTCTTCAGGGACAGCTCTTCACATTGTATCGATTTCTTTATGTAGAGGGCAACGCCTCCGCCCCTCCTTCCTCGCCTATCCCTTCTGAAGAGCCTGTAGCCATCAGTAGCCACATTCCAGTTGTGGGATTCGTCCCACCAGGTTTCTGGTGGAAGCACAGCAGCTTCCAGCTCCTCCTGTTTGTTCCCCATGCTGCGTGCGTTCGTGTAGAGGCATTTCATCTGGGCTGTTGGCCATGTCACCTTCTTAGTGGAACATCCCTTGTTTCCCTCGGGGTGTTTCACGAAGGTTACCTTGTGAGCCCTAACTATCTCAGGAGCCCACGGCTCATCTCTGCCAGACTTCAACTGTGCTGCAGCGTCCCCATCATGTCTCTGTGCAATAGGTTGAGGGCTCACAGTAGCACCCCGTCCCTCTAACCATTGCGTACCATCCCACAGCTTGTCACAGGCAAGCCTGAAGTGTTCCCCCCTCCCCCCTTCACATCTAGTTTAAAACCCTGTCAATGAGCCCCACAAGCTCCTGAGCAAAGACCCTCTTTCCTCTTTGAAAAAGGTGGCTCCCTGTCGTGGTTTAGCCCCAGCCAGCAACTAAGCACCACGCAGCCCGCTCGCTCACTCCCACTACCCGATGGGATGGGGAGAGAATCGGAGGAGTAAGAGTGAGAAACACTCCTGGGCTGAGATAAGAACAGTTTTAAGAATTGAAAATAAAGTAAAATAGTAATGATAATAATAACAGTATAATAATGATAATAATAATAATGATAACACGAAGCAAGTGATACACAATGCAATTGCTCACCACCCCCGCCCGACCGATACCCAGACAGTTCCCGAGCAGCGATCGCTGCTCCCCCGGCCAACCCCCCCCAGTTTATATACTGAGCATGACGTCATATGGTATGGAATAGCCCTTTGGTCAGTTTGGATCAACTATTCTGCTGTGCCCCCTCCCAGTTTCTTGTGCGCCTGGCAGAGCGATGGGAAGCTGAAAAAGTCCTTGACTAGCATAAGCAGTACTCAGCAACAACTAAAAACATCAGCGTGTTATCAACATTCTTCTCCTACTAAATCCAAAACACAGCACTATGCCTGCTGCTAGGAAGAAAATTAACTCTATCCCAGCCGAAACCAGGACAGTATCCACCCCTTATTCTATACCATCTACGTCATGCACAGGCCCTCCCCTTTCCAATGTGTTCCAATTAATCACCCACCGGCTTTCCCTATCTTGATATATACACACAGATATCATTCCCTTCGTCTATGGCCTATCCCTCTAAAATGTCCATTGAGTTCATTTAGCCCATGACTTTGGGTTCCATCTGTCATCACAGTCTTTCAGAGCAGGAGAGGTGGTGTGCAGTGTTGGATTGTTGCATGCTGAAGTCAGTTCTCATTCCAACATGGTTTCATCAAAGTTAATTTTCATTAAGCTGGGCAATTCTTACTGCAATACCATTGATGTGGCATATAGCAATCATAATATATAGTATTATATACTTAATATTAACCTACCATATTATTATATTAACATGCAGTTAGGAGATAACATATAGTTAAGAGATAACATACAGTATTATAAAGCAATTAATATCATACAATTCAGTTCATTGGCTATTTTCACCCAAAATCAAATTCCCTTGAGGTACACATTGGGCTTCCCCATCCTTTCACATCACCCACCAAGTGCACACAGGTCCTTGAGCAAAAAGCAATCCCCCGAATGGGTCTGCCTTTGCCAGAGGGGGAAGTAACCCAGACTGTCCTTCCCCAGCATATTTTTATGTGCACTACAGAACTTTATCTCCTTCTACAGTACGTAAAAACTTTTGATTGGGCAGGGCCAGCTCGATTGGCAGATCCCCTGGTGTTGACTAACCAGGTGGCTTTTGCTAAATGCGTATCCCAATGTTTAAACGTCCCACCACCCATTGCTCTCAGGGTAGTCTTTAACAATCCATTGTATCGCTCAATTTTCCCGGAGGCTGGTGCATGGTAAGGGATGTGATACACCCACTCAATGCCGTGCTCTTTGGCCCAGGTGTCTATGAGGTTGTTTCGGAAATGAGTCCCGTTGTCTGACTCGATTCTTTCTGGGGTGCCATGTCGCCACAGGACTTGCTTTTCAAGGCCCAGGATGGTGTTCCGGGCGGTGGCATGGGGCACGGGATATGTTTCCAGCCATCCGGTGGTTGCTTCCACCATGGTGAGCACATAGCGCTTGCCGTGGCGGGTCTGTGGGAGCGTGATGTAATCAATCTGCCAGGCCTCCCCATATTTATATTTCAGCCATCGTTCACTATACCAGAGGGGCTTGAACTGCTTGGCTTGCTTGATTGCAGTGCATGTTTCACACTCATGAATAACCTGTGCAATACTGTCCATAGTTAAGTCCACCCCTCGATCACGAGCCCATTTATACGTTGCATCCCTTCCTTGATGGCCTGAGGCGTCATGGGCCCACCGAGCTATAAATAATTCACCCTGATGTTGCTCACCCTGATGTTGCCAGTCCAGATCCACCTGAGCCACTTCAATCTTAGCAGCCTGATCTACTTGCTGGTTGTTTTGATGTTCTTCAGTGGCCCGACTCTTAGGTACATGAGCATCTACGTGACGAACTTTTACAACCAGGTTCTCTACCCGGGCAGCAATATCTTGCCACAATGCGGCAGCCCAGATTGGTTTGCCTCTGCGCTGCCAGTTGCTCTGCTTCCATTGCTGCAGCCACCCCCACAGGGCATTTGCCACCATCCATGAGTCAGTATAGAGATAAAGTATTGGCCACTTTTCTCTTTCAGCAATATCTAAAGCCAGCTGGATGGCTTTCACCTCTGCAAACTGACTCGACTCCCCTTCTCCTTCAGCAGTTTCTGCGACTTGTCGTATAGGTCTCCATACAGCAGCTTTCCACCTCCGATGCTTTCCCACAAGATGACAGGACCCATCAGTGAACAGGGCATATTGCTTTTCATTTTCTGGCAATTTATTATACAGTGGGGCCTCTTCAGCACGTGTCACCTCCTCCTCTGGTGATATTCTGAAGTTTCTGCCTTCTGGCCAGTCCATGATCACTTCCAAGATTCCTGGGCGACTGGGGTTTCCTATTCGAGCCCGTTGTGTGATGAATGCAACCCACTTACTCCATGTAGCATCAGTTGCATGATGTGTAGAGGGGACCCTCCCTTTGAACATCCAGCCCAACACCGGCAGTCGGGGTGCCAGCAGGAGCTGTGCTTCAGTACCAACCACTTCTGAAGCAGCCAGAACCCCTTCATATGCTGCCAATATCTCTTTCTCAGTTGGAGTGTAGCGGGCTTCGGATCCTCTGTATCCCCGACTCCAAAACCCTAGGGGTCGACCTCAAGTCTCCCCTGGTGCTTTCTGCCAGAGGCTCCAGGTAGGGCCATTCTCCCCGGCTGCGGTGTAGAGCACGTTTTTAATATCCTGCCCTGCCCGGACTGGCCCAAGGGCTACTGCATGAACTATCTCCCGTTTAATTTGTTCAAAGGGTTATTGCTGCTCAGGGCCCCATTTGAATTCGTTCTTCTTCCGGGTCACTTCTCAGAGAGGGCTTACGATCTGGCTGTAATTTGGAATATGCATTCTCCAAAACCCCACAACGCCTAAGAAAGCTTGTGTTTCCTTTTTGCTAGTTGGTGGGGACATAGCTGTTATTTTGTTGATCACATCCATTGGGATCTGACGACGTCCATCTTGCCATTTTATTCCTAAAAACTGGATCTCCTGTGCAGGCCCCTTGACCTTACTCTGTTTTATGGCAAAACCGGCCTTCAGAAAGATTTGGACTATTTTCTTTCCCTTCTCAAAAACTTCTTCTGCTGTATTGCCCCACACAATGATGTCATCAATGTACTGCAGATGTTCTGGAGCTTCACCCTGTTCCAGTGCTGTCTGGATCAGTCCATGGCAAATGGTGGGGCTGTGCTTCTACCCCTGGGGCAGTCGGTTCCAGGTGTACTGAACACCCCTCCAAGTGAAAGCAAACTGGGGTCTGCACTCTGCTGCCAAATGGATGGAGAAAAACGCATTAGCAATATCAATTGTGGCATACCACTTGGCTGCCTTTGACTCCAGTTCATATTGAAGTTCTAGCATGTCTGGCACGGCAGCACTCAGCGGCGGTGTAAATTCGTTCAGGCCACGATAGTCCACTGTTAGTCTCCACTCCCCATTAGACTTTCGCACTGGCCATATGGGACTGTTAAAGGGTGAGCGAGTCTTGCTGTTCACTCTCTGGCTCTCCAGTCGACGAATCAGGTTATGGATGGGAATCAGGGAGTCTCGGTTGGTGCGATATTGCCGCCTGTGCACAGTTGTGGTAGCAATCGGCACCTGTTGTTCCTCAACCTTCAGCAACCCTACAATTGAAGGGTCCTCTGAGAGACCGGGCAAGGTGGACAACTGTTTAATTTCCTCTGTCTCCAAAGCAGCTATACCAAAAGCCCACCGGTACCCTTTTGGGTCCTTGAAATGCCCTCTCCTGAGGTAGTCTATGCCAAGGATGCACAGAGCATCCGGGCCAGTCACAATGCGGTGCTTTTGCCACTCATTCCCAGTTAGGCTCACTTCAGCTTCCAGTACAGTTAGCTGTTGGGATCCCCCTGTCACTCCAGAAATACAAATGGGTTCTGCCCCTCTATAGTTTGATGGCATTAGCATGCACTGTGCACCGGTGTCCACTAGAGCCTTATACTCCTGTGGGTCTGACGTTCCAGGCCATCGAATCCACACAGTCCAGTAAACCCGGTTGTCCCTTTCCTCCACCTGGCTGGAGGCAGGGCCCCTCTAACACTGGTCACAGTATTCGCTGTTCACTTCCTGTAAATGTGAATCAAAAGTCCCCTGATCAAGGTCGGAAGTAAAATTAGCCCTCTTACTCTGTCTGGGGAACTGCTCACTGGAAACTGGAGCTGCAATTTTCCTGGGAGAACCGCCTTTTGTAATAGTTTTTCCTTGCAACTCATGGAACCGTGCCTCTAGGGTCGAGGTGGGTTTTCCATCCCACTTTCTCATGTCCTCTCCATAATCACGCAGGTAAAACCACAGGGTGCCCCGTGGTGTGTATCCTCTATATCCTCTCTCTTGAGCATAGGGACGTTGACTCCTAATGGCTGAGACACTGGTCCGTGCAGGTGGGGAGTAGGACAGATCCTCTCTGAGTTGTTGGAACTCTTGGCACATTTTTTCAGACAGTTTTTCCACAGCCGAGACACAGGCCCATAGGGAGGAAGAGAGCTTTTCTTCGTATGTCCCGGAGTTGTCTAGCACTTCATCCACCGTTGGTGCCTCGTCGTCTTTCCAGGCTAGTATTGCCAACGAGTTGGAATACAATGCTGGTGCGCTCCGTACCACCTTCCGCCACATGGATTGTGTGCACCTGACTTCATCTGGGTCTTTGGTTAGCTGCTCATCATTCAGGTCACTGTAAATCACCTCCAGCACGCCTAATTCCCTCAGGTACTGGATACCTTTCTCTACGGTGGTCCATTTGCTTGGGCGGTATAAAACATCCTCCTTGAAGGGATACCTTTCCTTCACGCTTGACAGAAGTCGCCTCCAGAGGCTGAGCGGTTTTGCCCCTTTTCCAATTGCTTTGTCAATGCCCCCTTCCCTGGAAAGGGATCCCAGCTGCTTGGCTTCCCTACCCTCTAAATCCAGGCTACTGGCCCCGTTATCCCAGCATCGGAGCAGCCAGGTGATGATGTGCTCGCCTGGATGACGACTGAAATCTTTTCGCATATCTCGCAGCTCACTCAGGGATAGGGATCGGGTGGTCACCATCTCATTTATGGGTTCTTCCTCCTCTGGTTCTCGTGATGGCCCTGGTTCATCCCTTACTAAACGAACTGATTTCCTCGTGTATTTTTTCTTCTGTATAGGGGCAACTGATACGGGCGCAGGTTGGTTCTCTGGTTTAGCCGCAGTGCCTGCCACTGGGGTTGGAGTGGCTGCAGTACCTGTGGTGGGTGTTGGAGTAGCCACAGTGCCTGTGGTGGGTGTTGGAGTAGCTGCAGTGCTTGTGGCTGTGGTTGGAGTAGCCACAGTGCTCATGGCTGTGGTTGGAGTAGCCACAGTGCCTGTTGTTTTGTCATCAGATCCAGAGACCCTCTCTTTCCCTTGAGGGTACTGAATAGTGTTGAACAGGGCTCTATAAGCATGGGCCAGTCCCCAGCATGTTGCAATGAGTTGTGTCTCTTTGGAGTTGCCAGGGTGAGAACATACTTCTTCCAAATACTTTACTAGTTCTTCAGGATTCTGCACTTGTTCAGGGGTGAAGTTCCAAAACACTGGAGGTGCCCACTGCCCTAGGTACTTGCGCATACGATCCCACACACCCTGCCACTCATAACTATCCAGCCTTGGGGTAGATCTCTGGATGGTATTTTTAAACTGCTTACTGACCTTTATCAAAACGGAAACTACATTCCCAAGAATTATCAATAGAAGTATCTTAACTGCCCAGGGGTGTTCAAGATACAGGAAAGTTGTTGTAATGAAGGAGGAAACATCATAGAAGAAAGCAGCAAAGGTGCCATTCTGTATTTCCTCCACAACAAGCCTCTCGGAGGAAGAAGTATAATTGCTAACTCTCTCTATGAGGTAGTACCCGAAGTACAGTAGTGACTTCTGTATGAAACCCAAATACCAAAGAATGCTCATGGTCAGGGTTTTGATAAGGAGCCTCCCAAGCAAAAGATCATGAATCACTGCAGAGCATAGCACACTACACAAACTGACAACAAGTTTTAACGCGTGCTGCAAAAAAAAGAACATGGTGCAGATCAGATGAACTAATATCGTGACCGGCGACTGTTAACAGACTCCTTAATACACTCTGATTAATCTGTTGTTATCTCAAGCCCCACGTTGGGCGCCAAAAAGGACTGTCGTGGTTTAGCCCCAGCCAGCAACTAAGCACCACACAGCCGCTTGCTCACTCCCCCTACCCGATGGGATGGGGGAGAGAATCGGAGGAGTAAGAGTGAGAAACACTCCTGGGCTGAGATAAGAACAGTTTAATAATTGAAATAAAGTAAAATAGTAATGCTAATAGTAACAGTATAATAATGATAATAATAATAATGATATACGAAGCAAGTGATGCACAATGCAATTGCTCACCACCCGCCGACCGATACCCAGACAGTTCCCGAGCAGCGATCGCTGCTCCCCGGCCAACCCCCCCCAGTTTATATACTGAGCATGACGTCATATGGTATGGAATAGCCCTTTGGTCAGTTTGGATCAACTATTCTGGCTGTGCCCCCTCCCAGTTTCTTGTGCGCCTGGCAGAGCATGGGAAGCTGAAAAAGTCCTTGACTAGCATAAGCAGTACTCAGCAACAACTAAAAACATCAGCGTGTTATCAACATTCTTCTCCTACTAAATCCAAAACACAGCACTATGCCTGCTGCTAGGAAGAAAATTAACTCTATCCCAGCCAAAACCAGGACACCATTGTATCTTGGCAGATCAGAGACTTCAGTGTAGTTCCTCTTATGCCTACAAGGCTGAGAATTACAATTGTCTTGATTTTATAGATGGGAAACTTGGGCAAGCGAAGTGACTTAATCAAGGTCATGAAAGGAAGACTGGGAAATCAGGGTGCTGAATTTAAATCTCGAGATTCTTAGACAAGTGTCTTCACTGCATAGACCAGCATTCTTCTCAAAAGTAAGATTTTGGTCTGCCTAGCACAAGGAATCTCAGAATTAAGGAATAAAACATTTTATCTACTACATAGATTTGTAATTCCTTTAAAAAAGGTGAAAATCATAACATTAGCAGTTAAAATATATGGAAGGGAATATCAGTAGTTATTGTGTATACATTGGAGATTAGCACTAAAAAGAATAGAGTCCTTTCTATTGCAAGTTGAATATTTGACCCCCTAGTACGTGATATGAGAGATGTTCTATAAAGTGATGAGAAAACTGTGTTAATTCTATTAGTTGTATTCTGAATGAACTGGTTAAAATAATCTGAATCTTTAAGTCAGTTGGAACATCAAAAAAATAAATATCCACAGCACACCCCTACGTTAATGATCCTCAGTCATCTGGACCAGCAAATCTATTGAAGAAGGCAAACAGCCAGAAGTTGTCTTAACATGAAGTCAGTAAGCAGCCAGCATGTACTTGGAAGGAACTAGGACTTGCAGGGCACGCTTAAACCTACAGTTTATCTGCATTCTTGGTGTATTTAGGTCTAATTCATATGCTTTAAAACCCATATGGGTTGCTATGAAGAAAATTAACTCTATCCCAGCCAGACACAGTACAAAAACTATAAGAAACAAATTTTACATGATCTAACAGCCACTATAAGGAGACATAAAGTCTTTCTTTATGGACAGATAACTGATTTAATAATTTTGACCTAGTTTGAGTGAAATCTTCTAAATTTGGTAGCCATGCAGTTGTCAGTGTAGTCTATTTGTTTATTTACAAGTAAAAGATCAAATTCGTTCTGAAACATATTTGGCTAATCTCTCAGCTGTTTTATTATTTTCATAGTAATTTCTGATCTTTTTACTGCATTTCCCAACGCCGCTTACTGCCATAATGAGATGAAAGATGTGATCCAAATTAAATGTTTATCATATGGCTGCAAGTTTTACATAGGTATTGTATTGTATAGGTATTGTTCTGTCTCTTCCAGTAATTAGGAATGAGATGTTCAACAGATTTCCTACAGGCATATATTTGAAATTATAACAGGTGGTTAACAGGTAGTAATGTTAAAACCAGAAAGATAGGAAGCTTGATGTAGCAGCCTTTTCTTGAGTAAAATCTCTCTGTTAGCCCATTATGTCTGGTGCCATTGACACACCAGGAGGACGAGATGTCATCCAGAGGGACCTGGACAAGCTGGAGAGGTGGGCCTGTGTGAACCTCATGAGGTTCAACAAGGCCAAGTGCAAGGTCCTGCACCTGGGACAGGGCAACCCCCGGTATCAGTACAGGCTGGGGGATGAAGGGATTGAGAGCAGCCCTGCGGAGAAGGGCTTGGGGGTACTGGTGGATGAAAAGCTGGACATGAGCCGGCAATGTGCGCTTGCAGCCCAGAAAGCCAACTGTATCCTGGGCTGCATCAAAAGAAGCGTGGCCAGCAGGTCGAGGGAGGTGATTCTGCCTCTCTACTCTGCTCTGGTGAGACCTCATCTGGAGTACTGCGTCTAGCTCTGGGGCCCTCAGCACAAGAAGGACATGGACCTGCTGGAGCGGGTCCAGAGGAGGGCCAAAAAAATGATCCGAGGGCTGTTGCACCTCTCCTATGAGGCCAGGCTGAGAGAGTTGGGGTTGTTCAGCCTGCAGAAGAGAAGGCTGTGAGGAGACCTTATTGCGGCCTTCCAATACTTAAAGGGGGCCTACAGGAAGGATGGGGAGAATCTTTTTAGCAAGGCCTGTTGTGACAGGACAAGGAATAATGGATTTAAACTAAAGAAGAATAGATTTAGACTAGACATTAGAAAGAAGTTTTTTACAATGAGGGTGGCGAGGCACTGGAACAGGTTGCCCAGAGAGGTGGTAGAGGCCCCATCCCTGGCAACATTCAAGGTCAGGTTGGATGGGGCTCTGAGCAACCTGATCTAGTTAAAGCTGTCCCTGCTCACTGCAGGGGGGTTGGGCTAGATGACCTCTAAAGGTCCCTTCCAACCCAAAGCATTCTATGATTCTATGATTCCATATTAAGGTGGGTTTCAGCGAGTTTAAAGACTTATTTTTGAGCTTTTACACGATAAATGATTTAGGGGTTACTTATTTAAATGTCTGCTTTTCTGTGTGCTTCTACTATAGTTGTAGCACTTAGGTACTATGATGATAGATGATTTACATATATATAAAAAAAATAATTTCTTTTATAATTTTGCTTGAAAAATACCTCAGTGATTTTAGGTATTAATGAAATACTACTAAGTTATGCTATTATATCATTGTTTGGGGAAAAAAACCCACCAACCAAAAAAACCCCAAAAAACAAACCAAACCAGAAACAAGTGAACTTTAGGAATGGGTGTTTTTATTGTTAAAGGTAAATTGCTATAGACTTTTAAAAATTATTATGAATTTAATTGTTTACAAAATACTCAGACACTATGTAGAAAGTACATAGGAAATATTTTAAACTGCATGATTACTATTTTAAATATATGAATACATCCTTATACAAGATTGTAAGCATATAAATGAGCTATAGTGGATGAATTAGTATCTTCTTTCAAGTTTTATTTCTGACCGTCTTTTTTCATGTTGCTAGGTGAAGTGATATTAAAGCTAGATGTTTATGTCTTAATATAACTAAAGAATATTTGGCTTTTTTTCTGTCTCTCTTCTGCCACCTTGTGGACTTACTATTTTAATTCTAGAGTGGGTTCTTCCTATGTTTTCTGAAAAAGACTTTTTTTTTTTTTTTTCTTCTTGTTTCATTCTTCTTATTTAGCATGTTCTGCAGTGGTTTTCTACTCCCTTCTATTTTCAGATCTGAAATGTAATTAAACTGTTCCTAGTGTTTTAAATTTTGTGATATCTTTATTGGAAAGTTGATTGATTAAGTTTTTGTAGGCATTTGTTGACCTCATCTCTTATCTCTTTGCCTGAATTGTCATATGCAATTCAGCAAGAGGAAAAGATACAGTCCTTAATTGCTGTTCTTGCGATATACACATAAAAATAACAAAATCTAGTTTAATTATTTTCTAGCAGGAATTGATCCATTTAGGAGGAGAAAAAGCATGAGTGTGTATCTCCAGCTATCTATTCTGGAATCAGTATAATGTCCTATAAAAGCATTGAAGTTCCATTTCAATATATAATTCAGTTGGACTCCAACTTCTATACTTCATATTCATTTGTTGCAAGTTAACTTGAACTTAAATCTATCGATATAAGCTAATATAATGTATGTTTAATAGTCATCCAGTTTTAGGACTACTTGATCATATTTTCTCTGTGGATGTCTCAAGATTTTAATTACCTTTCTGGTTTTTTTTTTTTAATTCTTTGTACTAGCTTTAAAAAGGTTTTAGAACTTTTTGTATGTTTATCATGGAAAACAGCTTTGAATTTGATGTCAGAATGTGCATAGCAATAGAAAGACAATTCACTGTGATCCCACTGTGAGGTTTCTGGACTATGTTGATAATGAGGTGGCTGAAGAAAAGTAGAGTAGTTAATGAGAATTTTAGTAGTTATGCTTCTATAAAGACCTTTAGTCAAAAATCTTTGACTGAGTTAAGACATAGTGGTGCCAGAAGGGATAATTTTGAAGATGGAGTTCTTGACTTTCACTGTATTTTTTTGCCACTGTGCACTGTATACCTACATCTGAAATAGTATTAATGATTTCAAAAGGCTGAAATTTCAAAGGATTCAAGCATTGTGAACTCTCTTTGGCTAACTCTGTAGCAAACAGTGCCAAAATAAAAATTAGTATTTTAAATTTTCAAAAGATTACCTGGCAAATTGGTTCATTATCCTGTACTAAGAAATTAACCTTCCACTTCTTTTACTGGTACTTAGTTAAATTGAACAGGAGCTTGAACAGGGAAGGTATTTATTGGAAAAATAAATTTTGTATAGAAGAAAAACTGGTGGTGTGTGGAAGTAGATATCAGGGAGGGATAGGACCATTGGACTGACTTTGAATAGAGGATGGAGATTTGAGTTCTGATAAATACATACCTTAGGTGAAAGTGGAAAAAGAAGAAAGGGAGAACAGGATCAAAATCTTCAGAATAAGGGTAGGAGAAGGAGGGTATAAGAAATGTTAATTCTATGTAGTATAGAGGGATTATTACCAAATATAGTCATTCTTTGTTTTTGACTAACATGTTACAAAATATTTTTTATTTTATTTATTTTTTTTAAAACGAAACTTTCTTCAAGTTTCTTCCTTCAAAACTGGGTGTTTTTTCCTTGTTTTTTCCTGATCGTCATGATGTACATTTGTGTATTTTGTATGGTTATCTCTAGTGTTTCTCACTTTTATTTTGAAAGGAAAGTCAGTCCAGAAATGAGGGTGTTAATCTGGAGACCTACACTCAGTTCCCTGCTGTGTTACAGATTGTGTGTGTGGTCTGGTCTTGAGCAAATTATTTGGGCTCAGATAATCAAAGATATTTAGGGACCTAATTCCTCTTAGCTACTCTTTGGCTGCAGTTTTTAAGTATATGAAAGTATGCAGGGTTTTTGTCTTTGTTAATACCCTTTATATGATTTCATATTCTGGTTCATCCTCTGGTATATACATTGGTCAATTTAAAGGAAAATGACCAGGATTTATATGCCTTTTGTCGCATTGTCTCTCCTGTCTCCGACACTTGCAGGGGGAAAAGGGTTTTGAGTTTCGTTGGGAACCTGATATTTGAAGAAAATAGTTTGTTCAGATTAAACTGACCATGTTCTAGTAAACAATAAATGAAGGACACTAAGTTGATGATTAAAGTCCTTTAGAGTGGATCAGTCTCCAAGAAAAGTTTTGGAACTCAAATGTCAATGTCTTCATCTTTACCTTCAATTCACAGTGACCCTTAACATTATCAAACAGTGCAAGAAAAGAAGTTTTAAACTTAATTGTGAAAACAGGTTGATTGTATCATTGTTTTTAGCACTGCGGCCTACATTTGGTGTGATGTATTAAACCTGTATTGCATTTTTAGTACAATTCACCTTTTTCCATTGTGGAGATTACGTCCCACTATTCAATAGCTGGAATTATATCACCATGGAAAGGTAAATCCTAAAGATAGTGCAAGAAGATTATTTGGTATATTTTAACCCTATTCTTCTATTCATATCCCTCCCTCATTTTGGGGACCTTTCTCAGAAGAGCCTGCTTAAAAAGATTTGCTTCCTCCTGTGGAAGAAGTGTTTAAAGAAGTTCAGAGGAATTAACTTGATTCTAGTTGTTTTCTGATCACAAAGAGGGATGGTGGACTACAGCTCATCTTGAGACAATACAGTTCTTCTACAAGAAGTTTGATTTCTGTATATTGACTTTAGTCAAGTCTGTCTTTTTTCTTAAATTGGTTCAGAGGAAAAAGATGCATGCTACCATATGCCTGTCAGAACTTTACAGCTCTGAGATGTACAATTCCTAGTTGGAGATGACGACAATTAGTGCAAGACCCACCTTCTGGTCTTTCTACTTCCCTGTGTGCATTTACAAAGTGTCTGTCACTTGCAGTATGTATTTGAGGGTTTATGTACCCTGGTTTGGATGAATGGGTCATAGAAGTTGCATGGCAGACATCCCTGCCAAATTCAAACAATACTTATGTTAAATTGGTTCTCATAATGAAATATTCTTATCTCCCAGTGGCAGTTATAGACTGTTAGTCTAAAAAAAAAAAAAAACCCCAACAAGGTTCTGCACAACCATTAGAGATTATAGCATCAGATACTTCAGGTTGATTTAGGTTTATTTCATAGAATGCTTTGGGTTGGAAGGGACCTTTAGAGGTCATCTAGTCCAACCCCCCTGCAATGAGCAGGGACAGCTTTAACTAGATCAGGTTGCTCAGAGCCCTGTGCAACCTGACCTTGAATGTTTCCAGGGATGGGGCATCTGCAACCTCTCTGGGCAACCTGTTTTTCTTCCTTATATCTAGTCTGAATGTACCCTCTTTTAGTTTAAGACCATTACCCCTTGTCCTATCGCAACAGGCCCTACTACAGTCCCCGTCTCTCTTATAAGCCCCCTGTAAGTATTGAAAGGAAGAACTGTGTCAGCTGAAATAACTAGAAATATGAGAGTTCTACCGGTCCTGTGACCGTTGTTTTCTAACCTGTATCTGACAAATTCATAATCTCAAATACTAACGGAAATCGTTGTTATTATAGATCTCTGAAATGTCACATAGATCTTTATCCAAACTCATTCTTTATCTGTTGCCCTCTAGCAGGTTCTCAAAAGTGCTTCTTGAACCAACTTTTTCCAGAGAATTAGACCAAGTTTCCCTTTTATCTATGCAACAGTTGATTATGTCATTTCAATCTTTCTTAATAACATTGGTGAAACATTTACTGTCTTTATTGCTGTCTTGTGAGAAAATCTATTTCAAAAAATACCTATTTTTCAGTAATGATGGCTATGCTACTATATTTCAGTTCTCATATCAAGTTTCAGTCATTTAACCAAAGTAGTTCCCTTCCTTCTGTTCTTTTGTCCCAAATCTTTGATGTTTGTTACACAAATATTGCATTTATTATCTCCATTGGGTTTTCTATCCAGATTAGAGATAGTCCTTTGATTACCTGTCATTTTTCTGACTTCTCATCAATAGTAGTACTTTACTCTTTACTATTTTTCATTCTCTACTCACCTGTTTACCTGATTTTATTTAAATCAGGAGTGGAGATTACATGAATCTTCCCAAACCTTCTTTACTCACTTCTTAGTTTTAAGCTCTTAAGAATGTTAGACTAAATAATGCAATGCTGTTTTTCACATATTTGGTCCATAATTTAAAAAGAGTCCACTCTCAATGAATTGATGGTAGTCATCAAACATCCTAGAAACTTGATCCTAGAACCAGTCCTGAAGCTATTATTTTACCGTGCTTTTGGCCTTCCCCTGTACAAATGAGAAAAATTCCAGGTTCACTTCTGTATCCACCTGGTAGTCTAGAACAGTGGTCTCCAAACTTTTGATGCGCACCCCTACCAGTACAAAAGTTTTTGAGCATACACCCCCACTATATGTGTATTTATTTATTTATAAATTATATACACATATTATAAAACTGTCCTGGTTTCGGCTGGGATAGAGTTAATTTTCTTCCTAGCAGCAGGCATAGTGCTGTGTTTTGGATTTAGTAGGAGAAGAATGTTGATAACACGCTGATGTTTTTGGTTGTTGCTAAGTACTGCTTATGCTAGTCAAGGACTTTTTCAGCTTCCCATGCTCTGCCAGGCGCACAAGAAACTGGGAGGGGGCACAGCCAGAATAGTTGACCCAAACTGACCAAAGGGCTATTCCATACCATATGACGTCATGCTCAGTATATAAACTGGGGGGGGGGGTGGCCAGGGAGCAGCGATCGCTGCTCGGGAACTGTCTGGGTATCGGTCGGCGTGTGGTGAGCAATTGCATTGTGCATCACTTGCTTTGTGTATCATTATTATTATTATCATTATTATACTGTTACTATTAGCATTACTATTTTACTTTATTTCAATTATTAAACTGTTCTTATCTCAACCCAGGAGTGTTTCTCACTCTTACTCCTCCGATTCTCTCCCCCATCCCATCGGGGCAGGGGGAGTGAGCGAGCGGCTGTGTGGTGCTTAGTTGCTGGCTGGGGCTAAACCATGACAGTCCTTTTTGGCGCCCAACGTGGGGCCCGAAGGGTTTGAGATAAGAACAGATTACCCAGAGTGTATTAAGGAGTCTGTTAACAGTCGCCGGTCACGATATTAGTTCATCTGATCTGCACCATGTTCTTTTTTTTGCAGCACGCGTTAAAACTTGTTGTCAGTTTGTGTAGTGTGCTATGCTCTGCAGTGATTCATGATCTTTTGCTTGGGAGGCTCCTTATCAAAACCCTGACCATGAGCATTCTTTGGTATTTGGGTTTCATACAGAAGTCACTACTGTACTTCGGGTACTACCTCATGGAGAGAGTTAGCAATTATACTTCTTACTCTGAGAGGCTTGTTGTGGAGGAAATACAGAATGGCACCTTTGCTGCCTTCTTCTATGATGTTTCCTCCTTCATTACAACAACTTTTCAGTATCTGGAACACCCCTGGGCAGTTAAGATACTTCTATTGATACTTCTTGGGAATGTTGTTTCCGTTTTGATAAAGGTAAGCAGTTTAAAAATATCATCCAGAGATCTACCCCAAGGCTGGATAGTTATGAGTGGCAGGGTGTGTGGGATAGTATGGGCTAGTACCTAGGGCAGTGGGCACCTCCAGTGCTTTGGAACTTCACCCCTGAACAAGTGCAGAATCCTGAAGAATTAGTAAAGTATTTGGAAGAAGTATGTTGTCACCCTGGTAGCTCCAGAGAGACACAAATCATTGCAACATGCTGGGGGCTGGCCCATGCCTATCGAGCCGTGGTCAACA
This sequence comes from Pelecanus crispus, assembly GCF_030463565.1. NCBI lineage: Eukaryota > Metazoa > Chordata > Aves > Pelecaniformes > Pelecanidae > Pelecanus > Pelecanus crispus. The sequence continues at coordinate 17,086,278 of NC_134675.1, forward strand.
CTATTCAGTACCCTCAAGGGAAAGAGAAGGTCTCTGGATCTGATGACAAAACAACAAGCACTGTGGCTACTCCAACCCCCACTACAGGCCCTGCGGCTACTCCAACCCCCACTACAGGCCTTGCAGCTTCTCAAACCCCTGCCCCAGGCACTGCGGCTACTCCAACCACAGCCACGAGCACTGCGGCTACTCAAACCCCAGTGACAGACACTGCAGCTAAACCAGAGAACCAACCCGCGCCGGTATCAGTTGCCCCTATACAGAAGAAAAAATACATGAGGAAATCAGTTCGTTTAGTAAGGGATGAAGATGAACCAGGGCCATCACGAGAACCAGAGGAGGAAGAACCCATAAATGAGATGGTGACCACCCGATCCCTATCCCTGAGTGAGCTGTGAGATATGCGAAAAGATTTCGGTCGTCATCCAGGTGAGCACATCATCACCTGGCTGCTCCGATGCTGGGATAACAGGGCCAGTAGCCTGGATTTAAAGGGTAAGGAAGCCAAGCAGCTGGGATCCCTTTCCAGGGAAGAGGGCATTGACAAAGCAATTGGACAAGGAGCAAAAACTCAGCCTCTGGAGGCGACTTCTGTCAAGCGTGAAGGAAAGGTATCCCTTCAAGGAGGATGTGTTATACCGCCCAAGCAAATGGAGCACCATAGAGAAGGGTATCCAGTACTTGAGGGAATTAGGCGTGCTGGAGGTGATTTATAGTGACCTGAACGATGAGCAGTTACCCAAAGATCCAGATGAAGTCAGGTGCACACAATCCATGTGGCAGAAGGTGGTACAGAGCACACCAGCATCGTATGCCAACTCGTTGGCAATACTGGCCTGGAAAGATGACGAGGCACCAACGGTGGATGACATGGCTAGACTACTCCGGGAATACAAGGAAAGTATCTCTTCCTCCCTACGGGCCTGTGTCTCGGCTGTGGAAAAACTGTCTGAAAAAATATGCCAAGAGTTCCAACAACTCAGAGAGGATCTGTCCTACTCCCCACCTGTACGGACCACTATCTCAGCCATTAGGAGTCAACGTCCCTATGCTCAAGAGAGAGGATATAGAGGATACACACCACGGGGCACCCTGTGGTTTTCCCTGCGTGATCACAGAGAGGACCTGAGGAAGTGGGATGGAAAACCCACCTCGACCCTAGAGGCACGGGTGCATGAGTTGCAAGGAAAAACTATTACAAAAGGCGGTTCTCCCAGGAAAATTGCAGCTCCAGTTTCCAGTGAGCAGTTCCCCAGACAGAGTAAGAGGGCTAATTTTACTTCCGATCTTAATCAAGGGACTTTTGATTCACATTTACAAGGAGTGAACAACGAATACTATGACCAGTGTTAGAGGGGCCCTGCCTCCAGCCAGGTGGAGGAAAGGGACAACCGGGTTTACTGGACTGTGTGGATTCGATGGCCTGGAACGTCAGACCCACAGGAGTATAAGGCTCTAGTGGACACCGGTGCACAGTGCATGCTAATGCCATCAAACTATAGAGGGGCAGAACCCATTTGTATTTCTGGAGTGACAGGGGGATCCCAACAGCTAACTGTACTGGAAGCTGAAGTGAGCCTAACTGGGAATGAGTGGCAAAAGCACCGCATTGTGACTGGCCCGGATGCTCTGTGCATCCTTGGCATATACTACCTCAGGAGAGGGCATTTCAAGGACCCAAAAGGGTACCGGTGGGCTTTTGGTATAGCTGCTTTGGAGACAGAGGAAATTAAACAGTTGTCCACCTTGCCCGGTCTCTCAGAGGACCCTTCGATTGTAGGGTTGCTGAAGGTTGAGGAACAACAGGTGCCGATCGCTACCACAACTGTGCACCGGCGGCAATATCGCACCAACCGAGACTCCCTGATTCCCATCCATAACCTGATTCGTCGACTGGAGAGCCAGGGAGTGATGAGCAAGACTCGCTCACCCTTTAACAGTCCCATATGGCCAGTGCGAAAGTCTAATGGGGAGTGGAGACTAACAGTGGACTATCGTGGCCTGAACGAATTTACACCGCCGCTGAGTGCTGCCGTGCCAGACATGCTAGAACTTCAATATGAACTGGAGTCAAAGGCAGCCAAGTGGTATGCCACAATTGATATTGCTAATGCCTTTTTCTCCATCCCTTTGGCAGCAGAGTGCAGACCCCAGTTTGCTTTTACCTGGAGGGGTGTTCAGTACACCTGGAACCGACTGCCCCAGGGGTAGAAGCACAGCCCCACCATTTGCCATGGACTGATCCAGACGGCACGGGAACAGGGTGAAGCTCCAGAACATCTGCAGTACATTGATGATATCATTGTGTGGGGCAATACAGCAGAAGAAGTTTTTGAGAAGGGAAAGAAAATAGTCCAAATCCTTCTGAAGGCTGGTTTTGCCATAAAACAGAGTAAGGTCAAGGGACCTGCACAGGAGATCCAGTTTTTAGGAATAAAATGGCAAGATGGACGTCATCAGATCCCAATGGATGTGATCAACAAAATAACAGCTATGTCCCCACCAACTAGCAAAAAGGAAACACAAGCTTTCTTAGGCGTTGTGGGTTTCTGGAGAATGCATATTCCAAATTACAGCCAGATCGTAAGCCCTCTCTGAGAAGTGACCCGGAAGAAGAACGAATTCAAATGGGGCCCTGAGCAACAACAAGCCTTTGAACAAATTAAACGGGAGATAGTTCATGCAGTAGCCCTTGGGCCAGTCTGGGCAGGGCAGGATATTAAAAATGTGCTCTACACCGCAGCCGGGGAGAATGGCCCTACCTGGAGCCTCTGGCAGAAAGCACCAGGGGAGACTCGAGGTCGACCCCTAGGGTTTTGGAGTCAGGGATACAGAGGATCCGAAGCCTGCTATACTCCAACTGAGAAAGAGATATTGGCAGCATATGAAGGGGTTTGATCTGCTTCGGAAGTGGTTGGTACTGAAGCACAGCTCCTGCTGGCACCCCGACTGCCGGTGTTGGGCTGGATGTTCAAAGGGAGGGTCCCCTCTACACATCATGCAACTGATGCTGCATGGAGTAAGTGGGTTGCATTGATCACACAACGGGCTCGAATAGGAAACCCCAGTCGCCCAGGAATCTTGGAAGTGATAATGGACTGGCCAGAAGGAAAAAACTTCAGAATATCACCAGAGGAGGAGGTGACACGTGCTGAAGAGGCCCCACTGTATAATAAATTTCCAGAAAATGAAAAGCAATATGCCCTGTTCACTGATGGGTCCTGTCGTCTTGTGGGAAAGCATCGGAGGTGGAAAGCTGCTGTATGGAGACCTATACGACAAGTCGCAGAAACTGCTGAAGGAGAAGGGGAGTCGAGTCAGTTTGCAGAGGTGAAAGCCATCCAGCTGGCTTTAGATATTGCTGAAACAGAAAAGTGGCCAGTCCTTTATCTCTGTACTGACTCATGGATGGTGGCAAATGCCCTGTGGGGGTGGTTGCAGCAATGGAAGCAGAGCAACTGGCAGCGCAGAGGCAAACCAATCTGGGCTGCCGCATTGTGGCAAGATATTGCTGCCCGGGTAGAGAACCTGGTTGTAAGAGTTCGTCATGTAGATGCTCATGTACCTAAGAGTTGGGCCCCTGAAGAACATCAAAACAACCAGCAAGTAGATCAGGCTGCTAAGATTGAAGTGGCTCAGGTGGATTTGGACTGGCAACATAAGGGTGAATTATTTATAGCTCGGTGGGCCCATGACGCCTCAGGCCATCAAGGAAGGGATGCAACGTATAAATGGGCTCCTGATCGAGGGGTGGACTTAACTATGGACAGTATTGCACAGGTTATTCATGAATGTGAAACATGCGCTGCAATCAAGCAAGCCAAGAGGTTCAAGCCCCTCGGGTATAGTGAACGATGGCTGAAATATAAATATGGGGAGGCCTGGCAGATTGATTACATCACGCTCCCACAGACCCGCCAAGGCAAGCGCTATGTGCTCACCATGGTGGAAGCAACCACCGGATGGCTGGAAACATATCCCGTGCCCCATGCCACCGCCCGGAACACCATGCTGGGCCTTGAAAAGCAAGTCCTGTGGCGACATGGCACCCCAGAAAGAATCGAGTCAGACAACGGGACTCATTTCCGAAACAACCTCATAGACACCTGGGCCAAAGAGCACGGCATTGAGTGGGTATATCACATCCCTTACCATGCACCAGCCTCCGGGAAAATTGAGCGATACAATGGATTGTTAAAGACTACCCTGAGAGCAATGGGTGGTGGGACGTTTAAACATTGGGATACGCATTTAGCAAAAGCCACCTGGTTAGTCAACACCAGGGGATCTGCCAATCGAGCTGGCCCTGCCCAATCAAAAGTTTTTACGTACTGTAGAAGGAGATAAAGTCCCTGTAGTGCACATGAAAAATATGCTGGGGAAGACAGTCTGGGTTACTTCCCCCTCTGGCAAATGCAAACCCATTCGGGGGATTGCTTTTGCTCAAGGACCTGGGTGCACTTGGTGGGTGATGTGAAAGGATGGGGAAGCCCAATGTGTACCTCAAGGGAATTTGATTTTGGGTGAAAATAGCCAATGGACTGCATTGTATGATATTAATTGCTTTATAATACTGTATGTTATCTCTTAACTGCATGTTAATATAATGATATAGTAGGTTAATATTAAGTATATAATACTGTATATTATGATTGCTATATGCCACATCAATGGTATTGCAGTAAGAATTGCCCAGCTTAATGAAAATGAACTTTGATGAAACCATGTTGGAATGAGAACTGACTTCAGCATGCAACAATCCAACACTGCACACCACCTCTCCTGCTCTGAAAGACTGTGATGACAGATGGAACCCAAAGTCATGGGCTAAATGAACTCAATGGACATTTTAGAGGGATGGGCCATAGACGAAGGGAATGATATCTGTGTGTATATCAAGATAGGGAAAGCGGTGGTGATTAATTGGAACACATTGGAAAGGGGAGGGCCTGTGCATGACGTAGATGGTATAGAATAAGGGGTGGATACTGTCCTGGTTTCGGCTGGGATAGAGTTAATTTTCTTCCTAGTAGCAGGCACAGTGCTGTGTTTTGGATTTAGTAGGAGAAGAATGTTGATAACATGCTGATGTTTTTAGTTGTTGCTGAGTACTGCTTATGCTAGTCAAGGACTTTTTCAGCTTCCCATGCTCTGCCAGGCGCACAAGAAACTGGGAGGGGGCACAGCCAGAATAGTTGATCCAAACTGACCAAAGGGCTATTCCATACCATATGACGTCATGCTCAGTATATAAACTGGGGGGGGGTGGCCAGGGAGCAGCGATTGCTGCTCGGGAACTGTCTGGGTATCGGTGGGCGGGTGGTGAGCAATTGCATTGTGCATCACTTGCTTCGTGTATCATTATTATTATTATCATTATTATACTGTTACTATTAGCATTACTATTTTACTTTATTTCAATTATTAAACTGTTCTTATCTCAACCCAGGAGTGTTTCTCACTCTTACTCCTCTGAATCTCTCCCCCATCCCATCGGGGTAGGGGGAGTGAGCGAGCGGCTGCGTGGTGCTTAGTTGCTGGCTGGGGCTAAACCAGGATGAAAGATGAAATTTTTTTTATTTATTATTGGTACAAAAAACCTCTGCTCTTGCTAAAAAAATGTTATTATTAATTTTTAGTGAGAGCAATGTGATTGAATATACTTAATTATTTTTTAAAATCCTGGTTTAACATTTTGTGATACAGTGATCCAAAGGTCTGGCTCTAAGTTCAGTTTATTTCGATACTTGGTTTTAATGGCTGTCATAGCTGCAAAAGATACCTCACAAAGATACATGGATCCGAATGGAAGAAGTGCATCGTTGCCTGCGCTTGCTAAATCATGATACTCATTTTTCAATCCCATCCATGAATTATGCAAAATTTTTTGCTGAAATTTGGTGTTGTGGTTTAACCCTGTAAGGCAGCTAAGCACCACACAGCTGCTCGCTCACTCCCCCTCCAGTGGGATGGGGGAGAGAATCGGAAGGGTAAAAGTGAGAAAACTCGTGGGTGGAGATAAAGACAGTTTAATAGGTAAAGCGAAACCTGCGTGCACAAGCAAAGCAAAACAAGGAATTCATTCACTACTTCCCATTGGCAGGCAGATGTTTAGCCATTTTCCAGGAAAGCAGGGTGTGGTGGTTTGACCCTGGCTGGATGCCAAGTGCCCACCAAAGCCGCTCTATCACTCCCCTTCTCAACTAGACAGGGGAGAGAAAAAGCTCATGGGTGGAGATAAGGACAGGGAGATCAATCAGCAATTACTATCACGGACAAAACAGACTCGACTTGGGGAAAATCAGTTTAATTTATTACCAGTCAAATCAGAGTAGGAAAATGAGAAATAGAACCAAATCTTAAAACACCTTCCCCCCACCCCTCCCTTCTTCCCAGGCTCAACTTCACTCACGATTTTTCTCTACCTCCTCCCCCCAAGCGGCACAGGGGGGATGCGGAATGGGGGTTGCGGTCAGTTCATCACATGTCTTCTCTGCCGCTCCTTCCTCCTCAGGGGGAGGACTCCTCACACTCTTCCCCTGCTCCAGAGTGGGGTCCCTCCCACGGGAGACAGTCCTCCATGAACTTCTCCATGGGCTACAGTTCTTCAGGAAGTGCTCTAGTGTGGGTCCCTTCCATGTGGTGCAGTCCTTCAGGAGCAGACTGTTCCAGCATGGGTCCCTTCCACAGGGTCACAAGTCCTGCCAGTAAACCTGCTCCAGCATGGGCTCCTCTCTCTGTGTCTCTTTCTCCACGGGTCCACAGGCCCTGCCAGGAGCCTGCTACAGAGTGGGCTTCCCACGGGGTCACAGCCTCCTTTGGGCAAATCCACCTGCTCCGGCATGGGGTCCTCCACGGGCTGCAGGTGGATATCTGCTCTACTGTGGACCTCCATGGGCTGCAGGGGGACAGCCTGCCTCACCATGGTCTTCTCCACGGGCTGCAGGGGAATCTCTGCTCCGGTGCCTGGAGCACCTCCTCCCCCTCCTTCTTCACTGACCTTGGTGTCTGCATAGTTGTTCCTCTCACATATTCTCACTCCTCACTCCAGCTGCAGTTTGTGTCCCGGTTTTTTTTTTTTTCCCCTTCTTAAATGTTATCACAGAGGTGCTACCACCTCTGTGCCACCACTCTGATTGGCTCGGCATTGGCCAGCGGCGGGTCCGTCTTGGAGCCAGCTGGCATTGGCTCTATTGGACATAGGGGAAGCTTCTAGCAGCATCTCACAGAAGCCACCCCTGTAGCCCCCCCCCCTACCTTGCCACGCAAACCCAATACACAGGGCTCCATCATGCATAACAGTTCCTTAGGAAGACAAGCGCCATAACTCTGAACGTCCCCCCACCTTCCTCCTTCTTCCCCACAGCTTTATATGCTGAACATGATGTCATATGGTATGGAATATCCCTTTGGTCAGTTGGGGTCAGCTGTCCCGGCTGTGTCCCTTCCCAACTTCTTGTGCACCCCCAGCCTACTTGCTGTTGGGGCAGTGTAAGAAGCAGAAAAGGCCTTGACGCTGTGTAAGCACTGCTCAGCAACAGCTAAAGCATCCCTGTGTTATCAACACTGTTTTGGTCACAAATCCAAAACATAGCCCTATACCAGCTACTATGAAGAAAATCAACTCTATCCCAGCCAAAACCAGTACATTCGGCTAGTAAATTTCCATCTTCCCTGATGTCAATCGGTTGTTCTTGCAAATTGATAGGAAGGTGTTAGAGTTTTATAGTTTTAACAAATGGGTTCAAAACCTACTGAAGCTTTTCATTTGGAAGATTTTTTAAACAGGTTAGAAAATTCTGTTTCCAAATTTTTTAAGTGCACAAATATGAGACTTTTTATAGATGACATGTTTGCACTGTTTTTGTCAACAAAATCACATAATGATGGAAACACTTCCAAACATCTGTTGTCAAAATGCTCTCTGCATAGCACAGGTTTCTCTTGAAAAGCAGTTGCTTTCTCACTCCTTGTTAAAATAATACCTTTACCTTGAAAGGACTGATTGTCTGTTTATTTTTTCAAAAATATCTGCATAAGCAGATAATAAGCAGCAAATCCACTTATGATTAGTTACCTATGGGTGGCCGAGCCCAGAGAGTTATGGTGAATGGAGCTAAATCCAGTTGGCGACCAGTCATAAGTGGTGTTCCCCAGGGCTCAGTTTTGGGACCAGCCTTGTTTAATATCTTTATCAACGATCTGGATGAGGGGATTGAGTGTGCCCTCAGTACGTTTGCAGATGACACCAAACTGGGTGGGAGTGTCAATCTGCTCGAGGGTAGGAAGGCTCTGCAGAGGGACCTGGACAGGGTGGATCGATGGGCCGAGGTCAATTGTATGAGGTTCAACAAGGCCAAGTGCCGGGTCCTGCACTTGGGTCACAACAACCCCATGCAACACTACAGGCTTGGGGAAGAGTGGCTGGAAAGCTGCCTGGCGGAAAAGGACCTGGGGGTGCTGGTTGACAGCCGGCTGAACATGAGCCAGCAGTGTGCCCAGGTGGCCAAGAAGGCCAACAGCATCCTGGCTTGTATCAGGACTAGTGTGGCCAGCAGGAGCAGGGAGGTGATTGTCCCCCTGTACTCGGCGCTGGTGAGGCTTCACCTGGAATACTGTGTCCAGTTTTGGGCCCCTCAATACAAGAAGGACATTGAGGTGCTGGAGCGTGTCCAGAGAAGGGCAATGAAGCTGGTGAAGGGTCTGGAGCACAGGTCTTACGAGGAGTGGCTGAGGGAACTGGGGTTGTTTAGCCTGGAGAAGAGGAGGCTGAGGGGAGACCTTATCGCTCTGTACAACTACCTGAAAGGAGGTTGTAGTGAGGTGGGTGTTGGTCTCTTCTCCTACGTAGTTAGCTATAGGACGAGAGGAAATGGCCTCAAGCTGCGTCAGGAGAGGTTTAGATTGGATATTAGGAAAAATTTCTTCACGGAAAGAGTGGTCAAGCATTGGAACAGGCTGCCCAGAGAGGTGGTGGAGTCACCATCCCTAGAAACGTTCAAAAAACATGTAGACGTGGCACTCTGGGTCATGGTTTAGTGGGCATGGTGGTGTTGAGTTGATGGTTGGACTGATGATCTTAGAGGTCCTTTCCAACCTTAATGATTCTATTCTTGTTTTACTTTCATTAAGAATAATCCAGCCACCAAGCCAGGAAACATGAAATTAATTATTACTCTACCTTTAACTGGTTTAGTGGTGGACTTGGTAGTGTTAGGCTAATGGTTGAACTGGATGATCTTAAAGGTCTTTTCCAACCTAAACGATTTTGTGATTCTGTGATGCTATGAACTGACTGCTACCCCTATTCCCCCTCCCCCTGCGCCGTTCAGGGGGAGGAGTTAGAAAAGTCAAGAGTGATTGGTCAGTAACTGGTGAGTGACCTCCCTGTCCCTCCTTATCTCAATTCACAAGCTTTTCATTATATTTTTTTCTTCCCCTGTCCAGCTGAGGAGGGGGAGTGATAGAGTGGCTTGGTGGTGTCATGGTTTAACCCCAGCCAGCAACTAAGCACCATGCAGCCGCTCACTCACTCCCCCTGCCCTGATGGGATGGGGGAGAGAATCGGAAGATTAAGAGTGAGAAAACTCCTGGGTTGAGGTAAAAACAGTTTAATAATTGACATAAAGTAAAATAGTAGCAGTAGTAATAATAATAACAACAATAATATAATAATAATATACAAAGCAAGTGATGCATAATGCAGTTGCTCACCACCCGCCGACCGATACCCAGCCAGTCCGTGAGCAGCCATCGCTGCCCCCCGGCCAGCTCCCCCCAGTTTATATACTGAGCATGACGTCATATGGTATGGAATAGCCCTTTGGTCAGTTTGGATCAACTATTCTGGCTGTGCCCCCTCCCAGTTTATTGTGTACTTGGCAGAGCATGGGAAGCTGACAAGTCCTTGACTAGCATAAGCAGTACTTAGCAACAACTAAAAACATCAGCGTGTTATCAACATTCTTCTCATTGTAAATCCAAAACACAGCACTATGCCTGCTACTAGGAAGAAAATTAACTCTATCCCAGCCAAAACCAGGACAGGTGGGCACCTGTCTGCCAGGCTGTGGTGTCAACACACCAGAATTGCAGAGACATAAGGGGGCATAGGACACCACCACCTGGAGCAGCCAATAGATTTCTATTTTTCACCTGGGACTGTTAATAAGTAATGATGTTTTCCTAAGATTTCAGACCAGTTTTTATTTTTCCAGACTGTTTTCCTGTTCTTGCAGTTTGAACAGTTAATGGCAGTCACCAATTCCTTCTTTTTCAGGACATTTTCCCTCTTTTCCAGAGTATTTTTCACCTTTCCAGACATTATGTTGCTGTTACAGTTTCTTGGTTTTGTGCTTATCAGTGGTATCTCAGGATGTCTCCGGTTTCTAGGTACCCAGCTGCGCTTCAAAGATGCCAGTTGTGCTTCTCAAGGATGTTTCACAGGCCTAGTTCCCAGGTTAGCATTTCCTAGGTTGGCAGGCATTTTCTCTGTCAGTATTTCAGCAGACATTTTCTGTTCAGTATTTTTCCCCTTATAACCAGGTCGTCTTTATGGCTGCTTCCATCAAGGATACCTTGCGTAGTGTACGTGACACGTGACCACCTGACATACAGACCGAGTGAGGGCACCAGTGTCAATCCATATATTAAGCATTAGTAAAGCTTAATCTTTCTTATTTTTTTAAATAAATATAAATTCTAGTATTTTCTTCCCCCACTCCAATGGATCATCTTGTGCACCCCCCTGGGGTGCATGCACTCCCCTTTGGAGACCATTGGTCTAGAACACAAGACGTTGAACAGATTATATACTTTGTCCTTCCAGTTTGAACAGATTTGGACCAATAGCGTGAAGGTGAATGATTGTGTTAATTGTTATTACCTACTCTTTGAATTCTCTTAGTCCGTCTTTGATACTTGGCATCGTGGCACTCTTAACTCTCTGGGCACACTCTGTCTCTCTGCTCACTTGCCTTTCTCTCAGCTCACTTGCTCCCTCTCTCCGTGTGCTCAATTGACACGCTTGCTAGGCTTTCTAGCTTGATCCTATTGACACTCTCGCTGGACCTGCCTGCCCAGCTCCATGTCAATGCTCTCAGCTCACTCAGCGCATCTGCTCTTCTCCCTCTCTCCTCTCAGCACTCCCTCTCTCTTCTTGGCATGCTCTTTACTCTCCTTCCTCTCGGGTGTCAGCTCCCTCAATGATCCGTTCTTGACTCTCAGCACTCCCTCTCAACTGTCTCTCGACTGTCAACTCTCGAGACTCGTGTCCCTTGACTTACTTGGTGCTCTATCTATCGAACCACACAGTCTTTCAACTCTTGGTGCTCCCTCTCTTGATGCTGGCTCTCTTGGCTCTTAGCACACTGTCTTGGGGCTCTCACTCAGCTGTTGGCACTTTCTCTGCTCTCTCATGGCTCTCTCTTGGTGCTCTGTCTGCTCTGGATGCTCGTTCAGCTCTCTGTCCACTCTGGGCACTCTCAGCTTGCTCTCGACTATCCGTGCTCTTGACTTGGTGTTCCTGTTCTTGACTCTTGCTCTGATTTTTACTCTCTTGATGTTTGGATCTCTCTGGGAACTCACTTGGCACTCTGGGTGCTCTCTCTCCGCTTTCTCCTGACTGTTGGCTCGCACTCCTCTCTCAGCTCCCCTCCCTCAGTCGCCCTCTCTGTCCCCTCTTGCCTCCCACTCTCTGCTCTTGCTCTCAGCCCCTCCAGCCCTCTCTCCAGTCTCGGCCCTCGCAGGATCCTCTCTCAGCCCCTTCTAGGCACTAGAAGGATCCTTGCTCGGCCCTCTCTGCTCTCGCTCTTCTCTTTCTTGGTCCCCGCTTGTCTCGCTCAGCCCTTGCTCCCCTCTTGCTTTCCTCTCTCTTGGCCCTCACTCAAGCTCCTCCCCCCCTCCCCTTGCACATCTGTTGCTCTCCTCTCTTGGCCCTTACTCCTCTCATTTCCCCCCTCATTCTCCTCTCTCTTGGGTCCTGCTCCCCTTTCACCCTCCTCTTGCTCAGCCCTTGCTCCTCCCCCCCCCCGCTTTATCTGCTCTCGCCCTCCTCTCGCTCCCCCTTCTATTGGCCCTTGCACCTCTTGCTCTCACCTTGCTCTCCCCACACCCATTTTGTTCACCTATCACTCCCTTCTCTCAGCTGTTGCTCCCTCCCCAGCCCTCACTTGTCACAACCCCTTCGCCCCTCTCGCTCTCCTGTCTCTTGGCCCTCACCCCTCGTTCTCCCCATTCTTGGCCCTCTTGCTCCCCTCTCTCTGGGTCCTCTCTCGCTCCTCTTGGCTGTATGCTAATCTCTCTTGGCTTCTCATTTCTTTTTTTGCGCTCTCTTGGCTCTCGCTCCCTGCTCCTCAGCTCTCACTCCTGGTTCCTCGTTCTCGGCTCTGCTCTCTCCTTGCTTTTCGCTCTTCTCAGTCCTCGCTCCTCTCACTCCGCTCTCTTGGCCCTCACTCCTTGCTTGCGGCCCTCAACCTCAGTCCTATCTCTGCCCTCTCTCGCTCCTCTTGGCCATAGCTCCTCTCTCTTGGCTCTGTGCTCCTTGCTCTCGGCTGCTCACTCCTTTATCCTCTCGCTCAGCTCTTGCTCCTTGGCGCTCAGTCATGCTTCCTTGCTCTTGGCACTCCCCGCCCCCCCCCCCCCCCCCCCGGTCCTCATTTCCCTCTCTCTCACTCCACTCTCTCAGCTCTTGTCCCTTGCTACTCACTCCCCTCTCCCTCGGCCCTCCCCCTTGCTCCCTTCTCATCTTGGCCCTTGCTTCTTGCCCTCGGCTCTCTGCTCCTTGCTCATCGCTCTTGCCTGCTTGTTCTTGGCTCTTGCTCCTTGCTGCTCTCTCCCTCTACTCCCTGCTCTCGCTCCTCGTTCCTGGCTCTTGCTCCTCAGTCTCAGACTGAGTTCCTCTTGGCCCTTGCTTCTCACTCCTCTCTTGGCCCTTGCTCCTCTGGCTCACCTTGGCTCTCATGCCTCTCTTCTCTTGTGCCTCTCTCTTCATCCCCCTCTCCCCTCCACTTGGCTCTTGCTCCCCTCTCCCCTTGGCTTGTCTTTCCCCTTGGCTCTTTCTCCTTGGCTCTTTCTCCTTGCTCTTCTCTCCTGGCCCTTGCTCTTGCCCCCCCCTCATTCCTCACAGCTCTGTACTCCTCGCTTCCAGCCCTCGCTTCTCTCACTCCCCTCTCACACACACACACACCCCCCCCGGCCCTTGCTCCTCTGTACTCCTCGCTCTCAGCCCTTGCTTCTCTCGCTCCCCCTCACCCCCCCCCCCGGCCCTTGCTCCTCAGGCACTCTTCTCACTCCTCCCACACTTTGGCACTCACTCCTCGCTCTTCTTGTTCCCCTCTCAGACAGCGTTCTTTGCTCCTCTTGCTGTCCTCTCTCTCAGCCCTCTCACCGCTTGCTCTTCTCTGTCTTGCCCTCTTGCTCCTTACTCCTCACGCACCCCTCTCGCCCCTCACCCCTCTAGCTCTCTCTCTCTGAGCCCTTGGTCCTCTTGTTCTCCCTGCTCTCATTTCTTCTCCACAATGCTCCCCTCTCGCTCTCCTCTCTCTTGGCCTGCAGTCCCATCACGTGCACCTCTTGCTCCTTTCTCTGTCAACCCTAGGTCCTCTTGCTGCTTCTTCCCTCAGTCCCCGCTCCCCCCTCTCTCAGCCCTTGCTCCTCTCACCCCCCCCCCCCCCTTGGCTCTCATGTCCCTCTCCTCTTGCTCCTGTCTATCTTGACCCTTGCTCCTCTCACTTCCCTCTTTCTTGGCCCTCACATGTTGCGCTCCCCTCTTGCTCTCCCCCTTCTTGGCCCTCGCTCTTCTCGCTTCCCTCTCTCCCCTCTCTTGGCCCTCACCCCCCCGCCCTTGCTCCTTTCACTCTCCTCCCTCTTGTGCCTCACCTCATTTCCCCTTTGCTCTACCCCCCTCTCAGCCTTTGCTCCTCTTGCTCTCCTGTCTCACAGCCCTCGCTCTCCTCTCTTGCTCCTCCATCTATTGTCCCTTGTGCCTCTGGCTCTCCTCTTGTTCTCCCCTCTCTCAGCCCTTGGTCATTTGGCTCTCCTCCTGCTCTCCTCTCTTAGTCCTTGGTCCCATTGCAATAACCTCTTGCTTCCCACTCTCTTGGCCCTCATGCCTCTTGCTTCTTTCTCCCTTGCTCTTTGCTCATCTCGCTCTCCTCTCGGCCCTCGCTTCTTGCGCCCCCTCTCTCTTGGCCCTTGCTCATCTCGCTCTCCTCTCCCTCGGCCCCCACTCCTTTTGCTCTCCTCTTGCTCCCCTCTCGCTACTTGCTGCTCTCTCCTCCCTCTCAGCCCTCGCAACTCGTGCTCGCCTCTCTCTTGTCCCTTGCTCCTCTTGCTTTCCCCTGTCCCTCTCTCCTCGTATCCCCCTTGGCTCTTCCCCTCACTCCTGTCTCTCATCCCTCGTTCCCCTGGCTCTCCTCTCTCATGCCCCTTGCTCTCCCCTCGTGCCCCTTGCACCTCGCTCCCCTCTATCTCATGTCTCGCTTCTCTTGCTCCCCTTCCTCTCAGCCATAGACTCTCACTCCCCTCTGTCAGTTGTCACTACTTGCTCCCCTGTCTCAGCTTCTGCTCCACACCCTCCCATAGCTATCACTCCCCTCACACCCCTTAATCTTGCTCTGGGTTCTCAGCCCTTGCTCCCCCTGCTCTCACCCCTTGCTCCCCTCTCTTTCAGCTGTTGCCCCATGCTCCTTGGTCCCCTCTGTCTTGGCCCTCACACCCCACTCCCCTCTATCTTGTCTCTCACTCCCCTTCCTATCAGCCACAGGCTCCTCACTCCCCTCTTTCAGCTCTTGTTCTTGCTCTCTTTGCTCATGGCTCTTGCTCCCCTTTCTCTCGGTTCTCCCTCATCTCGCTCCAGGCTCTTGCTCATCTTGCTCTTGGCTCTCATGCCCCTTGCTCATGCCTCTCCCTCCCCTCTGTCGTTCCCCTCCCTTGTTGTTGGCTTGCTTCCCTCATTCCTTATGATCCCAGCTCTTCCCTTCATTCCCCTCTCTCATACCCCTCACTCCTGGCTCCTGCCTCCCGCTCTCGCCCCTCCCTGCCCTCACTCTCACCCCATGCTCTCTCTCGCCCCACCCCCTTGCTCCTTCCTTCCCTCTCTCGCCTCTTGCTCCTCGCTTACTCTTTGCCGCCCCCCCCCCCCCCCTTCTCCCTTGCCCCTCGCTCCCCTCTCGGAACCCTCCCATCTCTCTTGCTCCTCGCTCTCTCAGCTTTTGTGCCCTTCACTTGCAGATCTTGCTCCCCTTGCTCCTTTCTCACCCCTCTACTCTGGGCTCTTGCTCATCTTGCTCTCGGATCTCACTCCCCTCGTTCTCAACCCTCGCTCTTGCTCTTGGCCTTCTCTCCCTTCGCTCTCGCCTCTTGCTCTCCCCCCTCTCGGCTGTCACCCCTTGCTCCTCACTCCCCTCTCTCTTGGCTCTCGCGCCTTGCTCCTCTTGCCTCCCTTTATCTTGTCTCTCACTCCTCTTGCTCCCCTTCCTCTCAGCCATAGGCTCTCACTCCCCTCTGTCAGCTCTCGCTTCTTGCTCCCGTCTGTAGGCTTGTGTCGTGGTTTAGCCCCAGCCAGCAACTAAGCACCACGCAGCCGCTCGCTCACTCCCCCTACCCCGATGGGATGGGGGAGAGAATCGGAGGAGTAAGAGTGAGAAACACTCCTGGGTTGAGATAAGAACAGTTTAATAATTGAAATAAAGTAAAATAGTAATGCTAATAGTAACAGTATAATAATGATAATAATAATAATGATACACGAAGCAAGTGATGCACAATGCAATTGCTCACCACCCGCCGACCGATACCCAGACAGTTCCCGAGCAGCGATCGCTGCTCCCTGGCCACCCCCCCCAGTTTATATACTGAGCATGACGTCATATGGTATGGAATAGCCCTTTGGTCAGTTTGGATCAACTATTCTGGCTGTGCCCCCTCCCAGTTTCTTGTGCGCCTGGCAGAGCATGGGAAGCTGAAAAAGTCCTTGACTAGCATAAGCAGTACTCAGCAACAACTAAAAAACATCAGCATGTTATCAACATTCTTCTCCTACTAAATCCAAAACACAGCACTATGCCTGCTGCTAGGAAGAAAATTAACTCTATCCCAGCGGAAACCAGGACAGCTTGTTACCCAGTGCTATGGGGACAGACAGGTTCTTTTGGGGATCCTTGGCAGAATGATGACGGCACTAAATTGTAGTTACAATTAAAGCTTTATTTTTTTTTAATAGAATTTTATGATCAGATTAGCACAGGAGTTTTATAAGTAGAATCAGTGTAGCACAATTTTATAAGTAGCATAGCACAGTATTTTATAGCACAGCTTAGCTTATGGTTCCTAATCACCTGGACCCTCTACAGATTGGGTCAAAGCACCATAACTCCAAACATCCCCCCTTTCTCCTCCTTCCCTGCAGCTTTTATTGCTGAGCACTGTGTCATATGGTATAGAATATTCCTTTGGTCAGTTGGGGTCAGCTGTCCCAGCTGTGTCCCCTCCCAACTTCTTACACACCCTCAGCCTGCTTGCTGTGGGGGCAGTGTGAGAAACAGAGAAGGCCTTGACATTGTGCAAGCGCTGTTCAGCAATAGCTAAAACATCAGCTATCGATAGCTATCAACACTCTTTTGGTTACAAATCCAAAGCACAGCACCATAGGGGCTGCTATGAAGAAAATTAACTCTGTTCTCATCCCCCTCTGTCAGCTCTTACGCCCCTTGCTCTTGGATCTCACTGCTCTCACTCCTCTTGCTCGTGGCTTTTGCCACCTTACCCTCGTTCCTCATTCCTGCTCCTTTCTCCCCTTGCTTTTGCCCGTTGCTCCTTGTTCCCCTCTTTCTTGGCTCTTGCCCCTTGCTCCCGTTTGTCTTGGCTCTCCCCTCCCTCTCGCTCCCCTGTCTTTTAGCTCTCATCCCTCGCTCCCCTCTCTCTCAGCTGTTGTCCCATTCTTCTCACTCCCCTCCCTGCCCCTTCCCCCCTTTCCCAGCACTCCCATGTCTCTCTCCTGGCTCTCTCTTAGGCCTCGCCTCTATCTTGGCCCTCTCTCCTCTCGGCCCTCACTCCTTTCTCAGTTTTCTCTAAGCCTTTGCTCAGCTCTTGGCCCTCCTTTTTCTCTAGGCCCTCACTTTTTCTCTCAACCTTTGTTCCTCTCTGGCCCCTCTCTTGGCTCTTTTTTGGCTCTCTAGGCCCTCGCCCTTCTCCCAGCTCTATCCCGTCTCTTGTCCCTTGCTCCTCTCTCAGCTCTCTCTGTCTTTGTCCCCCTCCCATCTCTTTCACAGCTATCTCTTGGGCCTCACCCCTCTCTTGCCCATTGCTATCCCCTCTCTTACCCCTTGCTCCCCTCTTGCCCCCCTTTCTCGGCTCTCACCCCCTGCTCCCGTTGCTCTCTGCTCTCTCTCTGCTGCCCTCACCCTTGGCGATCTCTCACTCCTTGCTCCCTTCTCTTTTGCTCCTTGCTCCTCTCATCCTTGCTCACGCTCTTCAGTCCTCTCTCTCTCGTGCCTCGCTCCTCTATCTCACTCCTGTTGGCTCTTTGCTCCTTGCTCCTTTCTCTCAGCTCTTGCCCCTCACTCTGCTCTCAAGATGTGCTCCTCTCTCCATCCTCTCTTGGCCCTCCCCTCTCTCTTTTCTCTCTCAACCTGCACTCTGCTCTTGACACTTGCTCCTCTCTTGTCCTTCCCCTCTCTGCGCTCAAACCTCTCACCTCTCCCTGCTCTCTCTTAGCTTGCCCCTCTCCCAGCTCTGTCTCAGCTCCTTAGACCCTCGCCATGCTTCTGTCTCTCTCTTGGCCTTAGCTCCTCTCTTGGCCCTCACTTCTCTCGGGGCCCTTGCTTCTCTTGGCTTTGTCTCACCCCTTGCCCCTGTCCTGGCTCTCTCCTCCCTCTCCCCTCTCCAGACTCTCTCTCAGCTCTCTAGGCCCTCACCCTTCTCACAACTCTCTCCCAGTTCTCTCCCAGCCTGTGCTCCTCTCTTAGTCCTCTCCTCTGTCGACTCTCTAGTCCCTCTCATCTCTGTCTCAACATTCTGTCAGTCCTTGACCCTCTCCTGGCTCTGTTGGCCCTCACTCTCCTCTTGTCTGTCTCTTGGTACTTGTTCCTCTCCCAGCTCTCTCCTGGTTTTCAGCCCTTGCCCCTCTATCAGCTCGCTCTCAGCTCTCGCACCTCTATCGGTTCTCTATTGGCTCCCTCTCCTTTCTCGGCCCTTGCTCCTCTCTCGGTTTTCTCTTGGCTCTCACCTCTGTCCCGGCTCTTACTCATCTCTGTCCTCCCTCTCCGGGCTCTCTCTTGGCTCTCTAGGCCCTCGCCCCGCTCACAGATCTCTCCCAACCTTTGATCTTCTCAGTCCCTCACTCCTCTCTTGGCCCGTGCTCCTCTCTCAGCTCTTTAGGCCCTCACCACTGTCTCATCTCTCTCTTGGCTCTCTCTTGCCCTATGCTTCTCTGTCCACTTTCAGCCGTTGACCCTCTCCCAGCTCCTCTCTTGGCCCTTGCTCCTCTCGGCTTTTTCATAGTCCTTGCCCCTTATCGGCTTGCTCTCAGCCCTTGCCACATACCCAGTGGTCTCTCTCAGCTCTCCTCTATCTCCCCTCCCCGGGTGCTCTCTCAGCTCTCTATGCCCTTGCCCTTCTCCTGGCTCTCTCTAGGCCCTCACTCCTCTCTTGGCTTTATCTTGGCCCTTGTCCCTTTCCTGGCTCTCCTGGCTTTCTCCTCCCCCTCCCCTTCCTGGGACCTCTCATGTCCCTTTCTCAGCCCTCTCCCCTCTCTTGGCTTTCTTTCAGCCCTCACCCCTTTTCTGGCTCCGCTCTTGTCCCTCCCCTGGCTCTCTCCTCCCTCTCTTGGCTCTCTAGGCCCTCCCCCCCTTCCCCCTTCTCTTGGCCCTCTCACCCTTCTCTCAACTCTCTCAGAGACCTTGACCCTCTCAGCTCTTTCAGCCCTTACTCCTCTCCTGGTTGTCTCTTGGCCCTCTCTCACATTTCAGCTCTCTCAGCCCCCACTCCATTCTGTGATCTCTCTTGGTCCTCACCCTTCTCCCAGCTCTTGCCTTGCTCTCTTTCAGCCCTGGCTCCTGTTTCAGCTCTCTCTTGGCCCTTGCTCCTCTTTGCCCTCACTCAGCTATTGGCTCTGCCTTGCTCCCATTTGGGATTTCTTGGCTTACTCTCCACTTCCTCTCAGGTCTCTCTTGCCTTTCTCATACACATTCTCACCCCTCGTGTCTCTCTGAGCCCTTGCCCCTCTCTCTGTTCTCTCTCGGCCCTCACTCTTCTCTTTATCCTCACTCCTCTCTAGGCTCTTGCTCCTTCGTATATACAGGGAGAATACACGAAAGGCCAAAGCTCAATTAGAGTTGAAACTGGCCAGTGTTGTGTCAGACGACAAGAAGGTCTTTTTTAAGTACATTAATAGCAAGAGGAGGTCTAAAGAAAACATTGGACTGATACTTGTTGGTCATCTGACTAATAAGGACGAAGAAAAAGCGAAGGCATTCAGTGCTTTGGAGCATTGGGCAATCATTAATGGCATGAAATTTAACAAGAACAAATGCCGGATTCTGCACCTGGGATGGAGTACCAGGCACAAGTATAAATTGGGAGAGGAGTGGCTGGAGAGCAGCCCTGCAGAAAGGGATCTGGGGGTGCTGGTTGACAGCAGGCTCAATAGGAGTCAGCAGTGTGCCCTGGCAGCCAAGAGGGCAAACTGCATCCTGGGGTGCATTAAACACAGTATAACCAGCCGGTCAAGAGGTGATTATCCTGCTGTATTTGCCATTGGTGTGGCCTCACCTTGAGTACTGTGTGCAGTTCTGGGCCCCACAATTTAAGAAGGATGTGAAGGTCCTTGAATGTGTCCAGAGGAGGGCAACAAAGCTGGTGAAGGTGCTGGAAGGCATGTCCTATGAAGAGCAGCTAAGGACTCTGGGTTTGTCTAGTTTGGAGAAAAGGAGGCTGAGCAGCGACCTTATTGCTCTCTACAGCTTCCTGAGGAGGGGAAGTGGAGAGGGAGGTGCTGATCTCCTCTCCCTGGTATCCAGTGACAGGACGCATGGGAATGGTTCAAAGCTGCATCAGGGGATGTTCAGACTGGACATTAGGAAACATTTCTTTACCGAGAGGGTGGTCAAACACTGGAACAGGCTTCCTAGAGAGGTGGTCGATGCCTCATGCCTGTCAGTGTTGAAGAGGCATTTGGACAATGCCCTTAATAACATGCTTTAACTTTTGGTCAGCCCTGAAGTGGTCAGGCAGTTGGACTAGATGATTGTTGTAGGTCCCTTCCAACTGAACTATTTTATTCTATTTTTTGTCAGCTCTCTCTTGGCCCTGGCTCCTCTCTCATCGTTCTGTCGGCTCTCTCCTCCCTTGTCTCTATCCTGGCTCTGTCTTGTCTCTTTAGGTTCTTGCCACTCTCTCGGGTCTTTCCCAGCTCTCTCTTGTCTCTCACTTCTCTCCCTGACCCCTCTCGTCTCTTTTCTCCCTCACGTCTCTCCCAGCTCTCTTTCAGCTCTCTAGGCTCTCACCCATTTTCTCAGCCCTCTCCCCTCTCCCTGCTGTCTTGACCCTTAGCTCGCTCTCAGCTCTCTCCTCCCTTGCTCCTCTCCTGGCTGTCTCACATCTCTGTAGGCCCTCACTGTTCTCTTGGTGCTCTCTTGGCCCTCGCATCTAGACACTCCCTTAGCTCTTCCTCACTCCTCTCCGGTCTTTCTCAGCTTGCTCTCTGGTCGTTTCCAGGTCTCTGTTGACTTCCCCCCCGTCTCTCTCTCTCTGACCTCGTCTCTTTCTTGGTCCTCGCTCCTCTCTTGGTTCTCTGCTCCTCTCTCTCGGCAATCTCCCTCGCCTCTCCCTCGTTCCTCTCCTGGCTTACTCTCAGCTCTCTCCTGCCCCCCTCCCCCCTCCGACTCAGCCCTTGCTACTCTGCATTCTTGCAGCCCCTGCTCCTCTCTTGACCCTCACCCCTCTCAGTTTGGTCTCTGTTCTCTCTCACCCCTCACGTCTTTCTTGGCCCTTGCTCCACTCTCTGCTCTTCCTAGCTCCTCTTCAGGCATTGTAGGTTTGCTCTTGGCTCACTCTAAGGTGTCTTGCACCCTTTCCCCCCCTCTATCTCGGCCATTTTTCTTCCCTCAGGCCTCATTCCTCTCTTGCCTCTCTCGGCCTTTCTTTTCTTCTTGGCACTCCCCTCCCCTCGTCTTTCTCTCTTGTCTGTCAACCCCTCCTGTTTTCCACCCTCCCTCTCTTGCCCCCCCGCCACTCTTGTCCCCTCTCTCTGCTTCCCTCTCAAGACTCTCTCCTCACTTGCCACCTCCCCCCTCAGTCCTCAGTTCTCTCTTGCCCCTCTTTTTTCTCTCAGCCCC